>NW_026889759.1:11955000-12465000 GCF_033153115.1 Saccostrea echinata | reverse complement strand
GCTTCGGGATCTTCTGTCCCTCGATTCCCTTCTATCCCTACTTCTGGATCTTTTATCCTTGCTTTTCTCACTGCTCCTACTGCGACGTTTTGAGTCACGGTCTCTTGTGCGAGATCTGGAGGTTGACCTTGATCTTCTGCGATGAGAACGGTGACGATCCCTTGACCTACTTCGTGATCTTCGTCCCCGACTTCTTGACCTACGATGCCTATAAGGAAATTATAATAAGGATTAGATAAATCATAAACAATAACTTTTATATTTATTTACCTGTAATAATTGCTAATGGAATTTACAAATTAATATATGAGTTTGTTTTCACTTAGACTGTCTCTTCAAAATCTGTAAAATGGTCCTCAAACAAAAGAAATACCTGTCCCTACTACGGGATCTTCTTCGTCTGGAGCGTTCCTTTTCCCTTTCTTTTTCCCTTTCCTCACGTCTCCTCTTTTCTCTTTCCTCTCTTTCTCTCTCTCGTTCTTCTCTCTCCTTCTCCTTTTCTTTCTCTCTTTGTCGCCTTTCTTCCCTTTCCTTTTCTCTTTCCTTTTCCCTTTCTTCTCTCTCCTTTTTCAGCCGAGCTTCTCTCTCCTCATCAGTCTGATTCTTTTTCTGAATAACAAATAAAACATGTAGTATCTTTAAAGACCTTACCATGACTCTTGTGAATTGGGTATTATGACACTAATTTTATCTTCTGCGAGTTCTTAAAGCCTTACTTGAAAGTAAATTTGAGTGTTTCTCTTTGAAAAAATAAATACTCAGCAATCCAAAAATTTTAATGCTAATTTTACTTGTTAACTTGCAAAAGAAGTCAGAAAAGTTTTGAAAACTTCAATGTATAACTTTTTAATATCATAAGCAATATAATGTTGCGCTTAAAAAGATATGTGTTTTTTTAAATCACTTTATTGATTAAAACTTTCAACCAAAGGCCATGTGGATTAATTTGTCAATGTAGAGATTCTACCAGGCAACCAACAAAATACTACAAAAGTTCCCTGGGTCACACTAACCTGTTTCCAGTCATCCACATAGGCCCTGATCCTAGCATAGCCAGCATGCTGTTTTCCCATCAAGTGTTCATCGATACGTTGCTGTACATCTCCTACCACCAGTAGAGCTCCACACACTGTACACACCTCCATCGTCTTCTCCGGTTCATTGGATTGCTGTGCAAGCTTACTCTACAAGTGTTAAAGATGGATTTCATTTTTTTTTTTGGAAAGTTTGTTCACTCTGAAAATGTTACAGATGGATTTTTCCCCACTGTGCTTAATAGTTTTTGGGGTTTTTTCTTTTTTGCTTATTTTCCAAAAATTGTGATTTTTCTAAACTATTTACTTATTACAGTAATCTATAAGACCTTGCTTTTCTATTTGTATTAACTACAATTTTTTTTTTTTACCCAATAGAGGTGTTAGTCAGTTCAATGCATTTCCCGTCTCCTATTTTACCACATGTAAGATAGGAGATAGTCAGCCCACAGCTTTGGCTGATTTCAGGACCCCTGCACTTTCATCATTTAACACCCTTCTTTTGGGCTCAACATTTATGTTTGTCTGATTGTCCGTGTTCCAGTTCATTTTTGTTATCAGATGACAAGCTTGTTCGATTTGACAAGTCTCCTTTTATATCATTTTGGAACATTGTAGATATAATTTTAAAAAAACACACAAAATTCATCTAACACAGTTCTTTTTTTTAATGGCAAACATCCAAAACGAAATGTTACAATCTCGACTCAGTCACACATCACCGAATATCATCAACTGACTAGCTTGATCGAGACTTCACTAGATTACAGACATTACTACTGTACTTTAAATCAATGATGTTTTTATTTTCATGATTAAGAAAATAATTTAACAAAATATTTTATATCTGTTCAATATAGGACAAGTAAACAATGAATTCGGACAAGTAACATTTGTTGTCAACTTGTCCTATGGACAAGTGAATATTTTAGTTAATGTTAGCTCTGTATATCATTTAAAGAATGGTAAGACACATTGATGCATCTGTTTATTTATTTTCTAAACAAACTTATAAACTGCATTAAACATCTTTTCATTTTGTATTTCTTTTTGAACCAAAGGAACTAGTTTTTACCTGATACTGAGTAACAGACATTACTCTGTCATTTATGGATTGGTTAGTAATAATGTAATTGAAATTAAATAGTGAGGTACACTTTGTAATCAAGGTAGTTTAAATGCAAGTACGAAATGATTTCTTCTTTATACACATATTTTACGCTATAAATCACTTACAGTTGAACTTCAGTATCTCGAACACTTATACATGTATCTTGAATACCATGGATATGTCGAAGTGATTTGGAGGTCCCAATCACTTATTCTTTATGTATTTTACCCTCGATATCTCAAATCTTTGGATATCTTGAAGTTTTTTCTCGGTCCCATCAAGTTGGAGATAATGAGGTTCGACTGTATTTGCTTATAAATTTTCATATTCATATCAGGGCATTCAAAATCTGCCGGTACCTAGTACTAATACCCGGCTGAAATCATGATTGTACTGGCCAAAATATTTTATGGAGAAAAAATTTGATTACATATTTAATTAAAATTGTTTCCACAAGATACTGTAAACCAACTTTTATTTGCGTGCGAGAAATATTTGCAAGTTTCACAACCTACTTAAATTCGCTAACATTAATCGCCGCGAACCAATTATTTTGCTTTGTATTTGTAGAGAATGTTTCCTCAGTCATGAAAAATAATCATCTTTGATTAATTTCAAACTGAAGAATCGTGAATAAATGATGACGCAAATAAAAGTTGGTTTACAGTACCTCCTATTTTTGTAAAAGTACCACCTGTTTCTAATCTTTTTGAAAGCCATGTTCATATGATACTCATTTTTTTATCCATACTTTGTGTAATTGTTTAAAAAATATCACCAAAAAAAAAATGTCCAGCTTACATTCTCCAATTCCCTTCGTTCTTCTTCAAGTTGATCACAAAGTTTCATCATTCCCTGAGCCTCCTCTACTTTACCTTCACATCCCAATTCTTCAGCCTAGAGAAAGGAAAAATGGAAGAGAAGAATGAAAAGTGTTCAGAGAATTAGCAAGTTATAATCAAGATTACAGTTGAGTCGCAAAAAAATTGGCAAGGTTAAATTGTACTCTACAGGTATATCAACAAAGAGATAGAGCTAAGTTGTCTTGACAGGACCAATACCCCCTGCAGGGGCACAATAAAAGTGTGCATCTCATTATTCACTTTCTAGTTGCACCATATGGTTCAGAATATGTCTGCAAAAATTTTCACTGAACATCCCCCCAAAAGTTGTCTTTATGTAAACAAGTAAACACACCCCTGCATTAACATGTAGCTGTCTGAAAACCTATATATAAGTTTCCTTCTTATAGAAAACAATAAAATTCCTCTCTATTTTTTTCCTGTTTATCCAACAGAACTGACAAGTTACATTTTATGAAATAGGAAATAAAGATTTCCTAACAAATATAAATATGGTTTAACAATATTAAGCATGGATGCACACATACAATAAACTCTGTACATGCATTTACATTCTGTAGCATTTTAATGAGGAAGAGTACCTGTTGTACAAGATCAGCAATTCTCTCCGTCAGCATCTTTATTTTGTCATCTTTCAAAGAATTCAAATTACTACTTAGCTAAAAGGTAAAACAAAGCATGTGTAAGCACCAAAAATCTCAAATACATGTATATGTTGCATGTTCACATCTTTTTAATTACTCCTGGATTTCTGAGGTAGGAAAGATTGTTTTTCTTTTACAAGAAATGATTAAAAACAATAGTTTGTTTTACCATGAATTTGATATTTGACACATCAACCCTTGCGTGTGATAATTGGCCAATAAGAGGCATATTTTACATTTGTTTTCCTGTTATCCTTTATTTTATAGAAAGATCCTCCCAAATCTTAACTATCAAGCCTACACATTACATGTATCTCATTTCTTTAATAACTAGATACTGTAAATCACTGTTTATTCGCAATAACTTTTAATTTTGCGTAATTATATAAGAAGATCTGCTTGTGAAAATTCATTCTCATGAATATATACAGCATTAGCCTGCAATTGTGAAAATTTTGTTTCTTAGAAAAAAACAAATACCTATCTTTCAAAATTAAAGTGTCATGAGAATTTGGTGATTTACAGTACTCTTTAGAAATTATTACTAGTCCATAATTATAGTAATAAAATTCTTACACTGCCCTGGGAGTTATTCAAAGCCAGTCTCTGATGCCCTCTACGAATTCTCTTTTCTACATCAGAAATAAGACCTTGCAAAAATCGCAAAAAGTCATCTTCATATCCCATCTTCCCAAATTTAGAACTTTTGTTATACCTACAAAAAGATTGTAAGCAGTGATTCACTTTGGTGTGCATCCTGTGTGAATTATGCATCAATTTTGCTCATGATGCATGATTTCAATAAATGTGCATCCCAATGGATGCAATAAACTTAGAGAGATATATAAATTGTTGTCTTTTTTTTCGGATATAAAATGAATCATGAAATTGTTGTTTGCATTATGTCCACTTGCTATGCTATATTGAACATAGTGATTTTGGGACATATTTACACTATGCAGGTATGCCATATAAGGCTACCTGGCCAAAAATAATTAGTTCAGGTTTCACTTCTTCAGTATTATTAGGGTTAGGCCAAACAAAAAAATATGCATGGTTCCGGTTACACTTCCAAAAAAATTAGGGTAGGTAGGTAGGGAATTTTTTTTTTTTTTTTATTTTTTTTTTTAACAAAATGTTTTTCTTAATTTTTCTAAATAATACCTATCACTGCTTTGCAAATGCATTTAGATGTGGTGTGATAATATACTAGTCAATATTGGTAGGGGACATCTCAGGTTAGCTTGCTTTGGATTTAACACAATTAAACACTTGCACAATGTTTTGCAAGGAGGCCGTCATTGCTGTAACTAAAACTTAAACTTAAGCCATTGATGGAAATCGGGGAAAATTCCGGAAAAATATGAAAATTGCCAAAAAAAAGTTTAGGGTCGGGGGTATAAAATAGGGAAGGTCGGGTAACCGGAACCACACATATTTTTTTATTTGGCCTTAGCAAGCAATTATCAGAAAATAGTTGCAAACTACAATGAGCATGGTTTAAATATGTCTACCGTGACATACCGTCAAAATATTTAGTTTCTTAAGCAAACATGATTGAATATTAGGTAAATGTTAAATTTTAATTTTTCCCCTATATATAAGTATTGACTCATGATTCGTTCTAACTATATTTTTTATTAACTTACTCTTTTCTAAGTGCTTCATCATGCATCTTTGTGCAAGGACCTGAAGAAAAGAAAAATGAAATTCTTTGTTAAAATAATCATCAAAATATATGGTCAAATTGTGAAATATTTACAACATAAGTCAGTGTGTACCCCTTTCTGCAGTTTTCAGTGATGTGAAGGTTTTTGTCATTAATTTGAGCTTTTCAGTACAAGTAATCCCCTCGCTTAATTTTCCTATGTACATGAGACAATGTTAACTTTCTATTATGAATATTTTTCTGTTGACATATTATATCCTTTTGTATTAGTATGTATCATTTATAAGGCCATAATGAAAGAATTCCTAGATTCTCATCCAATTTTTTTGAAAAATTGAGGTGGGCAGGCAGATTTTATTTTATATTTTTTTTATTTCTTCCATTCTACAGATTTTTTGTTGACCTGATCAATAGGTGCAGATTTATTATTATGCCCAAATAAAAGTAACAGCAGTGGTCCATTTAAATTTACATATCTCTTACTATACATCCTCTCATTCTTTCAAAACCAATGATCTTTTTTAAATACATATTAAAGCTATTACCATCTTGTCAGCTGTCAAATTCACACTGACATTCGCAGGATTTAAAACGAAAGTTGAATGGTAAGTTGAATACTAATCCTGATCAGAAACAAGATGAAGAAAAACAGAAATAAAAAAAATTGGGGCGGGCAGGAATGAAAATCTAGGAATACTTTTATCATGGCCTAAATGTTATCCAAGTATATATATATGGGCTGTCACATTTCCCGAAATAACCGAAAACCGCGGTCAAAGTTGTTTGGTTCGGTTTCAGTTCCATTTCTCCGGATTTCGGTTTGGGTCTGGTTTATATATTAGAATCTGTTTTATACAAAAAATCACATCGAAATCAAAAGAATGATGACGATAAACGGATAACAGTGATAAATAAACACCACAACTGAATTATACTTTGATCATTCCAAGAACAAAACACTTGTCACGAAAGGATTAATTATATAAACAAGCAAGAATGGTCAGGTTGTAGCTAATAGTCAGCCTAGTAGTCCTAAACAAAGATGTCAAGACATTTAGCGAGTATTTCCCTTAATTAATGACACTGACAATAGGGCTGTCACAGTTCCAAAATTTTTCGGGTCGGGTCGGTTCTGTAAATTTTCGGTTTGGTTTTGGGTTTTTCAGTTTGGTTATTTACATCTATTTTAAACCTTAATTTCATGAATTTAACTTGAAAAATCTTTATTTGTTACATTAATTTTACATTGAAAACAAGTCTTAACCATGCAAACGTCTAGACATCGGTGTGTTGAACTACTTGACCTACTATTAGCCACAACCTGACCATTCCTGCTCGTTTTGATAATTATCTAATACTTCTGTGACAAGTGTTTTGTCATGGAATGAAGTAGACTTCAGTTGTGATGTTTGTTTATCATTGTTATCGTCATCATTCCTTTGATTTCGACGCCATTTTTTGCATTGAACAGACTCTAATATATAAACCAGACCCGAACCGAAATCCGAAAAAACGGAACCAAAACCGAACCGAACAACTTGGACCACGGTTTTCGGTTACTCATGACAGCCCTAACTGACAACAACAACGCCAACAACAACAGACAAAGGACAAATTTTGATCAGATATTATCTTTCGTCTTCTTTAAAATAAATACTTTTTTCTCCATTTCAAAGGTCTAGTAGGAGTACTAAATATTTGAAGTGGCACATAAAAATAATATTCTACATAGATCTATAGATAGTTTTCGACAGGCCTGAATTTAGCAAGAGTTATTTCCCATTGGCCGCCATATTGGAGGTCCAACGAGTGAATTTTCCTCTTTGAGCAACCAATTTTAAACTTGTATGGCAGAAGTATAAGGGCAAAATCTTAAAAATACTAAAATTGCGAATTAAAGGAAGCTTGTGTTAAGATAAATTCGTGAGAAAAATTGTGTTATCTTCACCCAATTGCCCAGTACGACAAGTTTTAAATTGGTTGAATAATGAAGGAATTTTGGGCTTGTATACCTCCAATTTGGCGACCAATGGGAAATAACTCTTGCTAAACTCGTGTCAATCAAAAACTCTCTATTTGTAAAAATAATTAAGATTTCTTGTGTTATTCATAACTATTCTGCATTGCTTACCCAAGTCCGCTCTTGTGTTGGTGAAAAGTTCATGTGGACAAAAATTGACAAGGAAGTGCTTGCACACCTGCAAAAAATGCTGACCATGCTAAAATATTAAGGGTTATTGTTTGATACTTTTGAATCATCTACATCCTTTTAAACTTTTACAACGGTGCTTACCTTATGCATCGTGCAACCCCCACCCCCTCCCCTTCTGTAAGATCCGCGCATGCATTTGAAACAATGTAATAATTGCTAAATGATAATGGCAACATACGACTCGTTATAAGTTGTAATTTTAAACACTTAATTAATATTTTAAATCAATTTTTTTTAGTGTAATCATATTAGAATTCATTTGTCCTTCCCAAGGTTCAGTATCCAAGTGAAAAACTGAAATTCAAAATGGCGCCTTGAGAATACACTATTCATAAGAAAAAAAATATAAAAAGAGGTCGTTGTGAGTTAAATATAAGAAATTTTTCCTCACTTCAGGGTCATTCCAGTGAACTTGATCTCGTTTCTCTGTAGGTGCTAAGTTTCTATCTCTACCCATTAGCTCATCGAGCATTTGAGACAACGCATGCGAAGCCATGTTCTTTTGGTCAAGTGCTTCGAAATCGTTGGAATAACGTACCCGAATCAATATATTAAAGTGTGATTTAAATATATATAAGAACGAAGATTTCGTTTCTATTTTCAACACATAAATTATATCAGGTTGAAATTCTAAAAAGAAATCAGTTTATCTTATAACTTTTCAAGATTTCAATGAAGGTCTATTTTTCTCTTCATCTTTCTTGTTTTGTAGGGATTTATTTACCCCCCCCCTCCTCCTACACGCGGAGAGAGAGAGGGGGAACAAAATGTTTCCTGAAATAGATATTTTAACGTCTAATATGTTTTGAATAAAATAACTCGATAATCTCTACTCATTCTACTTGCTGGATAGGGTCTCGCGCATTTGCTTTCATTTGTTTACCTTCACTGCCCCCCCCCCCCCTCCCTTTCGACAACACACACCGTGAAGCTTACAAATTATAAGGCTGTCAATAAGCGGTTTTACTTATGAGTGAATAAAAGAAAATGTTCTACTTAATTCACTATATATACAATTAGTAAACTGCAAGGTTTCAATTTCATATCACCGGAAGATTCCGGCAAACTTTGGCTATATTCCATTTTGGGACCGTCTTCTAAAGGAACTAACTTTAAAGAGAGATGATAAAGAGAGAGATGAAAGTCAAGCGTGGATCTATAAGGGGATGAAAAAGGGGGTGGGGGGGGGTCCGGACCCCCATGTGATTTAGAAGTTATTAAATTTCTATGTTAAAAAAACAAAAAAATGTCCTTGGACCCCCTCCCCAGTCCCCAGGAAACAGTGACCCCTTTTTAATGGAAAGTAGAGTCATGTATCTGATTACCCCCCCCCCTCCCCCTGAAATAGGTTTTTCGGGTTTGGGCAATTTTAAGTTGTAAGATACCTTGTTTTTCAAACAATTTCCGAGTCTGACATTTGTCACAGTTGATGAGGAACACCCCCCCCCCCCCGCATAAGAGAAATTTTCTCTCCCATTGTATGTTATTCTATGTTTGAGTGTTGGGGAAGGGGGTACCACCCTTGAACCCTCCCTTTCAAACATTGCTAGATGCGCCCCTGGTAGTCATTTCTTAAACTCTCTCTGTTTGATTGACTTTTTATGAACCCGAAATCGAAGATTCGCGGGCAGATAGTTTTTTTTTTTGGTCTGTCTGTTAACCTTGCCTATAACTTTTGAACGGTTGGTGCTAGGGCTTTAATATTTCACACGTATATTTCTTGTGACAAGAACTTTTTTGGGCACCATAACCAAGGTATTCGACTTCTTGGCCTTAGAGTTTAACCTACTTTTACAAAATTTTACCAAACTTTAACCTTAGATATATATAACTTTTGAACGGTTGGTGCTAGGGCTTTTGCATTTCACAAGAATATTTCTTGTGACAAGACTTTTCTTTGACTACCAACATGACCTCATGACCTTGACCTTTGCGTTTGAAACTTACTTTATCTGTAACTTTTGAACGGTCGGTGCTAGGGCTTTCATTTTTAGGTATGTATTTCTTGAGACAAGACCTTTCCTTTGATACCAATATTTTTTTTGTTACTTCATGACCTTGACCTTGGAGTTTGATATACAATTGAAAAAAGTTAACCTTGGCCTTGAACTGCCGTGCGGGCGCATTCGTGTTTCAGTAGTGTTTCACAAACACATTTTGTTTTACACTGTTACATATATATAATAGTCAGATACAGTGGTGTTTCAAGTTGATATTAAGGGAAAAGGGGGGGGTTCAAGAATATAATTTTGTATATATATCTCTTATTGTCCCCCGCTTTCGCGAAAGCGAGGGACATTAGATCTCATTCGTCTGTCAATCTTTCTCTCATCCCTCCGTCTGTCCGTTTGTCAGTCTGTTTGTCACAAAAACATTAACCTTGGTCATAACTTTAGAATGAGAAGAGATATGGCTTTCATATTTCAATATACATTACCTGTGACAAGACCTTTCCAAAGATACTATGATTTCTGACCCCGTGACCTTGAAGTTTGACCTACTTCTCAAAGATTTTAACATTACTTCAAATTGGTCATAACTTTTGAATGAGAAAAGATAGGGTTCTCATATTACATATGTGTATTACCCGTGACAAGTATAAATATACTTTTGGACCCCGTGACCTTGAAGATTGACCTACTTTTCAAAATTTTTATCTTTGTTTATAACTTTTGATTAAGAAAATATAGGGCTTTCATATTTGACATGTGCATTACATGTAACAAGATGTTTTTGAGCTTTGATTTTGATCTCTTGACCTTGACCTTCATGTTTGACCTAATTTAAAAAAAAAATTGGTTATTGCTTTTGAATGACATAGATAGGGCTTTCATATTTGAGCGATTTACCCGTGTCAAAAAGTTTCCGAATGTACTACGATATTTGACCACGTAACCTTGACCTTCAAATTTGACCTAATTTTCAAACATTTCATCAGTGTTTATAACTTTTGAAGGAGCAAAGATAGGACATTCATATTTGACACGTGCATTCAAGACCTTTCCGATTGTATACTCTGGTTTTTGTTATTTTTTTTCACTTGTGCATGACTTCTGACAAGACCTTTCGGATAGTATTATGATATTTGATCTCATGATCTTGATCTTGAAGTTTGATGTAGTTTTGAGAAGCTATAATCTTTGCCATAACTGTTATTAATTCAATAATTTATGTCTTTTTGTATGATGTACAGACAAGATAGGACACACAAACAAGACAGTTACAATATGTCATAAATATTAAATGGCATCCCATCCACTAAGACACCGAAAGCGGGGGACCACAATTCTTTGAATTTGCTTTTTACTTGAGTATAATTGCAATAAACAGTTGGATTGAGCCAATTTAACCTACATAAGTTAGAGTAAATGTATTTTAATGCTAACAAGAAACAATTAACAGGGACCAAGACTTTTATTTTTACTTTAGATAAATATTGTTACCCAATAACTAGCGATGAACTCAATAAACATGATAATAACTGACATTCTCCTAAGAGTGGTGCGAGGCAATTATTAATGTAAGCAGCTTTTATTTGAGGGTGGATCCTATTTTTACAATTTAATTACTTTACAGTATTATCAATGGTTATAAACTTTATTTTGACCTTGCATGGGAAGATTCGGGATTTCGAATGGGGGCTGGTTGTGGGGGAGGGGGGGTGTTAATAGCAAAAACTAGGACCCAGAGAATCTTCAGGTAACGGGGAGTGGGTCCACACCCACTCAAAAAATATTTCTTCATGTCCTTTTTTCAAAAAACAAAAGTTTTAAGGAAATAAAAAATCAAAAGTTTATAATCCTGTTTGTGTTGGGGAGGGGGGGGGTCACAAATCCGCTTTCCTTCATCCTTACCAGACTGCTTACTATATTTCAATACAGAAACTTGAAACGACTTGCGATCTTTGCAGTTGCAGTTGATTCAAGTTTAACAGCGTACATTTATTAAGAAAAAAAAATTTTAAGGGACCTCCCCTCTAGATCCGCCCTGTGAGACCATTTAATCCAAACGTTTTGATGACTGTGTCGTATTGACGATTGCGCATGGCCTGACAGAAGTGACGTCACGAATGAAGGATATCCACGCGGTAGACAGTGTCGCAATAAGGATTATTTTGAAGTGGAATTTGTGAAATTTTAAAACCAGTTTACTTTGAAACCATGACCGAAAACGGCGAAAGCCTCGCCCCTGATTCCTGGGATCAGGACGACGCCCAAGAAACCAGCGAAGTTACATCCCAGTTGTCAAATCTCAATGTAAATGCCCCAGCATTTGTGCCAGGGCAAAATGTTTTTGCAGCAGAATTTGTGCCTTCTTTTCAAACAAAAAGTGTTCCAGGTAAACATGATTGTTGTGTGTGTTATAGGAACAACAGTTTAGACTTCATCACCTGTGAACATGATGAAGGGAGGGGTCCCCAATGTCTTACAACTGTGCCTGATTAGTAATCATATACAGTCTTCCTCAACTGAGAAGACAAGAATTCAAAGAAATAACACTGGATATTAATCTAAGAAACATATAGGTGTAGATGAAACTGATTTATGTCAAAGGACCTTTACACAAAGAAATTTTTTCAGGTGTATTAATGGCAGACAAGCTTTGTTTGACCATTTCTTGTTAAATGAATTGTATGCGTTGTGGTATTACTTGTCAATCGAATTAGGGGCAGTGCTCAGAAACATGCCAACAATACACATATCAATGAACGGGTCTGTCATTTCCTCCAAACACCGAGATGGTTATCTCACGATAATTAGTCTAGTCTTTGCATATTCTTCAGTTTTAGAATTTTGTTATTATTGTATTTTTAAAACCTTTTTATGACCTTAAAAAGTACACTTTTAAACTTTGACAAAATGACATAAGTGGAAAATTAAAGCTGCTACCAAACTTCTGCACAACTTCAGGAATTTTGGAAATATCCATGCAGTTTGTATTGATGTACTGAAGAAAGAATGAAGAAATATACAAGGTTGGCTGGGAAATACCAGTTGTGGAAATTACCAGTGGCAAATAATGGTATTTCTGGTCCTGGTATCTATAAACTGGGAAATACAAAGTACAAAGTTAGATTTTTTTTTTTTGATTTTTTTAAATGTAATACATGATTCAGAAATTAAAAAAAAAAAAAGATAATAACCATAAAAACACAGATGAATATGTCTCTTTAATTCAATATGGTTAGAGTGTTAGCACTATTTTAATATTTATTGCCACTCCAGATCCTCTTTACTCCTATATCGGTTTATGACTTTGTTACTTCTTCTTTTGCTTACTTTTTTTCACACTTGCACTATTGTAAAGATTTCCTGTTAACTTTGTAATATCTTCTCTATACTGCAGTTACAGTTTATGAGAATAAACTATTGTCATTGTCCTAAGCTTTCTGTAATAGAACACAAGTTTCCCTGACTATCTGTTAAATAATCTTGAAATTATCAAATTAGAGTTTCTTTTTCATCTTAGTACTATTAATTAATTCAAAAAGAAAATAAATTTTCTTCAGTCCTTTTATAAACATTTAACATAGCAATCAAACATTATTTTCACAAATTGACTCTTGACAGTTGTGTGCTTGTGTTTCGAGAATAATCTACCTTTAGTAGAGTTGAAAGGCCTTCTAAGGAGTGACAATCAAACCACACTCTTTACATTTTAATAATTTTCATAGATCCTTCTTCATTTACATAAAATAAAACCCAAATGGGATCTTGGGGTTTCAGCATTATAGATCTGTATTAATTATTTGTAAATCATCAGTGATCATCTTAGAAAGATGTTGCTATTCTCAAATTCTATAATCATTGCATTGCTACAATGTGTTGAAGAAATAGCTGCAGAACTGTAGCATTGTGGTTTTATATTTTAGTTTTTAACCATAATGCTACAGATCCCGGAATGTGAATAAAGTGTAATATACGATGCAAGATTTTCTGCACACTTAATTTGGGGATGTATTTCACCACTTTCCAGCATTGGTCAATCAATGACCTTACATCCCCTAATTCTAGATATATTTTATAAATAACCTGTATATTTTATCCACCTGCTAACCCTTTATAGTTGTCTCTACAGACAAATAAACTCGCTTGTTGTGAATTTGTTGTCAGATGGCTAATGTTGGAAAGTGGCAAAATACATTCCTAGAGTGCACAGAAAATTTTGCACCGTAAATTGCACTTTATTTACATTATGGGATCTGTAGCGTTATGGTCAAAGACTAGAATATAAAACCATAACGTATAGTTCTCCAGCTATTGAAGAGATTGAGAGTTTCAGAATTTTTTCAGATGCATGGGATCTAAAATATTTTGTAGGAAATACCTTGCTATGGAAAGTAAGGCCATCATTTAAAAAAACTTTGTTTAATATACTCCGACCCACAATTTCATGGTGAATAGGTAGGTAGGTTTTTTTTCTACACTTTGATAATCATCATAAAAACCACAGACTTAGAAATTATCATTATTCAGTGTTAGAGACACCTGACAGCTAAACAGATTTAATATCTATTGCTATTCAATCTTTTAATCTAAAAAGCATCTTAGAAAAATGATAGACCTTAAATTTAAAAATGATACAGATAATCTATTAGGAGTTAGGAGTTTACAACTCTACAAAAAATATAAATAAATAAATGGAATTTAAAGTACTGAAAAACAATGATTCGGTAGGGTACGAGCATCGAACAAGTCATTTTTTTATTGTTGGCCAAAGTCGCACAGAATCATGTCAGGAGTGTATCTAAAATCTCTAAAGAATAGGGTCTGCAAACTGGCATTATGAGTTTTATTTAAGTCAGTGCAAGGATTTTACAATTCTATGTCTGCAGCAATAGTGTAACAGATTTAGTCTTTGATGTTAGATACATGTGCTCAACATGGTCAAGAGGTGTAACAAGAAAATCACCATTTGACAAGATTTTGATAACACATTTCACAAATAATAGTTGTTTTTGAAGAGTACTGAAAGAACAAAATGTGCAAGGTCCAAACTCCTTAAATTTAATACAGTTGTGTACATATAATATATGTGTGTGTATATATATATATATATATATATATATATTACTAGTATATTAATGATGTAGAAAAATGTCTTCAGATGAAATCTTGAAACTTGAAAATATATTCCAGAATCAAAGTATGTTCTGCAAAAAAGGGTGAAAAAACAGGAATTAACTACTTTGAAGTTCTTGTACTCTTAGTCAAGATAAAGTGAACTTTTTTTGTTTACAGTTTTAGATGGTGTTCCCTGTATCATAAAACTTACATGCTAATTTGTAAATGTTTAGATGATGGTCCCCCTGCACAAGAAATGCCAAACATTACTGAACCACCCCCTACAGGGAAGGACAGCACAAATACTGCCGAAACAGAAATGGGTTAGTATGATAGAACAGATTATAGAAGAATAAAATGTGCAGACTGGATAAGCAATATTTTAAAAACATGACCAATACCAAATGCTTCTGTTTTTATGTTTGTTGTTTTTTTCCCCCTGTTGTGTTAACCATGCATTCAAAATTACTATCACAGATTGCATACGCTGAAATATTACTGTGTATTAGTGTGTAATCATGGTAATTGTAAGAGATCTCAGATAAATTGATGTAAAGAATTATAAAGCATTTATATTGTAGTGCATCACTCTTTGTTTTGTTATGTTTTCCTTTCCTCTGGAATCGTTATTGGAAAAAAAACTTTTTTATCCCTGTCAGTTCAGATTTTTTAGGACTTTGTTTCACAACAGTGCTTAGTTTTGGAGTATCATAAATTTTCTTAGCTGCTGGTTGGCTGCAGATTGTTTAATAATTTACCACAAATGCATCTAACATATAAGGGGTATAAATCAATACATGCTAGCAGTAGTTATTTGGCATTTCTGCACATCATGCTTTATTTAAATGACATATTTCTTACATCCTTAAAGACTATGCTTGACACTGATTTACTTGGCATTTGAGGGAATACTACATGATTGTTTTGATAAATGGATTACTTTGGGTATATTGTGTAAAACCTTTGTTTAATAATCACACTCATATTTTGTGTTTTAGGATTGGGAATAATTTTTTTTTCACTCTGCTTTGAATCCATGCAAGTCTTTTCCATGCATCACATATCTTTTAGTCACTATTGTTCATTCTGTGGTTTTGTCCTTCTGTTTCAGTATATGCTTAGGATTTATTGCCTTTGGAAATGATTGATATTCTAGTGTATTTGCAGTTTATTGGTTTATTATGCTGACCCCATCAACATGCACTACACCAATACTTTCATTTATTTTAATAAAACACCCATTATTTTGAAGAACTAAAAATGCTATATGTAATAGCGATTCTGAGCTTGTCTCAAATGTGCTCTTCAAATATGACACCTGGCTCTTACAGAGGCAACAGAGAAATGGGAAGATGAAGGTGCTGAAGATGCTGAAATGGAGGAGGAAGAAGAAGAGGAAGAGCCAGTCAAAATAGCTAGCTCAGACGAGTCAGGGCCCAAAAAAGAACATGTTAATGTCGTCTTCATTGGCCATGTTGGTTAGTTTCTTTAGAGGTTGTTTGCATTTAAAAATGAAAAAAAATGAAGAATTGCAGAAATGCTGTACCTTACTGAGATTTTTTCTCAGTATTTAGCATACAAAATATTCCAACAGATGAATTCATATGACTATAGGGTATACTTATGAGACATTCACTTTTTTACGATAGATGCTGGGAAATCAACGATTGGAGGTCATATTATGTAAGTCGTTTATAATACAATGTATAGTCCAATGTGTCAATCTTGGATATTAAAGTAAATCTTTCATGTGTTTCGTATGTGATTAAAATCCCTTCACTTCATTTGCTTTTCAGGTATGTTACGGGTATGGTTGATAAACGTACTCTGGAAAAGTATGAAAGAGAAGCAAAGGAAAAAAACAGAGAATCATGGTCAGTTGATTCTGGTACTAAAAAAAGGTGTAAATGACAAAGCACTGATAAAGTAGGCCAAGAGACATGTGCTTTGACATTGAATAAACATTTGATTCAATGAACTTGATGAATTTATTTATTTATTTGAAAATGACCAATTGCACTCAAAAGCAAGTCTGTTTTGAATTTGTGACAGTGATCATGAGAAATAATTTAGAATTATTTTTATTCAAATTATTATAAATCTTTGAACAAAATGTGTAGAAGGAAAACATATGTAAGAGTAAGACTCACTCCACATGTTTTATCAGAATATTGTGCATTAAGTGATTACCACTAAAAGTAGCAAGTTTTGTGTTCAATATACTTTAGATAGCATTTATATACCCATCTTGATCTGTATGTCATGTGTAGTCATAAGTGATAAGTATTATAAAAACAAATTATTATATGTTGCAGGTATTTATCATGGGCATTAGACACAAACTTAGAGGAAAGAGAAAAGGGGAAAACAGTGGAAGTTGGTAGGGCATTTTTTGAAACCGAAAACAAACACTTCACTATCCTAGATGCCCCAGGGCACAAGAGCTTTGTACCTAACATGATAGGTGGAGCATCGCAAGCTGATTTAGCTGTATTGGTGGGTATTATGATAGCACATACATGTTCAATAGTCTGCATTACATTTTTACACTAAATTGGCATGGATGACAAAGGTTTGAATTTTGCCAACATCTTCATATTTTTACATCAGTAAAACTGTTACAGCTGTCTGTTTAATTTTAATTTTACATCATGACATTATACAGTGTCATTTATGAGGTAAGACAAGAGGTATTGGAATGGAAGACCAATAATATCCAAACTTAGACACAGTTTCCTTCTCTGGTTATACATCTCTATTATTTTCTTCACAACAGGTGATATCTGCACGTAAGGGAGAGTTTGAGACAGGGTTTGAGAGAGGTGGTCAGACAAGAGAACATGCTATGTTAGTGAAAACTGCTGGAGTCAGGCATTTAATAGTCGTCATCAACAAAATGGATGACCCCACCGTACAGTGGTCAGAAGACAGGTAAATATAAGAAACACAGTCTGAGATACACATCTACGTAGAAGACAAGAAATTCACTGGAAAACTTACTTGGGAGGGTGATGTACCATTTAGAAAAGACACCCACAATTGAAGATAATTACGTTTTCCATTTACATTTGGGAACATACTGTTTTTTTTTCCGTTTTTCTTTCTTCTTTTATCCATTTTTGTCAACAAGTTCTCTATATAAGGTCAGTGTATATTAATGAAACCATATTTTCAAATACAGGTTTAATGAGTGCAAGGAAAAGTTATTACCATACCTGAAAAAATGTGGGTTTAATCCAAAAACTGACATTTATTTCTTACCTGTCTCTGGGTTAACTGGTGCATTCCTCAAAGACATACCTGAAGAGTCTGTATGTCCCTGGTACAGGTGAGGATAAACTCATTTTATTATACTTCTGTTAAAATGTTTCCTATATAAAGTTAAGAAGGTAAACTAACTATCTTTATAGTCTCAAAATTTCCACATATAGCAAAGCTATACCCCGGGGTATAGTTTTTGTTATTATACTTCTGTTAAAATGTTTCCTATATAAAGTTAAGAAGGTAAAATAACTATTTTTCTATAGTCTGAAAATTTCACGTCTAACAAAGCTATACCCCGGGGTATAGTTTGTGCTATCCACCCCTCGGAAAACTTTCATTCAATTTTTGCCGCCAGTTTCGATTTCCTGCGATAAATCTATAGACTGATGATGTCATTATGACTTCAGTAGCATTGTGACGTCATCAGGATTTCAGCTTATTCTTGCAGTGTTATCTTACTCCAAATACTTCATTAAAACTTTTATAATTATTCTTTTGAACTTTTCATGTTTTGCCTATGAAACTGTAGTATCAGGTAATACAAACCCTCAGAAATTATGATATACATCAGTATAATAAAACGCTTATCCACTGGCTGTGAGTGGGATAGCTCTTTCATCAAACCCTTGACAGGAACTATTCCCCTCGGGCAAGCCCTCGGGGAATAGTCCCTGTCGCGGGTTTGATAAAAGAGCTATCCCACTCACAGCCAGTGGATAAGTGTATATTATAGTATGGCTTATTTACAGTTATCACTGTTTATATGAATACTTGGTTATGGTGCACTAATATTAGAATATTGTAGGAGAACAGATCAACAACAGAAAAATAAATTAAGATTTTGACAAAGACTATTGATAGCATATTGAAGCATGGAATAACTGCAGTATCACTGCTCCTAAATTGAAGAACTTAAAGCATAAAGTGAAAGTTGGAGGTCGATCTCTTGCTTCTTATATGTTAACAAGTTTAATCTTTCAACTGTGACCTACAAGTACATGAGATAACAATTTTGTAATCAATCATGGTAAAAATTTAGAAAAGGAGAACAAACAAAGACTTTATATTAAAGTAGACATTATGAACTTGGTTTGTAAATAGGAAAATTCTTTTAGGGACTATACTGACCAAAAATACAATGTGCACCTTGATGAATTGCTTGTGATTTGATACATTGCTTGATGTACATGTATATAGAGTAAGACTCTGGAAAACTATAAAAAATGTTCTAATATTGGATATGAATATTTAACATGTTCCATTTTTTGTGCAGTCTGATTGCTGTTTATTTTATTGAATAAAGGTATTTTTATCTGCCATAGAAATACATGTTCTGTAACAAGAATTTAAATTTTTAATTTGTAAAACTAAATACATGTACTGTCACTTTTGAGAACCATATCTAGAATCATCATGCAGTGTAGTAAATGTAGCAAAAAATAGCATAGATGCATATCAGTACTTAATCACACTGCTATATTAAGGAAGCTCTAAACACTAATGAAAAAAGCTTTTTGGACTTTGAGAAAAATATATCATATAAAGGTGCACATATTCAGTGTATCTAGTTCATTTTCAACATAGGGTACCTGCCTTATTTCTGCAGAAAAAAATGTTCAAAGACAAGGAAGTATTTGTGAACAGAAATCACTGTTGTTTACTTACATCGGGAAAATTAATGGAAATTATGTATTCAATTACTTAATCTTGGTCTAACATAACATTTAAAATATTTTAATTCGTAAGAAATTGTGTCATTAACTGTAGATTCCCATTTATTCTATTTTTCTTCTAAGGGCAGATCACTCTAACTTAATAAAACTACCATACAAATAGAACTTTAGAGTGCAGTGTTTAGAGCTTCCTTAAGGCCAAAATAAAAAAAATCCTAGATTCTCATCAGAGTTTTTTTTAAAAAATCGGGCGGGCGGATTTTATTTTGTATTTTTTCCATTGTGCAGATTTTTTTGTTGACCTGGTCAATCAGTGCAGATTTGAAAAACAGAAATTAAAAAAAAATCGAGGCGGGGTAAAAAAAAAATCGGGCGGGCGGAGATGAGAATCTAGAAATTTCTTTTCATTATGGCCTAAACTAGAGGTTTTATGCAGCCTGATATGTTTCAACTCCTATTTCTACTGGAATTTTGTACTTTACAGAGGACCATCATTGATATCATACCTCGACACAATGCCCTCATTCAACAGGTCTAGTAATCTACCTGTCCGTATGCCCATTGTAGACAGATACAAGGTATGGACTACAGCATTAAACTTATTCTGCCTTAAAATGAAAATAGTTTATTTGAAAATCAATTTGAAGAAGCATTTTTTTTTTTTTACATTTAATGACAAAAGAACAGCATTAATCCACACAAGATATTCTTCATATGAATGGATTTATATTCAAGAATCTCCACTTAAAAGAAAACATTTTCAGATTTGGATGTCATTAGATATCTCTCTCAAACACTTAAGTTTTCTCAATTTGACTGAACCTAACTACTTAATAGCTTTCATTTTAAATGATTTTAAATGTAACATTTCATTTAAATACAAGAGTATTAACAACCTGAGTATGAACAAGTCATGTTCCTGCAAACTGCCATAAATGTATCCATAATTCATCCATATACAGTGTAAGTGCTCCATAATGTATCCATAATTGCTGTATAGACAAGCACCTATATTTATTAGTGTTAAACACATCTTTAAATTGAAAATTTTAAGACAAGAATTACAGATTTTTGTTTTTTCAAAGTATTGTACATTGTAACGTGGTAGCAATTTAGCTTTTGAAGAATTTGAACCTCCTACAAGTACTAGATTGAATGAGTACTTGTTGACAACCCAAGTATCTGTACATGATTTATTGTTCAGTTATTTTGAACGCTAGGTTATCACTTGATCTTAGACATTTTTTTTTATTTATGTGAATTATTTTTAATTGCAGAAGTGTATGTGCTCTTTTAATACTAGATTTTCTGTTTTAGGATATGGGTATCATGCTTTTAGGAAAGCTGGAGTCAGGATGTATATCACGGAATCAGACATTCCTGCTGATGCCAAACAGAGTAAGAACATTTAATTATGATCTTCTATGAAAATTTATGCTTTGTGTGAGTTTATGTTCACTTTACTTGTAGATTAAATGAATATCTTAGCAATATAAATTTTGAGGATTGACCTGATTTTTGTTGATTTTTTTATTATTATTATAGGCAAGTGTCA
The DNA here is from genome assembly GCF_033153115.1 of Saccostrea echinata. Taxonomy (NCBI): domain Eukaryota; kingdom Metazoa; phylum Mollusca; class Bivalvia; order Ostreida; family Ostreidae; genus Saccostrea; species Saccostrea echinata. The sequence continues at coordinate 12,443,911 of NW_026889759.1, read as the reverse complement.
AAATCATGCAGATTTTCTCAGATGACATTGAGGTAGAAGAGGCCAACCCAGGAGAAAATCTTAAACTGAAAGTATCAGGGGTGGAAGAGGAGGTAAGTGTTATGATTAGGGCTCTTCATTTCATGATGCTAGGAAAGACTTTATTGTAGTATTTGTCTTGTCCTATCCTATATTGAAGCACACTGATGCCTACCTTGTAAGTAGGGCTGTCAGGGTTCCCAAATTTTTCAGGTCGGGTCGGTTCTGTAAATTTTCTGTTCAGTTTCTTTGGCTTGGTTATTTACATACTGTATGGGGGATTAATTTCACGGGTTCTAATTTTCACGTTTTTCTCTTTTCTTACACGATCCCGGTTTGTTGAATTCGCGGAATTGGTATATAATAAAAGTTACCTCCCTTGTCTAAAGCGACATTAATCAGCGTTATATATCCACTTCACGAACAACAGTGTAGGTTTATATAAAATAGTTAGATTTAATAATTAATTGACGATTAATTAAAACAAGTGCAGTTATTAAAAGTCCTAGACTATAAACGTCGAATGATGATGCTATTATGATGAGTGCATGTACACCCCAAGATCTTCTTTCCAAAGGGATAATACATCGCGGCGAAAAACCACTGGACGGTAATAAATGTTTTAAGGTATGTCAACGAAATAATATCTTTCCACATCTTCAGCAAGCTCGATAAGGCCAAACAAAAAAATATGTGTGGTTCCGGTTACACTTCCAAAAAAATTAGGGTAGGTAGGTAGGGAATTTTTTTTTTTTTTTTTTTTTTTTTTTTTTTAGCAAAATGATTTTCTTAATTTTTTCTTTAGAAATAATACCTATCACTGCTTTGCAAACGGCATTTAGATGTGGTGTGATAATATACTAGTCAATATTGGTAGGGGACACCTAAATGTTAGTTTGCTTTGGATTTAACACTATTAAACTATGTTTTGCAAGGAGGCCGTCATTGCTGAAACTAAAACTTAAACTGGAGTCATTGATGGAAATCAGGGAAAATTCCGGAAAAAATATGAAAATTGCCAAAAAAAAGTTTAGGGTCGGGGGTATAAAATAGGGAAGGTCGGGTAACCGGAACCACACATATTTTTTTATTTGGCCTAAGTATTTAAATGATTTTTTTAAAAACCATGATGTCGATAAAAACTAATAATAGATAAAAATACACGTGGTAACATTAGTTACGCACGGGTAATCAAAACCCATGACCCACGTGTTTTGATTGATGAAACGTAGCATTGGCTTTTAAAACAGCTTTTTAACAAATGCAGGTTTTTATCTGCTGATTTGAATTAAAATAAAGCGTGATAATTAAAATAATTGAATGACAAGTACTACTCGTAATTACTGAAATGACCATGTACTGCACGTATATATACCTATCGTAGTCTGTTCTCAAATTTACAAATAAAACATGGAGGTTTATGAAAACTTATTCACTGTTTCTTGAATTCATGGATTTATCAACACCGTGAATATAGCGAATATTAACACCGCGAGTTATTTTCCCCCTATACAGTATACATGTATTTTAAACCTTAATTTCATGAATTAGACTTGCAAAAATCTTTATTTGTTTCTTTAAATTCACCTTGAAAACAAGTCTTAACCATATTAACATCTGTGTTTAGGAATACTAGGCTGACTATTAGCTACAACTTGACCACTCTTGCTTGATTTGATAATCATCTAATCCTTCTGTGACAAGTGTTTTGTCAGGGAATGAAGTAAATTTCAGTTGTGGTGTTTATTTATCATTGTTATCGGTGATGTTTGTTTATCATTGTTATCGCCATCATTCTTTTGATTTTGACACCATTTTTTGTTTAAAAGAGACTCTAATATACAAACTACACCAGAACCGAAATCTGGAAAAATTTAACTGAAACCGAACCAAACAACTTGAACTGTGGTTTTCTGTTATTTTGGGGAACCATGACAGCCCTATTTGTAAGAATTGTATTTGTTGACTTATCCATTGAAGTATTACCTCAGGACTGTGTGTTTATTTGAGCTGTGTTGGTTAATTAACTTCTTTTTCTGTTTTAGAACATTTTATTCAATTATCTTCTTGTAGGATGTATCCCCAGGGTTTGTATTGTGTCCTGCAACTAGTCTGTGTCATACAGCTAAAACATTTGATGCTCAGGTAAGGACAAATATTAATGTATATTTTACCCAAACAAAACTTGTAGAAGTGGACATACTGACAAATGTTTAAATAAAATGTTTCTTTCATATGAAAATTTTTATCTTAAAGCTACCAAATTGATGTTTTTAGCTCACCTGAGCTGAAAGCTTGTGAGCTTTTCTGATTATATGAACTCATCCACCTTCTGTCCCTACATCCGTCCATCTGTAAACTTTTCACATTTTCAAGTTTTTCTCCAGAACCACTTGGCCGATTTCAACCAAACTTGCTACAAAGCATCCTATGGTGAAGGGGATTCAAGTTTGTTCCAATGAAGGGGCATGCCTTCTTTCAAGGGAGATAATCAAAAATTAGTGAAAATTTGGTTGTATCTTTTTAAAATCTTCTTCTCAAGAACCACTGGGCCAAAATAGTTGAAACTTATATGAAACCTTCTTTGCATAGTGTAAATTCAAATTTGTCCAAATCATGACCCCTGGGGGTAGGGTGCGGCCACAATGGGGGATCAAAATTTTACTTAGGAATATATAGGGGAAAAAAATCTTTAAAGATCTTCTCAAGAAAAGCAAGTTGGGATTAGAATTGGGTCACAATGGGGAATTAAAGTTTTACATAGGAGTATATAAGAAAAAAATCTTCATAAATCTTTTTTCTCAAGAACAGCAAAGCCATGTTTAGTTATATTAATATAGAAACATCCTCAGGTAGTGTACATTCAAATTTGTTCAAATCATGACCCCCAGGATTATAGTGGGGCCACAGTGGGCAATGAAAGTTTTACATCGGAATATTTAAAAAATCTTCAAAAATCTTCTCAAAAACAGCAAAGCCATGTTAGTGATATCGATATGGAAGCATCCTCAGGTAGTGTAGATTCAAGTTTATTCAAAATCTTGATCCCATGGAGTAGAGTGGGGCAAGAATGGGGGATCAAAGTTTAACATGGCAATATATAGGAGAAAATATTCAAAAAACCATATTTAGTCATATTGATAATATGGAAGCATCCTCAGCTTGTAAAGATTCAAGTTTGTTCAAATCATGACCCTTAGGGGTAGGGTGGGGCCACAGTGCACTATCAGAGTTAAACATATGGATGTATAGGAAAAAATTCTCTAAGATCTTTTTCCCACGAACAGCAAAGTCAGTCACATTGATATGGAAGTATCTTGATGTGGTTTAGATTCAAGTTTGTTTAAATCATAACCCTAAGGGGTAGGATGGGGCTAAATCTATAAAAATCAAGACAACTGGGGGTGGGGGGTGGGGGGGGGTGGTCACAATAGGGATCAATGTTTTCCTTAGGAAATTATATAATAGAAAAAATCTGTTGATGAAGAACAGCAGGACCATATGACTCAGGTGAGCATTGTGGCCCATGGGCCTCTTGTTATATATTCTTTTATATGGTTATATATGCTTTCCTTATGGAATTCATCTAATTTTTGCTTTACCCCTATCCCCAGATTGTGATATTGGAACACAAGTCCATTATATGTGCTGGATATAGTGCTGTTCTACACATTCATGCATGTGCTGAAGAAGTAACGATCAAGGCACTACTGTGTTTATTAGACAAAAAGACTGGCGAAAAGGCCCAGATTAAACCCAGATTTGTGAAACAAGATCAGGTGGCAATAGCTCGAATAGAAGTCAATGGAGGAATGATCTGTTTAGAGACATTCAAAGATTTCCCACAGATGGGACGATTTACATTAAGAGATGAAGGTAAATACTTTTGATTACATGTATTTAGGATATTTTGACTAATAATTTGAATTTTAAGTATTGATGACACAGAGATGATGTAAGTATCACTTCAATGAAGATAGTCTATGCATTGATTAAACTTTAGGCTAAAACATTCCTTGATACAACATGTATACTGTGGTTTCCTCCTTTTTTGTTGAACGTCAATTTTCATTGTTTTTTTGGTTGAGCCAGACCACAAAATTAATTATTCAATGAACTACAAATCTTACTAATTATTGCATAGAATAAGGTAAGTTTCCACAACTTTATGTGTCAAATTGAATTTTTTGCCTTTCTTTGATGGTTATTTACATGTGAGGGTATTTTTGATTGAGGTGTAACCAAAATCATCTCTGTTCATATAGTGTCTTTTTCTAAGATTTTTGCAATTAAACAATTTAAATTTTGACAGCAATATATAAGGTAATGATGTATTGGACAGCAACAAGGATTCAATATGATAATTATGCACACATCAATGTACATAAACATGTTGATTCTTAGTTGAAGAACTTGTAGAAACTTGAACATTGTTTTATTGTTACATTTCAAGAATATCATAAAAAAGTGTCTCAAGAATAATACTCTTGTGAATTGTTTTACAGCACTGCATTATTCTGATTTGCAAAAGGTTTTCCATCTTTCCTTTTTTAGCTCACCTGAGCTGAAAGCTCAAGTGAGCTTTTCTGATCACATTTTGTCTGTAGTCCGTCTGTCTGTATGTCTGTCTGTCCGTCCGTCTGTAAACTTTTCACATTTTCGACTTCTTCTCCAGAACCACTGGGCCAATTTCAACCAAACTTGCCACAAAGCATCCTTGGGTGAAGGGGGTTCAAGTTTGTTCAAATGAAGGGCCACGCCCTCTTCCAAGGGGAGATAATTAAGAATTTGTGAAAATTTGGTGTCATCTTTTAAAAATCTTCTTCTCAAGAACCATTGAGCCAGAAAAGTTTGTACTTATGTGAAACCTTCATTACATAGTGTAGATTCAAGTTTGTTCAAATCATGACCCCCGGGGGTAGGGTGGGGCCACAATGGGGGATCAAAGTTTTACATAGGAATATATAGGGAAAATCTTTAAAAATCTTCTTCTCAAGAACAACAAAGCCACAATTAGTCATACTGATATGGAATCATCCTCAGGTAGTGTAGATTCAAGTTTGTTAAGATCATGACCCCCATGGGTAGGGTGGGGCCACAATGGGGGATCAAAGTTTTACATAGGAATATATAGGGAAAATCTTTAAAACTCTTCTTCTCAAGAACAACAAAGCCACAATTAGTCATACTGATACGGATTCATCCTCAGGTAGTGTAGATTCAAGTTTGTTAAGATCATGACCCCCAGGGGTAGGGTGGGGCCACAAGGGGGGATCAAATTTTTACATAGGAATATATAGGAAAATTCTTTAAAAATCTTCTTCTCAAGAACAACAAAGCCACAATTAGTCATTTGGTATGAAATCATCCTCTGATAGTGTAGATACAAGTTTATTTAAATCATGACCCCTGGGGGTAGGGTGGGGCCACAATGAGGAATCAAAGTTTTATATAGGAATATATAGAAAAAAAATCTTCTTCTCAAGAACAACAAAGCCACAATTAGTCATATTGATTTGGATTCATCCTCAGGTTGTGTAGATTCAAGGTTGTTCAAATCATGACCCCTGGGGGTAGGGTGGGGCTACAATGGGAGATCAAATTCTTACATAGGAATATATAGGAAAATTCTTTAAAAATCTTCTCAAGAACAACAAAGCCACAATTAGTCATATTGATATGGAATCATCCCCAAATATTGTAGAATCAAGCTTGTTCAAGGCATCCTCCAGTAGTAGGGTGGGGCCATAATGGGGGATCAAAGTTTTACAATAGAACATATACAGGAAATGTCTTTAAAAATCTTCTTCATTCTCAAGAACAACAAAGCAATAATCAGTCTTATTGATATGGAAGCATCCTCAGGTAGTGTAAGTTTAAGTTTGTTCAAATCATGAACCCCCACCCCCATCTCATCCTCAGAAGGTTTATATTCAATTTCATTCAAAACATGGCACCTTGGGGTAGGGTATGCCTAGAACAGGCGATCAAAGCTTTATATATGAATATATAGGAGAAATATAGGAGAAGAAATCTGCTGACGAATAACAGCAGGGCCATATTGACTCAGGTGAGCGCTGTGGCCCATGGGCCTCTTGTTTTTTTTGTTGCAGGAAAAACAATTGCAATAGGAAAAGTTCTAAAAATCCGAGAATAAATGAAACGAATAATGACTCAAAGGAAGAAATTTAAATGGGAACTAGTTTTGCTTTAAGTGCTCAACAGGAACCCATCCATTTGTGGAAATTCCAAAGATTACTGATCAATTGGACATGGAAATGTACTGTGCAGATTTCTGATTTGGAAAACAAATTTCAACTGTACATTATTTTTTTTTGTTGCAGGAAAAATGTTTGCAATAGGTAAAGTTCTAAAAATCGAGAATAAATGAAACAAATATTGACTCAAAGGAAGAAATTTAAATGGGAATTAGTTTTGCTATCAGTGCTCAACAGGAACCCATTTGTGGAAATTCTAAAGATTACTGATCAATTGGACATGGCAACGTACTGTGCAGATTTCTAATTTCTATTCTTTGGAGGTTTATTATCAAACAAGGTGCTTCATTATGTGTATGTTCTTTTTAACATTCAAGTATTGTTTTAGAAATTATGCTTCTAGATTTTTCTTTTTTTACTATGCAATTTGCTTTAAAAAAAAAAAAAGTAATAGTGAAATTTTGATCAAGTATGGTTTTTGTATTTTGTGTTCGTCTTGCCAGTTGTGACTTGAAATTTAGCTAGGTATTAATTGCATCAAAAATTTTTCATTTGTTTTTGCTTTTCGGTTTTTTTTTTAAAGATACATATCAAAACGGTTGTAAAATATTTCTCTATTAATGACATATGCATAGATGAAGTAAATTTAAAATAAGAATATAAAACTGTAATTCTGTTCAAACTGATTAAAGAATTAAAAAGGGACAAAACAACACATTCGTAAATGGTTGCTAGAGAAGCAATTAGCAATTGTTATGATACATGTATATACATAATGTATCAAAAAAGCATTTCAGATTTATTTATGTTACTGACAAGTTCAGTTTGTGCATGTTAATGTTAACTTTATACATACTGTTAAAGATTTCATTTGAGAAATCGATGTGACATATTTCTTTTAGAAGGCACACCTGGAGGCTGAAATTTCATATTTTCTACTAAATGTACAACATTTTACAAAAACAAGGGGAAAGTGTGCTGACATTTTAATGTTTTTATTCAATGAATGAACTGTCAACAAAAAGTACATGTATTTGCTATATGCTTACAGTTCTCTATTATACAGTACATACATGTATCATGAAATTTTTCTGGAAAATCTCTTTTAATGTCACTTTATCATATGCAAGAAGTGCTGATAAGATTTGACACCTTGATTGACCAAAAAAAGGGGGGAAAAAATAAAGATTTCAGCAAAGATTTTACATGACACTGTATTTTTTTCCCTTATAAAAGTACACACTCATGACTATGAGGGAATAGATTAACTTTTAGATTATGTTGCATCAAAAAAGTTATCAAAAGATATTTGATGTCAACTGCCCAGGTCAGTGCATTACATGTCAACTGCCCAGGTCAGTGCATTACAAAGTGAAGTTAACACAAATGCACCTTCAATGAAAACATAAACAAAAAGGACAACTTGAGATATACATGTAATACACGCTGCAGTGACCAGCTAAAAGCAATCAGGTGTAACAAATGTGAAGGATTTGTATACCTCATGCTGATATAGAAAACAAATATGGCGTATGCCTATTTACGAGTCTTGTTCAGCTTTAACATAGTGATCAGTAACAATGAACTATAATACCAAAAAAGCATGGACAGAAAGACAACTGCATATTAAAATTATTGAGAAAGTCGTAAAAACTTCAACCAGATAATTTTTAGAAAAAAATCTCATTGACAATACTGATAAAAATAGACATATTACTAAAAATTCCACTAGTCCAATTGGGCTAGTGTCCACCTACATTCAACCAGCCTGACCGAAATTATACTAGTGTTGGGCGTCAGGCTAGTGCTTTTGGCGCACACTAACAACATTGATTGTAATTAGTAAGTTAAAACTGAATTTAATTCCCACACCTTGTTTAACGATGGCAAAACATCTGGAATAGTTTAAAATGCCAAATTATGTATATTAATATTTAATTAAAAGTTATTGTATAAATATATATCGTCTTGCAATTTATTATTGTAATGCATCTTTGGGTCTCCGGATATGCTGACCAAAAGTAGGTCACAGTGACCTACTTCTCAGTGACCTACTTTATAGCTTTTCATTTTCAAATCATTATTGATGCATAACACAGACACTCTGAATCCAAGTACATGTATCATCAAACCATGTCATTTGATGCATCTTTGGTGTGTCAAAAAGAATGTCACTATTTTTGGGTTGACACACTCTGAGGCACCCAGGTGCATCAACCGAGGTTATTCTAAGCCTCTTAGTTTTCAAGATATTTAGCTAACGTTTTGAAAATAAACAATGTTTAATTCAGAAGTGGGTTACTGTTACCTTTTTTTAGCTCACCTGAGCTGAAAGCTCAAGTGAGCTTTTCTGATCACCCGTTGTCCGTCCGTCTGTCCGTCCGTCTGTAAACTTTTCACATTTTCAACTTCTTCTCAAGAACCACTAGGCCAATTTTAAGCAAACTTGGTACAAAGTATTCTTGGGTGAAGGGGAGTGTAAATTGTTAAAATAAAGGGCCAAGTCCCCTTACAAGGGGAGATAATCAAGAAAAGACAAAAATAGGGTGGGGTCATTAAAAAATCTTCTTCTCAAGAACCACTGGGCCAGAAAAGCTGAAACTTATGTGGAAGTTCCTGGAATAGTGTAGATTCTAAATTGTTAAAATGATGACCCCGGGGGTAGGGCGGGGCCACAATAGGGAATCCAAGTTTTACATTGAAATACATAAGAAAAATCTTTAAAAATCTTCTTCTCAAGAACCAACCATTCACGGTAGCTCAGTCAGTAGAGCGCTTGCTCCGTGATCGGGAGGTCGTGAGTTCGAATCTCGGCCGCGACTGACCTAAGTCAATAAAAAATGGGTAGCAACTGTTCCTTTGCCATGCGCTCGGCACTTTGAAGTGAAAGTTGCGGGTCCTTCGGATGAGACCTTAAAAACTGAGGCCCCGTGGCACGATAAAGATCCCTCACTGCTCAATGGCCCTGAGTGCCGAGTTAAGGTCAAAATTTGAAGCCCTTCACCGGTATATGGTGACGTCTCTATATGAGTGAAAAATTCTCGAATGGGACGTAAAACAACATACAATCAATCAATCAATCTCAAGAACCACTGGGCCAGAAAAGCTGAAACCTATATGGAAGCATCCTGGGGAAGTGTAGATTATAAATTGTTCAAATCATGACCCCCGGGGCTAGGGCGGGGCCACAATAGGGAATCCAAGTTTTACATTGAAATATGTAGGAAATATCTTAAATCTTCTTCTCATGAACCACTGGGCCAGAAAAGCTGAAACTTATATGGAAGCATTCTGGGGTAGTGTAGATTATAAATTGTTCAAATCATGATCCCCGGGGGTAGGGCAGGGCCACAATAGGGAATCCAAGTTTTACATTGAAATATATAAGAAAAATCTTTACACATCTTCTTCTCAAGAACCACTGGGCCAGAAAAGCTGAAACTTATATGGAAGCATCCTGGTGTAGTGTAGATTCTAAATTGTTCAAATCATGACCCCCGGGGGTAGGGCAGGGCCACAATAGGAATCCAAGTTTTACATTGAAATATGTAGGAAATATCTGTAAAAATCTTCTTCTCAAGAACAACTTGGCCAGAAAAACTGAAACTTATATGGAAGCATCCTGGGGTAGTGTAGATTCTAAATTGTTCAAATCATGACCCCTGGGGGTAGGGCAGAGCCACAATAGGGAATCCAAGTTTTACATTGAAATATATAGGAAAAATCTTTTAAAATCTTCTTCTCAAGAACCTCTGGGCCAGAGAAGCTGAAACTAAAGTGGAAGCATCCATTGTTGAAATCATGACCCCCGGGGGTAGGGCCACAATGGGTGATCAAAGTTTTACATAGGAATACATAGGGAAAACAAGAGGCCCATGGGCCACAACGCTCACCTGAGTTACTTTGGCTCTGCTGTTCTTCACAAGACCTCCCCTTTGTAATATTTATTGCGGCCCCGCCCTACCCCCGGGGGCCATGATTTGAACAATTTAGAATATACACTACCCAAGGATGCTTCCACATAAGTTTCTGCTTTTCTGGCCCAGTGGTTCTTGAGAAGAAGATTTTTAAAGATTTTTCTTATGTATTTCAATGTAAAACTTTGATTCCCTATTATGGACCCGCCCTACCCCCAGGGGCCATGATTTGCACAATTTAGAATCTACACTACTCAAGGATGCTTCCACATAAGTTTCAGCTTTTCTGGCCGAGTGGTTCTTGAGAAGAAGTTGAAAATGTGAAAAGTTTACAGAGGACAGACAGACAGCTAGATGGATGGACGGACGATGGACAACAGGTGATCAGAAAAGCTCACTTGAGCTTTCAGCTCAGGTGAGCTAAAAATCTTTAAAAATCTTCTCAAGAGCAGCAAAGCCATGATTATTAGACATATTTATATGGAAGCATCCTTAGGTAATGTAGATTCAAGCTTGTTCAAATCACGACTCCTGGGGGTAGGGTGGGGCAAAAATGGGCGATAAAAGTTTTACATAGGAAAAATCTTTAAAATCTTCACAAGAACAACAAAGGCATGATTGACCATAATAATATAAAAGCATCCTCAGTTAATGTAGATTTAAATTTGTTGAAATCATGACCCCCCAGGAGAATAGAGGGACCATTACAAGGGAGCATAGTTATACAAGGGAATATAAAGGATATATCAATAAAAATTTCTTCTTAAGAACAGCAAAGCCATTATGTGTCATATTAATTCAAAAGCATCCTTAGGAAGTTTAGATTCAAGCTTGTTCAAATCATACCCCCCCCCCTCCCCCCCAACCATTTTTATATTTACCGGTAAACTTTTCAATACTGAACTGATTTCTGCTTTTTCCTAGCCAAAGTGCTCAGGTGAGCGATGTGGCCCTTGGGCCTCTTGTTTTATATACATGTACATGTATATCTACAGTGTATAATTTACAAGTCTTTCTGACCATTAAAAACATAAGAAAGTAATTATAAAATTCCTTGTATTTACTTTTATTCAATTGACCTTTCAATTACAGTATTTACAGTGATTAATTATCATAGGTGAATAGAAATGGGAATAATTTCTCTCAGTAGAATACAAATTAATAGAGCCTTGCAAAGTACCAAATCACTAAACTACCAAATAATGAACAAATCATCCAGAATTGAAAACTCTGGTAATAATGCCCTTGCTTATTACAGCTCTGTAATCTGTTTGCCTCCTAGTTGCCCAAGGTGCAGAGAAGATTTTCAAAGAAATAATGCATTTTCATTATATAATCAATAGAGCCTCCCCCCCCCCCTCCCCAGAACCCCAGACCCTGGGGGCAACAAATTTCTCAATTTTGAAAAAGCACCTTTGCTTATCATAACCATGCACTTAGTTTATCATAATCTGCTAAATATCCAGGAGCTGAGAGGAAGATTTTCACAGAAATAATGCATTCACTATATCTTCAATAGAGCCCATCCTTACACTAGAACCCCAGACCAAAGGGTCATGAAATTCACAGTTTTGGAAGAAGCACACTTGCTCATCATAGCTATGCATTTTTTTTTTTTGCTTAATACCCAGGAGAAGAGGAGAGGATTTTCAATGGAACAATGCATTTTTCACTATTTAATCAATAGAGGTCCCCGAACCCCTGACTCGGGCCACAAATTGCACAATTTTTGAAAAGGCACATTTGCTGATAATATCCATGCACTTGGTTTATCTGGTAAATTTCCAGGAACAGAGAAGAAGATTTTTAAAGAAATAATGCATTCACTATATAATCAATATAGATTTACAGTAGTTTGTAGTGTAACTAGCGCAGAGAAAAATAAGATGGACCAGACCAGGATTCAAACTACTGTATTTTCTTATACAGACAAGAGAATATATGACTTTGTAACCATTGTTTATTAATTTGTGGAGAATGTTAATTCATGGATGAATGGTACCCACGAAAAGTGACCCACCACAATGTCTAATCATTCTACAGTAGTCAGGTGCTTTATCAACTGAGCTAATAATTAAACCTGCCAGACTCCAACATTCTTTCCTCCTTCAAGGTCTTTGCTCTCAAAGACACCACTAACATGGCAGGTCTTTCACCTCTCAATTTCAGGGCAGATCAGGGCACCCAATGTAACCAGCGAGGCAAAAAATGCAATGGACTAGTCCAGGATTTGAACCAGCCCCCCACCCCACCCCAAAACACTACCTTGGTGTTCTATTAACTGAGCTATCTGGCCATGATAAAAACTGCCTGTCTGCCAAATTCTTCCTTCCTTAAAAGTTTTTGCCCCGCAAAGACACCAACAAAGGCTATTCTCTGACAGATATATTTCACCTCTCATTTCCAGGGCAGGTCAAGGCACTAAATGTAACCTGGGAGGAGAAAAATATGATGGACCAGACCAGGATTGGAACCTTTGCCTCCTGAATCACTATTCAGGTGCTCTACCAACTGAGCTATCTGGCCACCCTTGATAAAACCTGCCCGACTTCTTCTGACTGTAAACATTAGCAAAAAACAATCAATCTGACCCTATTAGATATTCATCTATATATTTTATTATAAATGGTCTTGTTACATAACCTGTAAACAGTCTTGGATTTATGTATAATTTGTAAGTAAATATAAAATCACTATAATATAGTATATACATGTACTGTGCATGAGTATTACTGTTATATACTCTGACATTTTATGCCAAGGGATTATCAACACTAAAACTTATTTAAATACATGTATTAGCATTTTTAGCTCATCTGAGCCATAAACATCAAGAACTTAACATAGCACAGTGATTCTACAAAAACATGACCAATTAAGAATTTTTGATGTCGCTTACCAATTTACCGTTGTAATATCTTAGCTGTAAATTTTAAGGTCGATTTCAACTCTAAGACTTAACATACACACATGGTTTTGTAAATATTCACCGATAAAAAAGCAGTTAAAGTTTTATTATGAACATAATGTAATGTTGAAAATGAAGCGACATTAAGATTTGTAGTGGAAACGTATTCCACTACAAATCTTAATGTCGCTTCATTTATATACAAATTTCAAGATGAAATTTTCAGTAGTAAAATCGTTCCGAATAGACTACAATGAATGTTAAAAAATATCTTTTATCCTATATAAAAAGAAATCAAACCACTTCTCGCAAAGAAATGCATAGATCTCCTTTCATTCGAATTCATATGCATGTCGCTTAAAATCGATTAACTTCCGTAACGATTTTGTTTTAGATTTCACGCATAGAATGCAGATTTCAAAAAGAACTGAAACTTATCTGAAAGTGACCACGGAGCCTTATATCATCGATTCTAGTTGCGAGTCAGCTATTTTAGACAATTACATTTTCGACATATCAAAATGAAATAGACAGGAAACAGTTGTCTCTCTTAAAAAATTAACTTCCGTAACGGTAATTCAGGAAAGTTTTTGCAATAAAAGAATAACAAATTTTATTATTTTGGGAGCGAAATGCTTCATACTTTTGTTTAATATCCGAAACCAAACTTTGATTTTAACTATTGAAGAGAATTTTTACTTTTATTGCTGGGAATTAACTTCCGTAACGATTAACTTCCGTAACGATATTTTTTCCGAAAAATTAATTTAAATTCGGATTCATGCAAGACTTCATGAATCATAATTTAACGTTCTTTAATGAACATCGGAAACGAAAAATTGGTCAAATTCAGCTTTATTTAAAAAATAATGAGGCTTGATCAAGCATTAACTTCCGTATCAATGGTATCTTGAAATTGTTGTAAAAAGTTAATGATGCCAGATTTGTGGGCAATTTTTTGTTTTCAAGTTCACTGATATGTCCTTTAGAGAATTATGATGTTCATTTTGCTATTTGAAATAATAATTTTTTCATGTTTTTTACTCTGAATTGGTCCATTTATCGTAGAATGACTGAGCAATCTCTTTGGATTGCAGGGATTAAAAATTGTTTAAAGAGCCAGGACCCCTCCATAAGTGGAATAATTATAGATATGCTGTATTCTTTGAAAATCTGTCCCCAAAACTGCAAAAAATAATATAAATCATGTTACCCTGGATCCAAGATACACCAGAAACAGATATCCAAATTTAAACATCTAAATCAGAAACATATTAACGAAGAAAATTGAATGGATAAAATTTTCTGAAAATGACATGATTTGTAAATTTGCTTATTTTCAATAATGAAAGGTCAAAGATACTGATGGTGAATGTTTAAAATCTCATTAATTTAAGAAGCACAAAGATTATCATAATGATTATTAGAATCACTGCAATTAAAATCACTGCAATTTTTGCTAGAAGTATTATGATATGTGTTGTATTTGTTTTGAAATAAATGTAGCATATCATATTGCTTTAAATAGACAAAATGTTCTCCTGAGGGTTGGGTTATGAAGATTTCTAGTCCTAAAAAAGACCAAAGAAAAAATTAAAATATTATCAAAACATATTCACTCATAAAAGACATTTTTCTCAAAAGAAGTAGGGCAATTTAGAATAACTTTGTACCTGATGTGCCTCAAGCTGTACTGGGTAGGTATGTATCATAATAAATAACTGAAACATACTGCTACATGTATCAAATTAATGTAATAATAAAATGAAAATACTTTTTAAAAAAGCACACAAAAAACATATTTCAAGAAAATAAAATTCTGAGCATTTGATACTCTGGTACAACCTTTAAATATTGAGCATTTGATACTCTGCATGGTACAACCTTTAAATATATAGAAATACAATGCCACATAGAAAGGCTGAAAGAATGTAGTTTTACAAAAAATGAACAGCAGCCCATAAAAATCCTTCATTTGGTTGCCCTTTTCGGGATACATGCATAGGACCAAAAAAGTTGGAACCTCTTTAGAATTGAAATATTGTTTGTACATGTATATTTTCTTCAGTTTGAATGGTTCTTTTTTGTACACTATATATTACACAGTCATAAAAAAATATTGAAAAACAATAAATTGATGTGAATTCCTGTAAACTGTTCCTTTTTATTGCTTAATACATGTACAGTATTGGATTATCACAAACATTTTACATTTTTACATCTACATGTTCATATTAAATGAATATTTAGTAAAATATGTAAATGTAAATGAACTAGTATACTTATTGATTATACATACATGATATATACATATTTATTATACCTCTGTGAATTTTTTCTATATAAAAATATTACGAATAAACATGTTATTTTTTCCAAACAGCCCCTACCGTGGAATAGTTTTTGTGCTATTTGCCCATGGTGAAATAGTCATTAAACTATTCACCGGCAGCATTCTGTTTCCCTCGCTTTTCATCTCGGAACTCTTCTGGTTTTATACAGATTGTGACGTAACACAAGTAAAGACTGCTTCGGTATAATAAAACACTTATTTACTGACTATTCGGACAATAGCAAGTTTATCGTTCCCCTCAACAGCAACTATTTCCCGAGGCTGCGCCTCGGGAAATAGTTGCTGTCTTGGGGAACGATAAACTTGCTATTGTCCTCATAGCCAGTAAATAGGTGTATAATATATATAGAGAGGGAGAGAAAAAAAAATGAAATTGTTTACTGGTTGAAATGTATCTGGTTATATGCTCTTCATTATTAGTTTAGTGAACTTTATGTTCCAAAGGGATACAACTATTCATGGAACATTAACAATCAAAGTGCCAATGAATTCATTGCAACTGCATGTACATGCATTTTAATGCCTATTGGAAACCACTTGTAAGGTCATAAGATGATCTGAAACCCACTTAAATGTGTCAGCATAAAAATTTTTTTTACAAATCTTTTGCTGACATTCAGGACTTTAATGTCATTTAATCTCTTCCCCATTCTCTGTTTCGAAGCTCAACTCTGCGGATTTTTCCACTCACTGTTTTAGGTAGCTCATCGACAAAGTCAATCTGAAATTTTGTAAAAATTGTTCATATCGAACTCTTTTTCTGATAAATTAGGGACACAGACCAGGCAGACAAAGAGCAAATACTTTTGAATACGTGTTTTCAACAAACACACATAAATCATTTTTACGGTAACTAGAGGAGTTCCAGAAAACATCACAACTCCCCTTTTAAATTAGTATATAAATTCTAGTCTCTGATAAGACTGAAGCTGTACTGGTTTGTACTTACAGTAAAACAAAGCTATAAGGAATACTTAAAATGAATTCAAGCTTAAAGGGAAGTGATTTTCATTCCATGTACATTTAAAACATACATGTACATGTTTTAATTACCTTCATGGATATAACAAATTATATTAATAATGAATCAAAATATTGTTTCGTCCCTGGCACTTTGCTATAAGCATGTTTTGCTGTATACTAAAGGAATAGTACAAAAGCATCTGCACTTGAAATTCAGTTCCTACAGCAACACAGATACATAGAACTAATATGATCCTTGGTTTAGTCTAATTGTAACTGAAATCAGATCAAAACTGAATTTCACATAAACTTCTACTTTTATTCACCATGGTTGCTCTGTTAAAACCAAGATCCAATACATGTATTCAGAATTTTGTACATTGTATCCTGTGTTGTCTACTTGTGTAACAAGTTTTTATTGAAATTAGATCTAAACTATAGGAGGAGTAGCATTTTGAAAGAATTTAAAGGAAATTTCTTTTTTCAGTTTATGCCATAGATACAGCATTGGTTGAAATCAAAATATATAAAAAAAAATATGTATGTATCTTTGCAGAGTCTACTTTGTACCAGATTTTACTGAAATCATACCAAAACTGTAGGAAGAGTAGAATTTGTAAGAATTTCAAAGAAATTCATATTTTCTCTAGTCTAATCAAAATTTCAAATATATATACATGTACATGTATATGGAATTATGCACATTAATCTTATTGATGTCTAATTGTGTACCAAATTCTATTGAAATTGGACCAAAGCTGTAAGAAGAGTAGCAATTTGAACAAAATAAAATTGTTTACTGATTTTCTTTTCAAGAACACTTTACTATATTTCACAAATTCTTATGGTCTTTGCATGACCAAAAGGACTAAAAAAAATTTTTTACAGAAAATCTACATTGGAAATTCCTGTGGCCATCATCTTGTGTAGATGGTATAGTTTAAAATCATGAGCATCTTCTGCGCAAGAGAACATCATAGTACATTGTATTTTGATGAAGTGGACAGACAATTCTTTCAATTAACTAGAAAACTGACCAGTCAGCAAGGGCCCCGCTGAGGGGTAGAAATATAAGGGTGCAGCTTACAAAATGAGAATTTTAATTGATTACAAAAATTAAAAAAATATAATTATGAAGAAGAATATGCAATAACAACTGTATTTATAAAATTTCAAGATAATTCCTTAATATCCAACAACCTGTAAAGAGTATCCCTGTATTTACATAAGGCAGTAAAAAAAAACAACATATCTATAATAACTCAATTAAATGTATATTTAAGGTAGGTCGCGGGTTTACTGCTTAAAAATTCTTACGAGAAAACATATCCTGAAAATTTGATATAATGTTCCTTAGAATATATAGCATTTTATCTGTAATTTTTATTAAATTTGTCTACGTAGTTTGATTGCCGTATTACTGTAAACGCGGTATAGTTTCTAGTACTATTTTTACGTTTTACTATTGAAATATATAGAAAAATGACGTTTTTAAGCCAATTTTGCGAAAAGAGTTTCTTTAGAAAAGGTTGGATAACTTTTTAAAGACGTAGACGAATTAGTCAGGAATTTCAAAATATCCAGATGAGGTAAAATTAAAATTATTGAGATGAAAAAATCAATATGTCTTCTCGCTAGTTTTTTTTGCTAAATAATTTCAAAGTTTGCTTTTATATTGCCAAAATGTTGCGTTTATGGCGTTATTTATGACTTCAAAGTCATGCGTTGAACGTAATCACGTTTACATACGAGTATAAATATCTTTACATTTGGAATATGCAATATCTAAAAGGTGAAATAGTTGCAAAATGTAATTTTATTCATCATTTCACTTATTGCTGAAACATGGTAGGATGACCAGCAATTTATTAAGGTCTTCCGCTCCAGCGGGAGACCTTCTACTGATTCTGATGGTTAAGATTATTAAGGTCTTCCGTCACAACGGAAGACCTTCTACTGATTCTGATGGTTAAGATTATTATTCTTTTTTTTTTCTTCTCCTTTCTAGACGCCAACTTTGAGGCCTCATATATCGCTCATTTCTCAACGGATTTTGCTCAAATTTGCAAGGTTTATAGACGTTACAAAACTCTATCAGAATGCTGTCAAACATGTCAAAAATCCATTTCCGCTTTTGAGATATCTCCCTTTAAATGAAAATTTAGGACTCTTCATTTCCGGATAAAGGCTCCGAGACTACAAAAGCTGGAGTAGAAATTCTACCGAATTTAAATAATAGAAGCATTGAAGTTGTGCACATCTATTTTTGTTTTTTGATTCCTGTGTTCAAAATGGCGCTAGATAGGGGTCAAAAATTAGAACGCCGAAAAGCGCGAAAATTTACACATATTTTCCTATGTATCTTTTAAACTAAAAATATTTTGTTAAGACATGTTGAATAAAAGTTGTGCACAATTTTAAGGTCTTTCATTTGGCACCTCCAAAAAGGGGCTGATCCCTTAAATTAGGGATCTAGGGTCCTTGAAAGTTTTCGTTTTATAACTCAAAAACGGTAAATATTTCGATATAGCTGTCGCTAAAAAAGTTGTTCTTTAACATATTATTGATCTCGTGAACTTGTTATTTTGTTCGAGTCTTTTTTAATAAATGAGCTAGAAGCTTGACCCATATACAGGTAACTAGTTTCATTAGACAAGTGAAGGTGAAATCTTTATGCGCATAACTGAAATAAACTTGCTATAAATGATAAACCTCTCCAAAATAAATACTAATACTACTTTAAAATAAGTTTTTACGTGTTCTGTGGTTTCATTCCAAATTATTGAGTCACACATTTTCAATACGTCTCGGGGTTTGTTTTTGTTTATAATTACGTAACCGGCCATCCCCCGATCACGCGTGACCTAGATCCAGTGATCAGTGGCCATACACTAAACAGGCATTGCCGTTCTAAATCTATTTTGCAAACTCAACTATGTACGGATAATTGTTTCTTTTTTAGTCAAATCGGATCTTTCAAATTATTTCATCTTATCTATGTTGGTCATGTTGGTGATATACTTATTAAATTATTGTGGCCGAAATTAGAAGAGATCCATTGCGTGTGAACCAGCGACCTGCGTTCGTAAACAAAACATCTTTTCGTCGTTTAATGTTGAAACATACACTATATTAAATTAAAAAAAAAAGTTAGCAAAAAATAAATCAATCTTTTACTGTATTTAACTGCGTTTCACATATACCCGGGTTTTGTGTTTGTTTACAATTATGTAACCTAATTATTTAGCCGAGGAAGCAGCTATTAGTGCTCATACACAAAACATTGTCGTTCTATATTCATTTTGCTGACACGATTTACGGAAAATTATTTTTTAAATCATACCGGATCATTCAATTAAATCATTTATTCTTATCTTAATTTGATTTAATTTAAATCCAAAACATTTGATTAAGGACGTATAAAGGTCCCCGATTTCATGAATCCTAATCTTTAAACTGCATACATGTATTTAATAAACGATTTATTTCTCAATTATGTGTTATTATGTGTTTAATTCGGAGATTCATTGCGTGTGGTTAATTCTGCAGATAATTCTAACTTGACACACAAGGTTTGTAGACAAAGAATTCAAAAGAGATATATTTTGAAAACAATAAGACGCATTGCTAAACACTTTTACATTATTTTCTTTTTAAAATGCCTATCTTTATGATTACACCAACTTTTAACATGCTATGTGAAAAAACTCTGTCGACTATAGTTTTGTAACTCCAGCATATGACAAGTACATGTGCTTTTTATTAAACACCCAATTTTCCATTAACGCCCACAAAATCTACCTAGCTTAAGATCGATAACTTACCGCCCGACAATCATACAAAAATAAAACAATAGCTGCTGATTTGATTGACAGGCCAGCAACCTGCGCTACCTGATACTGTAGTCTGAGTTTGCATGTTTTGAAAGCAATTACACGTACCTGGTCACGCGTCAAACGCTTTCATGTACCGCTTGAAAAGTCGCTTTGTATACACTCTGGTAAAAACTTATATCTTTGTTGGTAATTATGTTTCACAAAATAATTGAGAGAAGAGAATTAAACTTTCAGTTCATTATTTTTATTTTCACTGCTGTTTTGTACACTGTACTTGTACGCGATATGTCGTCCAAGATAACTGTACAGCTTTCCGAAGAAAAAAAAAACTGGCGGCTATTCGAGCCCCTTTTCGCCTTCAATATCCTCTTCAAAACACAGACCGTTCACGGTAGCTCAGTCGGTAGAGCGCTCGCTCCGTGATCGGGAGGTCGTGAGTTCGAATCTCGGCCGCGACAGACCCAAGTCGATAAAATGGGTAGCAACTGTTCCTTCGCCATGCGCTCGGCACTTTGAAGTGAAAGTTGCGGGTCCTTCGGATGAGACCTTAAAAACCGAGGCCCCGTGTCACGGCAGGCGTTGGCACGATAAAGATCCCTCACTGCTCAATGGCCCTGAGTGCCGAGTAAAGGTCAAAATTTGAAACCCTTCACCGGTATATGGTGACGTCTCTATATGAGTGAAAAATTCTCGAATGGGACGTAAAAACAACATACATACATACAATCTTCAAAAACACACCTGTTTACAGAGAAGAGATAATAATATTCAATAAAAATATTTCATATTATATGTAATCTGATTTTGTATGTATAAGTATCTGAACGGCTATATTGTGCTGAATTTTTTAAAATACATGTTTTACATGTATGTAATACATATTTTTTAGCATACGATAAAATATCGCCAACACTATAAGCTTAATTATTTCTAATGTCCAGAACTGTGTAACGTAAATGCCATGCATTTAAGATGTATGTTAACTTTTTATTATTTAATTACACTTGCACGCGCGGTTCAAAAAAAAAATGTACAAGGAGTACATATACATGGACTTGAATATAACAAACTTATTAGCACATCTAATGATGAAAATGAAAATAATTGATAATACACTTTTACAACTTCATTTCAATGATAAGTTATTCTTAAACTTTACTTCAAATGTCAGAAAGGCCAGCATAGCCAAACTACTGTTAATTGTCTCTGTTTTAATTACAATGTCAATCACAATAACTTTTTTCTTTAGATCCCTTCATTTCTTATTTGTACATAGTTACATGAAATCCATGCACGGCGCTACACCTGTCAATCAAAATTGTAAACTTCTGGTGCCACGGAAGCATTTCCCCTGTGGTGTAAAATATTCTTAAGGTCAATTCTAATTTTACGCTTTTATAGATACAGTGTAATATTTCGAAATAACGTTTTAATTAAGGCTGAAGATGCATGCTGTGAATTTATCAAACCTCCAGTCCTAATTGACGATCCGTTCTTACATGTATATTATAATTAATCAGAGAGTCCAGTATTTGTGACAAATTTTGATTGAGATTTCACTTTCCCTTTAGGATAAAACGATTCATTAAATAGATTATGCATATGAGATGGATAGCTGTACTACATATAAATGTATACTTTTCACTTTTGTAACAAGAATCTGTCATTGACAATTAAAAGTGAAGAGTTTAGGTAAAAGACTTTGACAAATGACAAGTTATTCCTTCTTAGTCACTATATAGCTTAAAGCTATATGGTCATGCCCCCCCCCCCCCCAATTATGTTTTTATTTTTATTTATTTATTTATTTTTTTTTTTGCTTAGATATCAAAAAAATTTGATTGTTTGTGCCCCGTCCCAGAAAAAAATGAAATTGCGTTCTACAGGCTTAAGTCAGAACATGATTTTCATAATGATACATTTGTAATACATTTATCAAAATGTTTCTACCCGTACGATTCGTAGTTGTGGTTTCGAATACCACCACGTCGCCCGCGTGGCGCAGTGGTTTGAGTGTTTGCTCTAGAGTCGCGGAGTATAAGGAGTTAATCTTTACGTCGTTGGTTCGACTCCCTCTGCGGGACGTGGAGACCGGTCCTTTGCATGAGACCGTATAAACCGAGGTCCCGTGTAGCAGTAGATGCTGTGACGAAAGAGATCCCTCACTGCTCAATTGCCTTTAGTGTCGAGTATAGGTCTGAATTTGCAGCCCTCCACCGGCAAGTGGTGGCGTTTCCATATGAGTGAAAAATCTCGAGAGGGACGTTAAACAACACACAAACAAACAAACTATTCCACTACGGGACGTGGAGACTGGTCCTTCGGATGAGACCGTATAAACCGAGGTCCCGTGTAGCAGTAGGTGCTGGGATGAAAAAAATCCCTCACTGCTCAATGGCCTTGAGTGTCGAATTTACAGCCCTCCACCGGCAAGTGGTGGTTTTTCCATATGAGTGAAAAATCTCGACGGGGACGTTAACACACAAACAAACAAACAATTTCACTACAGAACGTGGAGTATGGTCCTTCGGATGAGGCCGTATAAACCGAGGTCCCGTTTAGCAGTAGGTGCCGGCATGAAAAAAATCCCCCACTGCTCAATGGCCTTGAGTGTCGAGCATAGGTCTGAATTTGCAGCCCTCCACTGGCAAATGCTGGCAGCTCAAGGGACGTTAAACAACAAACAGACAATCAAACAAACATTTTTGTGTCGCCTGCAGAGCAGAGCAGCACTTAGCGATCAATTTACCTGGCGTCTGTCTTGCTGTCCGTCCGTCTGTCACACCTTATATCTCGAGAAATGTAAGAGGTATGGGTTTGATAATTTGCACATATAGCTTGACACTATGGCTTTTGTATTTTTCCATGGCTTCCGACCTAGATATCCTTGAACTTGACCTTTTACCTACTTTTCAAAATAACCAATAATGCCGATATACAACTTCTTTTTGATATTTATGAGGTAAGTCTATGCTATTTAGAATGTGCACTGTTTGTCATAAAACATTTGAAAAATACCAGCGTTACAGTTCACTTGACCTTGACCTTTGACCTATTTTGTAAAATATACTGCGGAGGGTTAAATTTAACTTATGTCTTTTGAAATTACAGAGGAAGGGTTTAATAATTAACAGTTATACATGTTTATGATCTCATGACAATGTATTTTTACACTGTATGAAATAAAGAAACCACAAAAACTGAAATTTAAGTCTATGAAAATACAACGGGATCGGTATTCCAAAATTGATGGTGTAGACTGACAATTGCTGATATGAAAGACTGAAGCCTCTTTCGAAGGATTGTTGAAATCACGTACTTAAATAATCTATATATAATTATTTATAATAAATTTATTCAAATTTCATTAATATCCATTTTAGCTTTCAGGGGTTAAGGATTTGCATTTCAATTTGATTGTTAGATTCTATCGCAGTCTTACTATCCCTGGATTGTTTTGTTTTGTTTTGTTTTTTTGGCATGAACTATATTCAATGCCTTAGCAAATAAATAGCTGATAATTTTTAGACTTAGTTACATCTTTAATGAAGCTAAAAGCAGAAGACACATGCGTTCCTAGGTACACTCTAGTTCTGTAAGAAATCAGCAAAGATAATTAAGCAGAGATTTTTGATGAATAAAATGGGGTTTTTTTAACCTTTTTTTATAACGCTGACTATATATACATTTATGGTCTGCGTTATAAAACATGATGTGATAGGGTAACGTAATGAACCTTGTACACGTACTCAAAGATGCCGACGTTTTTCAATATCGAAATTGGACATAAAACATATATACAATAAAATTTGAAGCCAGCGAGTTAAAAGTAATAAATTACAACTATATGGAAACGAAATGAAAAAAACGTGTAAACTTGTCAAGTTGGAAACACTCAGAATGGGTATTGTTGGTATCATACAGACTGTGTCATGGCCTTGACTCAAGTTCAACGTCACTAAGAACAAGATGCTCTTACTGGATGTGTGGTCTGAAAGAACATGTGTTAACTTGTCAAGTCGGTAACACAGATAGGTTTGCGTCATAACCAGAGTGTGTCATGGCTTGACGCAAGGTCATCTGGACAAGTTCAAGGTCACGAAATAGAAAGCGTACATTATTTTATTGTCTTTCTACTGGCGAAGCATTGCAAGTTGATAGTCCCTTAAAAGATTATTTATCATCTTAGAATATGGCATGACCTTGACTCAAGGTCACTGCTCCAACGGAAGACCTATTCGTTGCTCTGCAACGAGCTCGGCTCTAGTTCTTATTATTCTTTTTTTTTTCCTAGACGCCAACTTTGAAGCTTCATATCTTCCTCAGTTCTGAACGGATTTTGTTCAAATTTTCAGAGCTTTCAGACTTTACAAAACACTCTCAGAATACGGTTATACAATTCGGAAATTACCTTCTGTTCACGAGTTATTCCCCTTTGATTGAAATTTTTAGGCCTTCGATTTCCAGACAAAGGCTCTGAGACTGTAATAATTGGAGCACAAAACCCTTTGAATTTGAAAAGAAGAAGCATTGAAGTTGTGCACATCGGTTTTTGTTTTTTGATTTTTGCATTAAAAATGGCGCTAGAGAGGGGTCAAAAGTTGGAACGCGGAAAAGAGCAAAAATTTTGACATATTTTCCTTTATATCTTTAAAACTAAAAATATTTTGTTAAAACATGTAGAATAAAAGTTGTGCATAATTGCAAGAGCTTTCATTTGATATCATTTAAAAGGGGCTGGCCCCTAAAATTAGGGATCTAGAGCCCTTGAAATTTTTTGCTTTATAACTCAAAAACGGTAAATATTTCGATATGGCTTTCGGAATTAAAGTTGCTCTTTAACACCTTATTGATCTCATAAAAATGTTGTTTTGTTCGAGTATTGCGTAATATGTCGTAATATGAAGGTAAAAAGCAGGTCCCGCAAACAGGTAAGCGTTTTCATTCGGCAAGTAAATCAGAACTCTTCATGTGTATAACTTAAACAAACTTGCTATAAATAATATACCCTACTGTATTTAATGCTAATTTTCTTCTAAATAAGGTTTTAAACGTGTTCTGTGTACTCATAAATTATATTTTACAACTTTCTTTTCTTTTTTAATTTAGTTTTAAAGGGAACAACGTCTTCAAATAAAGGAAGGAATTAAATGTATCTATATAACTATATAAGTAATATTAAACTTTA
This sequence comes from Saccostrea echinata, assembly GCF_033153115.1. Taxonomy (NCBI): domain Eukaryota; kingdom Metazoa; phylum Mollusca; class Bivalvia; order Ostreida; family Ostreidae; genus Saccostrea; species Saccostrea echinata. The sequence continues at coordinate 12,418,510 of NW_026889759.1, read as the reverse complement.
AGCATCGAATAATTAATGATCATTAACTGTACGCATTTTAGGTTCTCCATGTTCACTTCGATGCATACAGTTATGTAACACAACCCGTGATCCCACGTTGCCGAGGTCACCAGTGTACCAGCCACCTGCGGTCATAAACCATGTAAACAAAACAAACATCTGTGATCGCGTTTAAAATCCATTGTGTAGAAACAAAGATTAATGAAACATAAGGTTTTTTAATTTAATATCGAATCTTTAAGATAACTTAATCCCATCTTTGATTTAATCTTAATTCCAAACACAGGTGCATAAAATCATTTCGAATTTGAATCGCTTTCACCGGCCTGTTCACTGTCGACACTCGACACAACAATACATTGAAATCATTTCGAATCTTACATATTATTTTATTTCACACTATCTCACGCTTATTTTTATCAATCCTAATCGCCCGTGCATTTATTCATTTCAATTTTTTTGCGTTTTCATTGCCAACTTAACCATTAAGTTTGCAACAATTTATTTTTCTGTCTCATGTTTTAAACTGCATGTACACATGCATGATAATTGTAAGTGGAGGTGACTTTTTCAATTCTCGGCATCCTCACAATGTCAAGGTATTGTGATTTCGGAACCTTAATTGACATTGTGAGGATGAATTCTCGGGAAAATCGGAAAGTTTTACAGATACATACATACATGCATGCAAATACAGAACATGCTCTTCATGAATTTGAATGTACAAGTGTACATGTATATGCAAAGCGCCCCAAATATCGCATATCGAGTGTTTAAAATACAGAGAAATACAGAGTTCCCCGTCTCTGTTTTACATTATCTTTGCAACAAAATATCGCTAAATCTGAAATCGATTTTATTGATTTATAGCTTATTTTGAAATATTTACATTTCCAATGTCTTTGTCCGAGATAAAATTACAAATTGTAAAAATACTTTATTTCTACATAAATCTACTGGTTCATCGATAGGCGCGGTTAAAAAAGATCACGTGTGGGGCGGGACAAATAGAGACAGACGCGGGGCTATTAGCACGGGAATTTGCAGAATCAGGAGCATGTAAATATAAGGAATAACTGTCAGATTTTTTGGATTCATGACGATGATCAATCGATTGGCTTGCGTGATAATTTTATGCATAAACGCCTTCGGCGATTATGCAAATTATCACGCAAGCCACTCGATTGATCACATCATGAATCCAAAAAATTAGACAGTTATTCCTTAAGTAAATAATCGGTCTGCTGAGTTGATAATGAGTTGTTTTTATAACGGATACATTTAGGGTATTCCGAATCACTTTTTATTGATTTTATTGATTATTTATTGATTTTATTAACAAGTTTATAAATGGTTGGTATTAAAGGAAAGCCAATTCTATGAAAAATCAGATCTACATTACACGGCGAGTCTATCTACGATACAGCGGCCTTGACAGGGGTTAAATTTACATCACCTTTTGAGTGTATTGCAGGTCACTTCAGGCTATTTCGAATCACCAGGTAAATAGCTAAAAACGGTCAGATAACAACGAATTAGTTGGTATTGTTTACCAAAAGTATCAAAAATAAAAAGAATTATTTTCTTGTTGATTGTTCTTGTTTATTTATTAAGTTATTAAAGCCACCACCCACCCACCCACCCCTCTGTAGGCACACTATAAAACAGCGTTCTCAGAGGCGGATCATGCAGAAAAGCAAATACCAACAAAATAATACTTTCAGAAATTACCTGATTGTAAATTGTTGTCATGTAATTAAAATATAATCCTGATAATTATGTATTTTTTTTTCACACATGTGATTTTTTTTAATGCAAAACAATTAACATTGAACTGTCATAATTCTACGAGTAGGCTACCAAAAATGATATAATGATGATAAAAAAAATTGTGAAAAGGAATTAAATCAACTCATATTTAGATATCATGATTATCAAGAATGACATATATATCACTGCATAACTTGCACGTACTCGTACACATCAACAGTGATCAATACTGATCAATTGTATACCGGGACCCGGGATAGTCTTATTAGCTCTTGCTTTGTCAAATCATTACTTTCATACCCCTTGCATTTAAGAAACAACATTTAGAAAATATCTGACATATAACATGTATGTAGCGCGTGCAATTTATTTGGCTGTGGGCATGTACACACGTGGTTCGAAATACTCCAAACTGTAGGGGGCTACAAATGCGGCCTTACATGTAACTAGTATATTTTTGAGGTGTTAGCAAAAACAAATAATACTCACAGAAGCTTATAAAATTGCCGTTCTATCGATACCTAACATGCCATGTTTCATCCACCAACAACGCCACGACATCGATGAGAAATATCATGCAACGTTTTTACACGGGCATTTTCTTCGAAACGGAAGGAAGTTAATGAATTAAAATATTAATTTCTACTAGTAAATCAACCTGTCAAATCTAACATGGGCCCACATAATACGACTAAATTCGTTTCATGAATTAACTGGTTCTTAACAAATATATGTACATTATACAGTATCTTTTCTTTAGATCTGTTTGTTTATTATTTTCAAACACAATCTGTACATATAACGTACACGAAATCCATGCACAACGGCGCTACGCCTGTCAATCAAAATCACTCGATATTGTAAACTCCGTCTGGTGCTACGGCAGCATTTCCGAAGTGATTCAAAATATTCTTTCGGCTAATTCTAATTTTTCGCGTTGAATAATAATATTTTGGAACAAAGTTGGAATTAAGACTGGAGCTGCATGCTGTGAATTTATCACACCTGCAGTCTTCCCTTCTTACATGTATATTAAGCATCTGTTAAGTAATGAATCAGAGAGCATAATATGCGGAACAAGTTTGATTGAGATTTTTACTTTTCCTTTAAGATAAAATGATTAATAACATAATTTATGCATCTAATAGATACATATAAATGTACAAAAATAGCTTTTTTAAAACAAGAATCTGTAATTGAAAATGTGGAAGTGAAGAGTTTAGGTAATAGTTCTTAACAAATGACAGTTCATTCCTTCCAAGTCTATATAGCTTTTAATTACGGTCGTGCGCTCTCCCCTTCAATTGATGTCTTATACATGCTTTTTAATTTTGTTTATGTATCAAGAAATTTCCACAGGTACTTGTGGACAGGACCCCACCCCCCCCCCACCCCAATTCATCCCCGATGTTTGTTGGGACATTTTTTTCCACAAACTATATTTATTACACTTATTCATCAGGTGCACTATAGGAAAAAATCGAGTTCAAGTACCTGTGGAAATTTCTGTTTGATCCCTCCCCCCTCAAAAAATTGAAATTGCTTTCCACGGGTTTGACCACAGGTACTTGTGGACTAGACCCCCCCCCCTCCCCAACCCCCAGATATTCAACCTCGGGGCTTGTACATTTTTTCACAAATTATATTTTTTGCACTTATTCATCATCTGTACCATATGAAAAAATCGTGAAAAACCCCAAATAATCGTTCCACACAAAAAATGCCTCACTATGTATAGTTCAAAAATTGATTTTTCATATTTCTTGATGAAATCAACATAAAAAAATCAACACAAAATTAATACCGAATTACATATAACTTGCATTTATCATTTGAATTTATCGTAAAGCATAAAATCTGTTCTGCGGGCTTCAAGGCCAGCTCAGGAACCTAAAGATGTCCTCATTTTCCAAGTCCAGAACAGAACGTAAAATAAATGAAATGAATCACACGATCACTGGGATGAACTCAAAAAAAGAAGACTCTTGAGGAAAAGATATTTTGATTCGACTTATAGACTGAAATAAACTGATATTCTCTTTTTGTCACTCTTTCCTGGTGCCCTGGGACTCTGAATGTAGGATCAGTTTTTTTTTCACAGGTCCGTTGTACGGATTGTACCGGGGGGGGGGGGGGGTAGACTTTTCTGAAAATAGTCTTTTGCTGTAGTTTTAATATGTAAATTTTGATTTAGTTGCTGCTTGTCCCCTCCCCACTCTTTGTTCCTCTACGGTCATACATAGGCAAATCGCTGCAAAAATGTAATGACCCCCCCCCCCCCTCCAACACACACATTTTTTTTATTTCAATGTGTATTGAGATAGAACTTAAGATTGGAAAACATTTTCTGTATATCTCTACATGAAAAATATAAAACAAATATTTTTTTTATATTTCCTTATGAACACAACATTCTAGTAGATAATTATGCATAGCTAATTAAATACTGAATTGAATATTTCTCTTTGCAGACAATATGTTCTGCGTTATAGATCATGACGTGAAAGTAATGCACCTTGTAATCCTTTGGATTTTCAGATTTAAGGCCAGTGCGAAAACCCAAAGACACCAACATTTTTTTATGCTGTTGTAAACGAAGATCCCAGGGCATACGCAGTTTTTGTCCTGTCCGATGGTCTATTTGTCTGTTAGCCTATGTTAGCCTGTTTGTCCGCAAAAACTTCAACTTTGCCCATAAAATTTGATTGGTTGGGACTATTGCTTTCATATTTCTAATATGTATTCCTTGTAACAATGACTTTCTTCAGGTACCAACATATTTGACCTCTTGACCTTGAACTTGGAGTTTGATCCTCTTTTGCAAAATCTTACCAAACTATAACCTTGGCCAAAACTTTTGAACAGTTGGTGCTAGGGCTTTTATTCTTCACTTCTGTATCCTTTGTGATAAGTCTCCTCCTTGGGTATAAATATGTTTGACCATTTGACCTTGACCTTGGAGTTTGACCGACTTTTAAACAACTTTAGCCTTGACAACAACTTTTGAATGGCTAGTACTAGGGCTTTCATATTTCATAGGTGTATTTCTTGTGACAAGGCCTGTCATTGTATACCAACAATTTTGACCATTTTACCTTGACCTTTGAGTATGTCCTACTTTTGAAAAACTTTAACCTTGGTTTTAACTTTTGAACAGTAGGTACTAAGGCTTTTTTATACCACATGTGTATTCCTTGTAACAATTAAGACCTTCCCTCAAGTACAAACAATTATGACCCCTTGACCTTGAGATTTGACCTTTTAAAGAAATTAACCTTGGCCATAACTTTTAAACTGTTGCTACTTTGGCTTTCATATATATTTCACAGTAAATTCTCTGTTCAAGACCTTTCTTTGGGTAAAAACATTTCTTTTATCTTTTGACCTTGACCATGGAGTTTGACGTACATTTGAGAAACTTTAACTTTCGCCATAAGATGCCATATGGGGGCATCAGTGTTTCAAAAACACACCCTGTTCAGTATCCAAATTGGGCATAAAACATTTACAATGAACCTTTAAAGCAGTGAGTTGAACCTAATAAATTACGACTATAGAAATTATGATAATTCATTTCAATGTATGGTCTAAAAAAACGTTTATTATACCTCTGTGAAACTAGCTTACAAGTGAAAAATCACTAGTAAAATAGAATTTGATTGGCTAAGAAGGTCACGTGTCCATCATGTTTGCATTGCAACAAAACGTCGTGTTTCACGATTGTGGCGTCACAATTAAACCACTGAGGAGTTAGATTGTTTATAGCAACGCTGCTAACTTCGTTCGTGCGGTAACAACAACTAAAAATTCACCAAAAATCACCTTAATCAATGAATTGCATACAGATAGTAGATTAAACATTCTTTGTTAAAATTTTTGCACTTTTCAAAATTTGTTTATGGAAATACAGCTAACATACGACGTCATGTGACGTCACAGTCTAGACGTTCCAAATGTCTCGTGCGGTTTGAAAAGGCGGATCTTAAAATTAATTCGAACACAATGTCCTAGAGTAGTTAGCACAAAACATGCTACCTTACAATTCACGTGATGGAATTTAGTATTCACAAAGTTACCTGAAGTAAGAAATCGCGTGGTGAATTATAATATTCAACATGTCACAATCCTTGGTTACAACACAGAGAGCGAATGTAAGAAGAAGCAGTTTTTTCTCTTTTTAACCATGAGCGCATGTTTGTCTATTAATCTCCTTTAGACACATTGTTATTTATGCAAATATACAACTACTGTTAAACGTAGAACAATAGACAAACATGCACTGACTATGTATTAGGTCAGTAAAAAAGTGACGTCCTCATTTTCGAACGGAGATTCAAGAAATTGTGATGACCCCTGCCTTTGAAAACAGATTCAAACTTCGTAAATACACACTTTTATTTAACATAATTACATAATGTTGTAGATTGGATGTTGACCATTCTTGCAATAAAAAGAAAAATGCTTGTTTTGAAAGTTTATTTTGTCACAAATTTCCCATGCCCTTAAGTGCAGTCATCCTCTATAAAGGGTGGGATGAACACAGGAAACTTTTTCTCAGATTGCCTGAGATGGGTTTGTCCTGACCTTGAACAAAGGTTTTTTCCGGCAAGTTCAAGGTCACTGGCAGATAAATATTATTTTTTTCCATGCTATAACTTTGTAATATAAAATCACTGGAAGCTTTTACTTGATACAGAGATTGCTTATGATCGAAGAATGTGTTTTGACCTTGATCCAAGGTCTTTCTGGCAAGTTCAAGGTCACTGACAGAAAAGTGCAATATTCTTTTTCAGGTATATCTTTGTCATTGAGTATCAATGGAAGCTCATAATTTGTTCAAAGGTTGTTTTTGACCTTAGCATAGGTCATTTAGGCAAGTTCAAGGTCACTGATATAATAAGTGCAAAATTCAAAAGGTCTAGTCGCCCACGTGGCGCAGTGGTAAGAGTGTCTGCTCTAGAGTCGTGGATTAAGGAGTTGATCTTTAGGTCACAGGTTCGAATCCCACTGTGGGACGCAGAGACCGATCCTTCGGATGAAACCGTATACTGGCAGTAGGTGCTGGCACGAAAAAGATCCCTCACTGCTCAATGGCCATGAGTGCCGAGTATACGGTAGGTCAAAATTTGCATATCTCCATCGGCAATTGGTGGCATCTCCATATGATTGAAAAATTCTCGAGAGGGACGTTAAACAACATACAAACAAACAAACAAAAAGTTCTATAATTTTGTAATAGAAAAAATTGGATGCATTTGCATTTCACTGAAAAGATGATATAAATATATCATCCAGAGTGTGTAATGGCCTTGACTTAAATTCGAAGTCACTTAGAATATGATGTTTTGGATGAATAGTCTGAAAGAATACGTGACTGTGAATTTTTTTATGTCGGTGACATACAGATGGTGTTTGCTCTTAACCAGCTGCAGAATGTGTCATGGCTTGATGCAAGGTTATTTGGACAAGTTCAAGTTCAGTGACAGGGGAATTTTACATTCCTTTACTGTCTTTCTACTGTTGAAACATTGAAAGTTGATGCCCCTTACAGGATTGTTTATAACCTTAAAATGTTGCATGACCTTGACTCAAGGTCGCTATGTCCTGTCCGGAGCTCCGACGGAAGACCTATTCGTTGCATTGCAACGAGCTCGGCTCTAGTTTACACTATTATTGTGAAATTTATATTCTGCCCACAAAATTAGAATGAACGGTATATTAAACATTTCTCGTGTATTAGAATTAACATGCAGCGACAACACGGCGAGTGATAAAATATTTATTCATGTATTTTTATGATGTTCATGTTCAGTAAGATTTCAGGGCATAACACATGAATTTGATCACTTCATTCGAAAACGGTGAAGAAAAAAAAACATCCCAATATACTGAGAAAAATGGGGGGGGGGGGGGTTACCGGCAATGTTCTTTCTATATTAGTCGCAAGATGATATATAGCCCTATCTCTCAAACATTTCTTAATTTCGAATTCTCTCAATCAAATTTCCATACGCAAAATGTAAAACACTTGCATTTAGCTTATACACAGAGAGTTTTTCTTATATAGAAAAAAATGCATTTGGTACTTGTAGACTGTTAACAGTGTCATCTAGGTCTAGTCCGGGTGTTTGTTTAAGGAGGCTGGGGGGTCAACAAATTAACCATCAGATATAACTTAATTTTTTAGATATGATATCTTAAGCTGTCAACTATCATTTGGAAAACAAAAATTTCATACATTTTAGTTTTAAAATTTCATCATTTTTGTATATCTTTATATGGAGCTCTTCTTCTAAAGGAGATCAATATAGTCTGAAAATGGCCACAACCACCCAGCCCTTTTAAATTTATTTTTTAAATGCATTTCACAATTTGTTAACCTGCATATACATAGCGACTACACGAGATTCAAATACAAAATAAACAAATAATAATTATAATGATTGAAATAATAATAATAATAATAAATAACAGGAAAATACATGTACTGTAATGACGTTCCATCCGTTTTTAATTTTAAAGATTGATTCCATCCTGAAAAAGTTTCGCCTCGGCAAACATGGTGTAATACGCACTTCCCTTTGAGGTGCAAATTACATGTACTTGCGCACTTACAACCCTTCAAGTTTTTGAAGAAATTTATGATATTTTTCTTTTTGCGTACCATAACTTTTACGCTGACTCATTTTGATTGACATTAAGCAGTTTAGAAATACTTACAATATAAATTATTCCTTTCATTTGGTATCGTATTTAGCTTGTTCTAAGACATTACACATAATCACATCATTCAGACTGTCATTTAGGCCAACATTTTTTTGTATCCTGTTTTACGGGAGCGCCGACCCTAATTTGGGCTAAAATGAAATAAAAATAAAAGTCCCTAATTCAAGTTTTATTTTTATTTATCCCGCCGATAGTTTATTTATATTCACTGAAAAAATAAAAGAATTATAAAGAACCTTTTCACAAGCCTTTCAAAATGCGATTTGTCATTGGCTGAGGTAAATATATATTCACAGTATTCGAAGCGTGAATAGTCACTGCACAGCATAGCGCCAAAATGTCAGAATCGGAGGGTTTCACATGTTTTTAAATAGTCAGTTTAAAAAGTCTCAATGTCATATATTAGAAAAAAAAGTATAAATTTTAATGAAAGATTGAATGAAATAGACGAAACAGTAATCTTGATCAAATGTAATGCGGAGGGCCACGTAGAAATCGAGGTTCTGTCAACTGCTTGTTTTGAAAGGTTTTGAGTACGTATTATCTTTGACAATTGCTTCAATACATTGAAATACGTCTTGAAGATTTTTTAAAACTTAATTTTAAGACAAAAATATTTTCTTTTACAAGTAACAACAGAACACTGTAGAACTGTTAGAAAGTGGCGTGACTGAGGAAATTCGAGTCACAAGTTTCACTCGTTTTATGACAAATATTGGAAATCAAAATTACCTACGAAAATATATATGCTTGATTGATACAAGACATTATTTCCTTTTTGTCGCTTTATGGAATTTTGCGTGCTATGTAACAAATTAATGTACATTGGTTGATCAGCGTATTCATATCAGCTGATGTAGTGTATACACTGGTATATGTATATCTCTTGTTTAGTAAAACAACTTTTTTTTACCACTAGGGAAAAGTATTCTTGTAAATGATACGCATTTACAACTATTATTTCAATTGAAGACCTGGTTTCTTTTTTTTTCATTCAAAAGTTGTGGATTAGAACCAGTTTCAACAATTAAATCTGTAAATTCTGCAGTAAACAGAATATTGTCATGTGTATTTTACATGTGTATACTATGGGGAAGATGTGTATTTTCTACAATTATGTTGAAAGTTAGCATGCTCAGAAAGAAAAATATAAGGATAAAAAGATATCAAATATATTACAGACTGAGGAAGTTTGAATATGTTTTGAACAGAGATATTGTGGTACGTTTTTTCCACCTACATATATTAATTGGAATTGCGTTGAAAAAATATTATACAACTTTTCTTTTTATCATGTCTCATGTGCACTTTGAATTCTGTGAATTAATTTATTTTAGCTGATCCATTGAACATCTCACTGTATTTTCTCCATAACTTTGCCAGAGTTAGTTCAAAATCCTCAGATCTTGTAATTTGCTGAATACCGAAAAATAAAAGATTCTGAAAAGTTTATGAGGGGTGTGACATAAGTCCTATAGGTTTACTGTGGTGACAATATGATATTTGACAACTGAGAGAAGACTATAGATTTGTATGTTTGATTTGCATTAATGTTAGAAACTGCAAGCTGAATACTAGAAATGCACTCCCTGCCCCAAATATCTAAGAGAAAGTTAAATTTAAAATAGTTCATTGATACATTAACAGTACCAATTCTGTGTTTTGTATTTATAAGTTTTTCAAATAACACTGTTTTCCTAACAAATTAAGGTCATACAAAAAAAATCCGACCTTAATTAAAAATAAAAATTTTTATTGTATTTTTTCATTTTATTTTTATTTTTCTGACCGACTGCTTAAATTTCGAGCTTTTATTTTTATTTCGACCCCCCGACTCAAATTTTTGAAAAAAATTCCTGTAAAACAGAAAATAAAAAAATGTTGGCCTTAATGAAGTTATTTTCAGAGAATTATACGGGAAACAACACAACGTCGCCTTTGTGACGTAACTGACGTCATAATCAAATGTGCACAAAACAACCGCTCGAATTGTCGAAATTGTGTACCAAAATTGATGACAAAAGCAAACCCGCGACCTACCTTAAACAAGAATAAAGCATGTGTTTTATAAAATCCCAGCCTTCAGTGAATGCAAATATCACCCAAGCTTGACCTTAACTTCAAAACAAACATCAGTTGCAGACAAAGGTTAATTTATCTTAAAGTGACAAATAAAGATAAGCCTGGAAAATTTCTGCCCCAGACAAGATAATTAATCCCAGGGGTTTAATTGTACTGCTCTCTCATCCTTTTCTTCCAAGTTTACAATAAGAACTTTTTCAGTAATGATAGAATGAGTTTATTATCAGACTACCTGTTAAAATTAATAGTATTCTTGAATTTACATACAACAGCAAAAAAAAAAAATAAATAAATAAATAAATAAATAAAACAAGAGGCCCATGGGCCTTGAATCGCTCTTCTGATAAACTGTACAACCTATCACTTCTATTTGAAGCCTCGAAGTATCCTGTATATTTAGATAAACCCTTGAAATTCCAATTCACACTCTGAGAACCCAAGATGATTCTAAGCCAATTAGTACCTGAGAGTTGGTCATGGTGACCTACTTATCACTTGTCATTCTCTGAAGACCCATCAACTAAGTTTGATGATTCTAAGCCAATTAATACCTAAAATATTTTTTAAAATTATAACCATGAAATTTTATAAGTAGGTCAAAGTGACCTACTTTTCAATTGTTTTACTCCAAGGACCCAAGATGCAAAAGTTTGATGATTCTAAGCCAATTAGTACCTGTAATATTTAATTAAAGCCATAAATTTTCAAAAGTAGGTCACGGTGACCTACTTTTCAGTTGCTGTACTCCGAGGACCAAAGATACATCCACTGACAAAGTTTGATGATTCTAGCCAATAAGTACCCAAAATATTTAATTACAGCCATAAATTTTCAAAAGTAGGTCAAGGTGACCTACTTTTCAGTCAACCTACTCCGAGGACCAAAGATGCATCAACTGACAAATTTTGACGACTCTAAGCCAAATAATTCCTGAAAATATTAAATACAGCCATAAAATTTCAAAAGTAGGTCACGGTGACCTACTTTTCAGTTGTTGTACTCCGAGGACCCAAGACGCATCAACTGACAAAGTTTAAAGATTCTAAGCCAATTAGTACCCGAAATATTTGACTAAAGCCATAAATTTTCATAAGTAGGTCACCGTGACCTACTTTTCAGTTGTTGTACTCCGAGGACCCATGACGCTTAAACTGACAAAGTTTTATGATTCTAAGCCAATTAGTACCCAAAATATTTTATTAAAGCCATAAATTTTCCGAAAGTATGTCATGGTGACCTACTTTTTAGTCGACCTACTCCGAAAACCCATGAGGCATCAACTGACAAAGTTTGATGATTCTAAGCCAATTAGTACCCGAAATATTTAATTAAAACCATAAATTTTCAAAAGTAGGTCACGGTGACCTACTTTTTAGTCGACCTACTCTGAAGACCCAAGATGCATCAACTGACAAAGTTTGATGATTCTAAGCCAATTAGTACCCAAAATATTTAATTAAAGCCATAAATTTTCAAAAGTAGGTCACTGTGACCTACTTTTTAGTTGACCTACTCCGAAGACCCATGAGGCATCAACTGACAAAGTTTGATGATTCTAAGCCAATTAGTACCCGGAATATTTAATTAAAGCCATAAATTTTCAAAAGTAGGTCACGGTGACCTACTTTTTAGTCGACCTACTCTGAAGACCCAAGAGGCATCAACTGACAAAGTTTGATGATTCTAAGCCAATTAGTACCCGAAATATTTAATTAACGCCATAAATTTTCAAAAGTAGGTCACTGTGACCTACTTTTTAGTCAACCTACTCCGAAGACCCAAGAGGCATCAACTGACAAAGTTTGATGATTCTAAGCCAATTAGTACCTGAAATATTTAATTATAGTCATATAAATTGAAAAGTAGGTCATGGTGACCTACTTTTCAGTTGACCTTTTTTGAGGACCCAAGATGCATCAACTTACAAAGTTTTATGATCATAGGACTTAAAATGTCCAAATTATGCCTCTAAAACGCTTTGAAATCGAATGCCTGCAAAGTTCAAAAAGTAGGTCACTGTGACCTACTTTTTAATGAATATGTTTTATGGCCCCAAGATGCATCATCTTACAAGATTTAATGATTCTAAGCCTCCCCATATTCGAATTAATGACCTTAATTGTTTTAAAAAAGATTAGCCATAAAATTCAAAAAAAAGGTCAAGGTGACCTACTTTTTAGTTGACGTACTTTGAGGACCCAAGATGCATCAACTGACAAAGTTTGATGATCATAGGCCTTAAATTGTTCAAAATATGCCTCTAAATCATTTTGAAAAAGAATGGCCGCAAAATTTAAAATGTAGGTCACCATGACCTACTTTTGAGTCAAAATGATATGAGGTCCTTAGATGCACCAACTGACAAGATTTGATGGTCCTAGTCCTTATAGTAAGCAAAATATCAACATTTTAATAAAATGTAATTTTTGGTCAACTTTGAAGTGACCTTGAGACCACGCCCTTTGCCCCAGGGTAAATCCCCGTGCAAATTTTAATCTACAACATATCCTCATCCTTTTGTGTAAGTTTGGTGATAATCTGTCCAGTGGTTCTTGAGAAGAAGATTTTTTAGCAACCAGTACTTTTGTTTCTATTTTCCTAATTATCTCCCCTTGTTAAAGGGTCACAACCCCAGTTTTAGTATAAAAGGGAGCCCTTGGGCCAAGGATACCCTGTGACAAATTTGACAATAATTGGCCAAGGGGTTCTTGAGTTATGACCCATATTCTAAAAAGTTTACGCACACCGCACAAATGGCCATAGCATTAGCTCTTTGAGCCTTTGGCTCAGAAGAGCTAATAAATAAATAAAAAAAATAAATAAATAAAAAAAAACATATTTTTATGCATACCTTGTTTTTAGAATTCAATAAAATCATAACTCATTTTGTATTTTACCAAAATAAAGTATGAACATCATTTAAATCCACATTTCAAAGAATGTAAACATCATTCAGAATTGACCTTAACTTCAAAACAAACTTCATTTGCAGACAGAGGTGTTAATTAACCTCAATTTGACAGAAACAGATAATGCTTTGGATTTTCTTCAAGAGGAAAGTTAATTAATCCCATGGGACTAGTTGCAGCTTTCATAGTTTACAATAGGAACATTCTCAGCAGTTTTCTCTCTTTGCCCTGGCATTCATTCTAATGTAAAGTTAAGGAATCTACCCCACCACCCAAGCTCCAAAGTGGATGACATAGAGAACCAAACTTAGCACCAAAATATGTCTTACTGCCTCTTCAACCAACATACCAAATTTGAACTTAATTGGTCAATTACAAAAAAAAGTTATTAGAAAAAAACAGAAAATTTGTGGACGGAAGAATGTCAGACGGACAGAAAGACAGACAGAGTGATTACTATAGGGCACCCGCAAATCCTTGCGGGGCCCTAATTACACTATCTGTAAAATTTCCCAGCAGTTTCTTAATAACTTATATGAGGTCTTTAATGACTTGACAGAGCTTATTAGGATGCATATTGGAAACTTGACCAACTTGACAGACTGCTTTGGGGTACACCTGTATTAGAGGGGGGTCAATTGACTTGTAAGACCTTTTTGCTTATGTATTTGGGGATTGATTAATTTGATGTACCTTTCTTGGGTACTTGTATGGGGCTGTGATTGATTTGACATGTTCCTGCAGTTCCTTTCTCAGTTCACTCTCATCTCTTGCTTTGTAATGCTCAGTTCTTATTACAAATGCTTTCACGACCTGTGGAAAAATAGAAATGAATGATTTTTGAAATTAACTTTATCAAACAAGAGACCTAAGAGCCTATTTGGTTACTTGAGTATAATACAACCCTCTAAAGGATCCAGTAAACAGCAATTTTAATTTATACTTATAAAATAAAACAAGAGGCCCAAGGGCTTTAATGGTCACCTGAGTATAATACAACAATTTAGAGGATCCATAGAGTATAACATGAACTCAAAGGTGAAGCTTTGTTGCCCAAAAGCAAGAAAAATAGAGTGATCAGGATAAAAAAAAATAATTAGTCTAGCATTCATTAACAGTTCATAAATTAGGTTCTAATCTGTTCCCCATTTAACACTATCACCATACAGTAAATTAACAAACTATCACTGCTTCTGTACTATCTTAATTCCTTGTTGAAATCTCTTACATTGGCCTCTCTTGATCTTTGATGGACATTTAATAAGACAAGTTATTTTTGTCTCATTTTTATTTATCTATTACTTACAAGTCTACCTGATCATTAAAACTATGAAAGTACTTTTTGTATTACAGTGGCGGATTCAGGGGGGTTCGGGAAACCCCCCCCCGCCCGATCAAAAAAATTTTTTTTTACAAGTGTCATTTTAACAATACATTGCATAAATGCGACTCTATCCAAGCCCATTGTTTTACACAAAGAGGTGAAATAAACAGTCACCATGCGAAATCCCTTTCCGCTTGAGCGCACACATTATACAGGTAATCAACAGTACTGTACATGCAGAGATCATGATAGTCCGTGCAGCTAGTGATGAAGCCAACGTCATACACTAACAACCAAAACTGCACATAGTTATTACGGTTTTGTTTTGGCTAAAGAAATATTGTTTCGAGAATTTTCTTCTTTCTTCGATAATTGAATGTTACTTTATTGAACTACGTGAATAAACTGTGATTATTATTTAATAGAAACAAGAGGCCCAAGGGCCTTAACGGTCACCTGAGTATAATACAACAATTTAGAGAATCCATAGAGTATAAAATGAACTGAAAAGTGAAGCTTTGTTGCCCAAAAGCAAGAAAAATAGGGTGATCAGGTTCAACAAAATAATTAATCTAGTGTTCATTAACAGTTCATAAATTAGGTTCTAATCTGTTCCCCATTTATCACTATCACCATACAGTATATTAACAAACTATCAATGCTTCTGTACTATTTTAATTCCTTGTTGAAATCTCTTACATTGGACTCTCTTGGTCTTTGATGAACATTGAATAAGACAAGTTATTTTTGTCTCATTTTTATTTATCTATTACTTACAAGTCTACCTGATCATTAAAACTATGAAAGTACTTTTTGTATTATACAATAAAAAATCTTGCAAAATTCTCTTATTCTATTAACCTTTCAAGTACATTATTTACAGTGACTAATTATCAAAAGTAAATGGCAAAGGGGAATAACTCCCCTCAGTAGAATACAAATTAATAGAGCCCTGGCCAGGACCAGAACACTTGACAAAATGGCCCAGATGTTCAAAAATATTTATCAAAACTTTTACTCTTTTTGCCTCTGATATGTCGAGGTGCAGAGAAGATTTTCAAAGAAATAATGCAGTTTTTACTACAGATTCACTACATTATCAATAGAGCCCCCCAGCCCCCCCCCCCCCCCCCCCCACCTCCCATCCCCACCGAGAAACACCAGAGTCTCTCACCCTGGGACCAGAAGTTTATTCATCATACATGTAAGTAATCACTTTGTTTATCTGATTAACACTAAGGAGCAGACAGGATTATTTAACAGAATTAATGCATTTTCACTACATTATCAAGAGCCCCACCCTTACACCAGCACATCTGACCCAGGGGTCATGCAATTCACTACTCTGGAAGAAGTAATCATGCTCATTATAACTATACACTTAGCTTCTTTGCTTTTTAACCAGAAGCAGAAAAGAATATTTTCAGAGAAATTTTGCTTTTTCACTATATAATCAATAGAGCCCCCCCCCCCCTTTTCACCAGAACCCTTGACCCTGGGGCCATGAAATTCACAATTTTGGAAGGGGCATACTTGCGTATCATAACAATGTACTAATAGTTTGTTTAAATAATACCCAGGCGCAGAGAAGAAGATTTTTAAAGAAATAATTCACCTTCACTATAGGATATATATGGCCCCGCCCTAGCACCAGAACCCCTGATCCAGGGTCCATGAAATTCACAATTTTGGAAGAGGCATCCTTGCTTATCATAACTATGTATTTAATTTGTTTAAATAATACCCAGGAGTAGAGAAGATTTTTAAAGCATTAATGCATTTTCACTATATGATTTATATAGCCCAGCCCTAGCACCAGAACTCTTGACCCTGGGGCCATGAATTTCACAATTTTGGTAGAGTCACCCTTGCTTATCATAACTATGTATTCAATTTGTTTCAATAATACCCAGGAGTAGAGAAGAAGATTTTCAAAGAAATAATGCACTTTCACTATATGATTTATATAGCCCCGCCCTAACACCAGAACCCCTGCCCCTGGGGCTATGAATTTCACAATTTTGGTAGAGTCACTCTTGCTTATCATAACTATGTATTCAATTTGTTTCAATAATACCCAGGAGTAGAGAAGAAGATTTTCAAAGAAATAATGCACTTTCACTATATGATTTATATAGCCCCGCCCTAACACCAGAACCCCTGACCCTGGGGCCATGAATTTCACAATTTTGGTAGAGTCACTCTTGCTTATCAAAACTATGTATTCAATTTGTTTCAATAATACCCAGGAGTAGAGAAGAAGATTTTCAAAGAAATAATGCACTTTCACTATATGATTTATATAGCCCCGCCCTAGCACCAGAACCCCTGACCCTGGGGCCATGAATTTCACAATTTTGGTAGAGTCACCCTTGCTTATCATAACTATGTATTCAATTTGTTTCAATAATACCCAGGAGTAGAGAAGAAGATTTTCAAAGAAATAATGCACTTTCACTATATGATTTATATAGCCCCGCCCTAACACCAGAACCCCTGACCCTGGGGCCATGAATTTCACAATTTTGGTAAAGTCACTCTTGCTTATCATAACTATGTATTCAATTTTGTTCAATAATACCTAGGGGTAGAGAAGAAGATTTTCAAAGAAATAATGCACTTTCACTATATGATCTATATAGCCCCGCCCTAGCACCAGAACCCCTGACCCTGGGGCCATGAATTTCACAATTTTGGTAGAGGGCTCAATGCTTATTACAATCATGTCAACAGTTTGACTGCTTGATGTCCAGGAGTAAAGAAGAAGATTTTTAAAGATTGCATTAATTTTGGTGGTTTTAGCCCCACCCCTCAGGCCCCAGGGGGGCAGGGACCATGAAATTCACAATTTTTGTCCCCCTTCACCCATAGATGCTATATGCCAAAATTGGCTGAAATTGGTTGAGCGGTTTCAGAGAAAAAGCTGAAAATGTTTAAATGTTAACGCACGACGCACGTCGCACGACGGACGACGACGGACAAAAACGGATAGCAATAGGTCACCTGAGTGACTCAGGTGACCTAAAAAAATCAATTAATACATCAGGGACGTATACTAGTTGAAATACGTTGTGACCTGTCTCCTGGGTATTATTGAAACAAATTGAATACATAGTTATGATAAGCAAGAGTGACTCTACCAAAATTGTGAAATTCATGGCCCCAGGGTCAGGGGTTCTGGTGTTAGGGCGGGGCTATATAAATCATATAGTGAAAGTGCATTATTTCTTTGAAAATCTTCTTCTCTACTCCTGGGTATTATTGAAACAAATTGAATACATAGTTATGATAAGCAAGAGTGACTTTACCAAAATTGTGAAATTCATGGCCCCAGGGTCAGGGGTTCTGGTGCTAGGGCGGGGCTATATAAATCATATAGTGAAAGTGCATTATTTCTTTGAAAATCTTCTTCTCTACTCCTGGGTATTATTGAAACAAATTGAATACATAGTTATGATAAGCAAGAGTGACTCTACCAAAATTGTGAAATTCATAGCCCCAGGGGCAGGGGTTCTGGTGTTAGGGCGGGGCTATATAAATCATATAGTGAAAGTGCATTATTTCTTTGAAAATCTTCTTCTCTACTCCTGGGTATTATTGAAACAAATTGAATACATAGTTATGATAAGCAAGGGTGACTCTACCAAAATTGTGAAATTCATGGCCCCAGGGTCAAGAGTTCTGGTGCTAGGGCTGGGCTATATAAATCATATAGTGAAAATGCATTAATGCTTTAAAAATCTTCTCTACTCCTGGGTATTATTTAAACAAATTAAATACATAGTTATGATAAGCAAGGATGCCTCTTCCAAAATTGTGAATTTCATGGACCCTGGATCAGGGGTTCTGGTGCTAGGGCTGGGCTATATAAATCATATAGTGAAAATGCATTAATGCTTTAAAAATCTTCTCTACTCCTGGGTTTTATTTAAACAAATTAAATACATAGTTATGATAAGCAAGGATGCCTCTTCCAAAATTGTGAATTTCATGGACCCTGGATCAGGGGTTCTGGTGCTAGGGCGGGGCCATATATATCCTATAGTGAAGGTGAATTATTTCTTTAAAAATCTTCTTCTCTGCGCCTGGGTATTATTTAAACAAACTATTAGTACATTGTTATGATACGCAAGTATGCCCCTTCCAAAATTGTGAATTTCATGGCCCCAGGGTCAAGGGTTCTGGTGAAAAGGGGGGGGGGGGCTCTATTGATTATATAGTGAAAAAGCAAAATTTCTCTGAAAATATTCTTTTCTGCTTCTGGTTAAAAAGCAAAGAAGCTAAGTGTATAGTTATGATGAGCATGATTACTTCTTCCAGAGTAGTGAATTGCATGACCCCTGGGTCAGATGTGCTGGTGTAAGGGTGGGGCTCTTGATAATGTAGTGAAAATGCATTAATTCTGTTAAATAATCCTGTCTGCTCCTTAGTGTTAATCAGATAAACAAAGTGATTACTTACATGTATGATGAATAAACTTCTGGTCCCAGGGTGAGAGACTCTGGTGTTTCTCGGTGGGGATGGGAGGTGGGGGGGGGGGGGGGGGCTGGGGGGCTCTATTGATAATGTAGTGAATCTGTAGTAAAAACTGCATTATTTCTTTGAAAATCTTCTCTGCACCTCGGCATATCAGAGGCAAAAAGAGTAAAAGTTTTGATAAATATTTTTGAACATCTGGGCCATTTTGTCAAGTGTTCTGGTCCTGGCCAGGGCTCTATTAATTTGTATTCTACTGAGGGGAGTTATTCCCCTTTGCCATTTACTTTTGATAATTAGTCACTGTAAATAATGTACTTGAAAGGTTAATAGAATAAGAGAATTTTGCAAGATTTTTTATTGTATAATACAAAAAGTACTTTCATAGTTTTAATGATCAGGTAGACTTGTAAGTAATAGATAAATAAAAATGAGACAAAAATAACTTGTCTTATTCAATGTTCATCAAAGACCAAGAGAGTCCAATGTAAGAGATTTCAACAAGGAATTAAAATAGTACAGAAGCATTGATAGTTTGTTAATATACTGTATGGTGATAGTGATAAATGGGGAACAGATTAGAACCTAATTTATGAACTGTTAATGAACACTAGATTAATTATTTTGTTGAACCTGATCACCCTATTTTTCTTGCTTTTGGGCAACAAAGCTTCACTTTTCAGTTCATTTTATACTCTATGGATTCTCTAAATTGTTGTATTATACTCAGGTGACCGTTAAGGCCCTTGGGCCTCTTGTTTAAATTACAGTTGATTGATGTTGAATAAAACCCAACTAACGGTTACAACTTTGTATAATGAATTGTGGTAAAACTAATCCGTATAAATTAGAGGTCCTGTTAAAACAAGAATTGGCAACTTTTTTATTGATTGTTTTTCAAGACTTTTTTTTTCAAACTTAGGGCAGGTAAGTGGGTAAAAAAAAAATAGAATTAAGGAGTGCATTTATGTTAGAAATTATAATTAACCCCCCCCCCCCCCCCCCCCAATGAATAAGCAATAATTCCAATTATTTTCCAAAATAATTTATATTTATTCTTCAATATGAAATATCATTATGTGTTTATATTAAAAATTATATGAACAGTATAGTCAAGTAGTTGAAAAGAGCAATTAGGGTTTCTACACAGAATTCTAATGTTCTAAGTGTTGGAAAATTGCACATCATGCAGTTGTATTTTGGTAGACAAATCTTCACATGCGACAGTGTGTTGGACGTGCATTTTAAAATGAAGAATTGGATATTATATAGCAAATGGCGATATCTCTAATTTTATCAGATTTTACATTTAATTTTTTTCTTTAGAAAAGTCTCATTTTTCAAGTTAACATGGAAGTTAAAAATAATCCCAAAATTTTAATTTTTTGTTCAATTTCTTGAAAATTTTGGTAGGTCGGTCTTGAAAAACAACTAGGAAAAAAGTGGCCAAAAACTAACTAATTCAATCTAAAATGCTGGAAAATGCACCATTTGGAGCCATTTTTAAAGAAAATTTCGAACCCCCACCTATGGGAGGGGGTCACCCCCTCCCATGCCCTCCCCCTTCAGGCCTCAAAACCCCCCCAGGTGGACTTCTGGATCCACCACTGTATTATACAATAAAAATTCTTGCATAATTCTCTTATTATATTAACCTTTCAAGTACATTATTTACATTGATTAATTATCAAAAGTAAATGGCAAAGGGGAATAACTCCTCTCAGTAGAATACAAATTAATAGTGCCCTAGCTAGGACCAGAACACTTGACTAAATGGTCCAGATGTTCAAATATCTGGTAAAAATACCCTTCCTTATTAAAACTTTTACTCTTTTTGCCTCTGATATGCCCAGGTGCAGAGAAGACTTTTAAAGAAATAATGCATTTTTACTACAGATTCACTATATTATCAATAGAGCCCCCCACCCCACCCCCCTCCCCATCGAGAAACACCAGAGCCTCTCACCCTGGGACCAGAAGTTTGCACATCATAAGTACTCACTTTGTTTATCTGCTTAACACTGAGGAGCAGACAGGATTATTTAATAGAATTAATACATTTTCACTATATTATCAAGAGCCCCACCCTTACACCAGCACATCTGACCCAGGGGTCATGCAATTTACTACTCTGGAAGAAGCACTCTTGCTCATCATAACTATACACTAGCTTCTTTGCTTTTTAACCAGAAGCAGAAAAGAATATTTTCAGAGAAATTTTGCTTTTTCACTATATAATCAATAGAGCCCCCCCTTTTTCACCAGAACCCTTGACCCTGGGGCCATGAAATTCACAATTTTAGAAGAGGCATCCTGGCATATCATAACAATGTACTTAGTTTGTTTAAATAATACCCAGTGGCAGAGAAGAAGAGTTTTAAAGAAATAATTCACCTTCCCTATGGGATCTATATGGCCTCGCCCTAGCACCAGAACCCCTGTCCCTGGGGCCATGAATTTCACAATTTTGGAAGAGGCATCTTTGCTTATCATAACAATGTACTTAATTTGTTTAAATAATACCAAGGAGCAGAGAAGAAGATTTTTAAAGCATTAATGCATTTTCACAATATAATAAATAGAGCCCCACCCTAACACCAGAACCCCTGATCCAGGGGCCATGAAATTCACAATTTTGGAAGAGGCATCCTTGCTTATCATAACTATGTATTTAATTTGTTTCAATAATACCCAGGAGTAGAGAAGAAGATTTTCAAAGAAATAATGCACTTTCACTATATGATCTATATAGCCCCACCCTAGCACCAGAACCCCTGACCCTGGGGCTATGAATTTCACAATTTTGGTAGAGTCACCCTTGCTTATCATAACTATGTATTCAATTTGTTTTAATAATACCCAGGAGTAGAGAAGAAGATTTTCAAAGAAATAATGCTCTTTCACTATATGATCTGTATAGCCCTGCCCTAGCACCAGAACCCCTGACCCTGGGGCCATGAATTTCACAATTTTGGTAGAGTCACCCTTGCTTATCATAACTATGTATTCAATTTGTTTCAATAATACCCAGGAGCTGAGAAGAAGATTTTTGAAGAAATAATGCACTTTCACTATATGATCTGTATAGCCCCACCCTAGCACCAGAACCCCTGACCCTGGGGCTATGAATTTCACAATTTTGGTAGAGTCACCCTTGCTTATCATAACTATGTATTCAATTTGTTTCAATAATACCCAGGAGTAGACAAGAAGATTTTCAAAGAAATAATGCACTTTCACTATATGATCTATATAGCCCCGCCCTAGCACCAGAACCCCTGACCCTGGGGCCATGAATTTCACAATTTTGGTAGAGGGCTCAATGCTTATTACAATCATGTCAACAGTTTGACTGCTTGATGTCCAGGAGTAAAAAAGAAGATTTTTAAAGATTGCATTAATTTTGGTGGTTTTAGCCCCACCCCTCAGGCCCAAGGGGGGCAGGGACCATGAAATTCACAATTTTTGTCCCCCTTCACCCACAGATGCTATATGCAAAAATTGGTTGAAATTGGTTGAGCGGTTTCAGAGAAGAAGCTGAAAATGTTTAATGTTAACGCACGACGGACGACGCACGACAATGGACAAAAACGGATAGCAATAGGTCACCTGAGTGACTCAGGTGACCTAACAAAATGATCTGATAGATGAAGGTATGTTGCTAAAAGACAATTGACATGAGACGATCATGGATAAACAAAATCATAAGTCTGGTAATCAGTCACAACTCAGAAAGCAGATTTTTAACATGCTTGCCTGTATGTGCCAGTACTAACTACACTCTTTAATAATCACAACTAACAACACAATAATGTGTAAGAATAAAACTGTGAGAGAAGTTATTCCCCTTTGTTATTACAATGTACTTCATATAGGCAGAGACCATGAAATTCACAAATTTTGTTCCATAGCTGGTCTTTGCCAAAATGGTTATCATTGGTTCAGCGGTTCCAGAGCACGACAAAAACAGTGTATAGGTCACTTGAGTGACTTAGGTGACCCAATTAAATACATGTAGATGGGCCTCTAAAGCAATAAATTACTGTGCATATATTGACAAGGGTTGCCATAAAGTTCGTAGACAAAGGCTGTAATTTTTTTAATAATGACCACACTGCCAAATATGTACAATATTATTTTGATATAGACCATGATTTAGTAAATGTATAAAAATTAAAAGACACACACTATTTTATGAATAGGTGTAAATAGATTGTATACGCAAGCCTTACAGTCCAGTCTGACATTAAGCTAGTTTCATGATAATGTCAACAAGAGGCCCAAGGGCCTTATCGGTCACCTGAGTACAACAATTTAGAGGATCCATAAACTGATAAATGAAGCTTTGTGGCCCAATGGCAAGAAAAATACTATGATTATGATCAACAAAATAATTGGTCTAGTATCTTTCTATCTGTCCCCCATTTACCACTATTACCATGCAGACTTTTAATAAAATGTCTCTATTATTACCTCTCACATTGGCCTCACTTGGCTTTTGAAGAACATTTAAGAAGATAAGTTATTTTTGTTTCATTTTTATTCATCTATTATTTCCAAGTCTACCTGATTATTAAAACTATGAAAGTACTTTTTGTATTATACAATAAAAGTTCTTGCATAATTCTCTTATTCTATTAACCTTTCAAATAATTTTCTACAGTGATTAATTATCAAAAGTGAATGGCAAAGGGGAGTAACTTCACTCAATAGAATACAAATTAATAGATCCCTGGCCAGGACCAGAACGATTGACTAAATGGTCCAGATTTCAAAATTCTGGTAAAAATACCCTTGCTCATTAAAACTTTTACTCTGCTTGCTTCCAATATGCCTAGGAGCAGAGGAGATTTTCGAAGAAATAATGCATTTTAACTATTTAACACAGCCCTACCCTAACACCAGAACCCATGACCTTGGGTCATGAAAATTTACAGATTTGGAAGAGGTACTCTCATCATCATAACTATGCAATTAGTTGAAGATTTTCAAAGAATTCACACATTTTCACTATATAATCAAATAGAGCAAACCCCCCCCCACACACACACACACCCCCCTCCCCCCCCCCCCCCCCTTTTAGAGAAACATCAGAACTCCTGGGACCACAAGTTTGAAAAATTTTGTAAAAGCATTCTTGCTCATCATAACTATACACTTGTTTCTTTGCTTTATAACCAGGAGTATAAAAATATTTTGAAAAAAATTATTAATTTTCACTATATAATCAATAGAGCCCCCCCCCCCCCCCCCTTCATCAGAATCTCTGACCCAGGGGCCATGAAATTCACAATTTGGAAGAGGCAGCCATGCTCATTATAACAATTTACTTAGTTAGCTTATTTCATACCCAGGAGCAGAGAAGAAGATTTTCAAAGATATAATGCATTTTCACTATATAAACAATAGAGCCCCACCCTAACACCAGAACCCCTGACCCAGGGGCCATGAAATTCACAATTTTGGAAGAGGCAGTTATGCTCATTATAACTATGTACTTAGTTAGTTATTTCATACCCAGGAGCAGAGGAGAAGATTTTCAAAGATTTAATGCATTTTCACTATATAATCAATAGAGCCCCGCCCTAACACCAGAACCCCTGACCCAGGGGCCATGAAATTCACAATTTTGAAAGGAGCACCTATGCTCATTATAACTATGTACTAAGTTAATTTAGTTAATTCCCATGAGCAGAGAAGAAAATTTTCAAAGATATAATGCATTTTCACTACAAAATCAATAGAGCCCCGCCCTAACACCAGAACCCCTGACCCAAGGGCCATGAAATTCACAATTTTAGAAGAGGCAGTCATGCTTATTATAACTATGTACTTAGTTAGTTTAGTTCATACCCAAGAGCAGAGAAGAAGATTTTCAAAGATTAAATGCATTTTCACTATATAATCAATAGAGCCCCGCCCTAACACCAGAACCCCTGACCCAGGGGTCATGAAATTCACAAATTTGGAAGAGGCAGCTATGCTCATCATAACTATGTACTTAGTTAATTTATCTAATACCCTGGAGCAGAGAAGAAGATTTTCAAAGATATAGTGCATTTTCATTATATAATCAATAGAGCCCCGCCCTAACACCAGAACCCCTGACCCTGGGGCCATGAATTTTGGTAGAGGGCTCAATGCTTATAACAATCATGTCAACAGTTTGACTGCTTGATGTCCAGGAGTAAAGAAGAAGATTTTTATAGATTGCATTAATTTTAGTGGTTTTAGCCCCACCCATCAGGCCCCAGGGGGGCAGGGACCATGAAATTCATAATTTTTGTTCCCCTTCACCCATAGATGCTATATACCAAATTTGGTTGAAATTGGTTGAGCGGTTTCAGAGAAGAAGATGAAAATGTTTAAATGTTAATGCACGACAGACGACGCACGACGACGGACAAAAACAGATAGCAATAGGTCACCTGAGTGACACAGGTGACCTAAAAATATGGATTTGAATTTTTATTGCATATTCAGGACACATTTTTTTCTTCATTATGCCACACCAATCAGTGTGTGTGATAATATTTACATAAAGACCATATGAAATTGAGTAAATTTTTAAAATTTAAAACTATTTATGATAATTTATGAGCATCATCCATATAAACACTTTGTATATACACAGACTACCTAGTCCATCCAACATTGTGCTAGATTTAAAACAACGTCATGAATATGGATTTCCTATTTTCAGCAAATAACAGTAATTTTCCACTTCTTGTAGTGTCTCTCAAATTATACACACCATTCTGGTTTACAATAAGTATATTTAGGACCATTAAGTTTGACAATAACATCATTGTAAACGAACTTTATGGACAACCATCGTATATACATGTTTTTATATAGCATATTCAAAATTCATTGCATTTAGGTTCATATGGACTATTTGTGCTAAACTAAGAATCCAAACTGAGTTAAATATGTAAATTTCTTCTACCACAGTAAATACAACTTTCCATTCATGATGTCAAGATTTTTCATTCCAATCAGGTCAAAGAAAAGACCTGAGGAAGGCACATGATGATAAAGTTGTGTCCATTACCTCCCCTCTGGTGGGATCAGGACTGCTGACAACAGCTGATTCCAAAACAGCTGGGTGTTCAATTAGAGCACTCTCTACTTCAAATGGACCAATCCTGTAACTAGAACAATCAACACCAACTCAATAGACAGAATCTTACACACATGTATATCTGACATCTAATTTAGTAACCAGAGTAAAGGGCAGCTGACTTTAGATGTAGGTTTCATTTTTAATATCTTAAGTTTTATACCCCAAGCTTATAAGAGAATATTTAGCTTTAACAAAACTTGTCTGTATAAAATGTCTGCATGCATTTTAAATGATTCAGACTAAAAAGTTTCACCTTTACATTAGTCATGGATGTATTTGAATGTAAACATGCATTTTTACAATGTCAGTAATTACCCAGATGTTAGAATGATATCATCTGCTCTGCCAACAAACCAGAAATAACCTTCATCATCCCTAATGGCCTTGTCCCCTGTCATGTAGAATTCACCCTGGTAAACAGATCTGGTCCTGCTCTCATCATCCTTATATAAATATAATTGTGAATTTTATGGTTTCATGTATAACCAAAAATATACCAGTCTGAATTTTCTACGTTAGCCTCATATAAACTGATCACTGATGGAACACTGATGACCTTTATTTGTTTATTCAACACTAGTTCCTCATCCCAGTCAAGCTTAACTACCTCAAGGTCAACAAATATTTCTGTATAAAATTGCAGAAATAAGTGCTGCCTCATTTTTTGTCACGTTTTTTTTAACCTCAAGGCTAAAATGCATGTAATTTATATCAAAAAGTGATCGGAATATACATGACGCATCACAAGTAATGCATATTCTGTGTACATGTGTATTTAGTCTGATCAACACCAAGTTATATGAAAGCCACAACTACTGATCTGTAATACAGTGCATCATGTTCAATTTTTAAGCTACTAAATCCCTTTATAATGAACAAATAGACCCTAGAGAAGAAGTACTTTGTATTTTAGTTGATAAGACTGAGTAAAATGGTTTACCACATATCTTGTGAAGAGACCTACTGGTCGATGAGGCTTTACTCGCAGTCCAATGTTACCTTCAACATTGTTTGGCAGAATTTTGCCTTCATCATCAACAATCTGCAAAACATACTAAATATATACCCCGGTACTTCATTTGATTAGAATACATAATGAATACAATGCCAGCTTACCAGGAGCAGCCCTCTCCACTGAGCCAGGTTTAATTTTAATATAATACCTGTACTTACCTCTAGATCTATCCCAGGTGCAGCCCTCCCCATTGAACCAGGTTTAATTTTGATACAAGGGTATGTGCCACATAGAAATACCTACAAAAACCAGAAGTCTCTGACAAGACTGAAGCTCTACTGGTATCTACATGGTGTATCTTTGTATAGTGTACCAAAGTAATCAAGTCTTATTGAAATTTGAACAAATCTGTAGGGGGAGAGTGTTTTAAAAGAATTTCAAAGAATTTTCTATTTTTAGTAACCATGACAAAACCACTTGTCTAAATCAAAAACCAATACCAAGAATTATGTATCTTATATACAGTGTACCAAGTTTTATTGAAATTGTACCAAAACTTAGCAGGAGTAGCATTTTGAAAGAATTTCACAGAAATTTCTATTTTTAATAACCATGGCAACTCATTTGTAAAAACCAAAAACCAATGCAAAGAATTATGTATTTTAGTAAATTAGCATAGTGTACTTGTGTACCATGTCTTCCTGAAATTGGACCAAAACTGTAGGAAGAGTAGCATTTTGAAAGAATTTCAAAGAAATTTCTATTTTTAGTAACCATAGCAACCATGCTTTGTCAAATCAAAAACCAATGCAAAGAATTATGTTTCTTAGTACAGTGTACTTGTTAGTACCTACTGTTTCACTTTGGCCATAAGCTTCATACACAGTCCCTCCTGTCCCCTCCTCCCACTCCTCCAGAAGCTCAGGATTCTATTAACAAGAGGCCCAAGGGCCTTAACAGTCACCTGAGTATAATACAACATTGTAAAGAATCCATAGAAGTATTAAATAAAACAAAATTGGAACTGTTCAAAATGAACAAATACCCCCCACTGGATTTTTCAGAGAAGGTGCTAAGTCACTAATACTATTATTTGATAGATCTAAGAGGTGTTCACAATATGTTTAAACATTTAGAGAGAAAATTTACCAGCAATTGCTCATTTTATATTTTTAATGAATCTGGTCCAGACACAAATTATGAACTTTTTCTATCAGTGACCTTGAACTTGCACAAATGACCTTGGATCAAGGTCAAGACACACCCTCAGGTCATAAGCAATCTTTGTGTGAAGTAGTAGATTCTAATGTTCCTCCATAAGAAAGATATGGATGGACCTGACACGTTTTCACAAACAGATAGACAGCTAGACAGACGGATTCCTATATACTTTCCCAAACTTTGTTTGCAGGGGGTATAATGAACTTGTAGATAAAGAAATGATGCCCAAAAGCAAGAGAAATAAGATGATAAGTTAGACTGCTTGATGTCCAGGAGTAAAGAAGATTTTAGAGATTGTATTAATTTTGATTGTTTTAGCCCCATCCCTCAGGCTCCAGGGGGGTGGGGCCCACAAATCTCATAATTTTTGTTCCCCTTCACTCATAGATGCCACATGATACAATTGTTTGAAATTGGTTCAGCAGTTCCAGAGAAGAAGCTGAAAATCTTCAAAAGTCAAATGACAGACAAAAACAGACAGCAATAGGTCACATGATTGACACGTGACCTAAAAATTGAAATATAAACCTCAAATGCTCAATTAAGTTTTATATAATCCAGTAAGGATGAGACTATATACATTCAAATTTTATTTACTATTTTTTTTAATTAAGTTAGCTAAGTGAGCATGCATTTATATCAGTCAGTCACTCTTTTTCTTAAAACCTTACATTGATAACCTAAAAATAATTCTACTTTCATTTAGGGGTGAAACGATACACCTCCTTCACGGTTCGATACGTATTGTATAATTTTGTCTCGGTTCGGTTATTTTCGATACGATACATTTTGATAGAAGGAAACAAATTCAATGTTGTTTTATGCTTTCTTTTTCTAAATCTAGTCACATATTTTACGAATTTTATTTGCAAATTGACTAGAAGAAATTGATTAAAATTATTTGACTGTCAAAAATTATTTTACAAGCTATCAGTCATCAAAAATTTACGTTTTCTAGATACTTATTTATACTGAGTAACATGTTTTACCTTATGCCAAACTCGACTGAATAACGATCCCGACCGAAAAATGAACTGAACCGAAAATTAGAGATTTTGCAACGTGTATCAAACCGAGAAAAAATACCGCTGTGAATCGATACCGCGGTGAACCGTTTCACTCCTACTTTCATTGAATTTGCTTTGCACTTACAACAGGTTCCCCTGCACTCAGGCACTTGACATTGCAGAGGTGAGTGTACCTGGACAAGTCCTCCTTCACAATTAGCCTTAGGGCAGTGGGAGGAACACAAAAACAGCTGATGGCTCGATTTCTGTCCAGAATCTAAAAATAATTTTCTTTCAATACAGGTTTATGAAATATATTTTGATATAATTTTAGTAGTACATATTTTTATTTATATATAATTTTATTCACAAAAAGTGAATGGGATTGGGTAGCAGGCAAAGCCTATTTTAGTACATATGACTTTATATCAATGATATCATGCATTCACATAATGATACATATATAAGGAACTTTGTCTGAAACTGGGTAGCATATTACTGCAACACTTTTAAAAAAATTCTATTGATCTTCATGACATATCATTTTTGCAAGATAACTACCGTTATTTTGCATTCTAAAGCAAGAAAATTTTTTCACAAATTTTGTTGAATTTGATCTGTTGTATTACAAAATATGCAATAATGAAAATTTTGCGAGCTGACAATCTCAAAGGATTACCAGAATAAAGTTCCTCTGAATAAAGAGTGATTTACAGTACCAAGAAAATATAACAGAAAAAAGTACCTCCAAAAATGCTTTTGCATCAAATTTGTTAGTCTGATGTGCAAACACACATGCCCCTCTAAGCCATGTTGCAAATAGGCTGCTATAGCCTGCTTTAGCCCATCCAGTGTCTGATATATTCCAAACAACATCATCATGAGAAACATTCAGCATGTACCTAAAAATATTACATATTATACATGTATATGCACTGTATTTTGTTGGTCCTTTTCTCAAACTATGGAAATATTTGCACCTTAAAATGCAAGCTTTCTACTCTTTAGTGGTAGACAAGCTTTCTTTTTGTATCCGTCTGTGATTTTATGCTTATGCTAACCGATGTAATGTTCTTCTACAAGATATGGGTATTCAACAAATTAGGAGGTGAATCCATGGAGAATGTTATTGTCTGATGATTGTTTTTCTTAAGCAAATCTTGAGCTTCATTGTTCATTTGGTTAATACTTGGCTGAAAAGCTAGTTTATGTCTGGTAAACATATATCATTGAACAGTGTAATTACCTAGCTGTTATGTAATTATAATTACCTGGCTGTTATGTAATAATTACCTAGCTGTTATGTAGTAGTAATTACCTACCTGTTATGCAATAGTAATTACCTAGCTGTTATGTAATAATAATTACCTAGCTGTTATGTAAAAGTAATTACCTGGCTGTTATGTAATAATAATTACCTAGCTGTAATGTAATAGTAATTACCTGGCTGTTATGTAATAATAATTACCTAGTTGTTATATAATAGTAATTACATAGCTGTTATGTAATAATTATTACCTGGCTGTTATGTAAAAGTAATCACCTGGCTGTTATGTAATAATAACTACCTAGCTGTAATGTAATAGTAATTACCTGGCTGTTATGTAATAATTATTACCTAGTTGTTATGTAATAGTAATTACCTAGCTGTTATGTAATAATAATTACCTAGCTGTTATGTAATGATAATAATTACCTAGCTGTTATGTAATAGTTATTACCTAGCTGTTATATAATAATAATTACCTAGCTGTTATGTAATAATAATTACCTAACTGTTATGTAATAATAATTACCTAACTGTTATGTAATAATAACTACCTGGCTGTTATGTAATAGTAATTACCTTTCTGTTATGCAATAATAAATACCTAGCCGTTATGAAGTGTCCAAACCCCAGACTGCCATGTGTATGTTCAGCCATTTTAGGGGCACCTGTTGTTCCACTGGTGAAATACAGGGTCATTGGTTCATCAGATTTAGATTTCACTGTCTTCAAAAATACAATATTGGAATTTTTTTTTTGGTTTAAAGACTATAGTAGGGAAAATTTTCAATCCTCATAGTTCGTAAATCAAAAAAAAATCGCATTAAATTATGCAAAACTGTGGAGTTTCATTTTTTTTTCAAATTTATTAAACATTAAAGTGATTAAAATGAGCACTTTAAAAGTATTAAATAGTTAAGCAAACATAAGACTGGAATTTCATATTCCATTCAACATGGAAGCACCTACTGAATTTTTGAAACCCTATTTCCATTAAAACATTCTAAATCACTTAAATCAGGTCTATTACAAAAGTAAACAGACATATATAAAAATATCCAACAAATCTAGTACAGAGTACTAGGATTATAATCCACTTGTGACGTCATTCTTTTGTTTGAGTGCTCCATTATTTTTCAGGAATGGAGAGTTGCAAATCACATGGAAAATACAGTTTTAATATTATATTCTCCCTCCAGTAACTCTTGCTTCTAAGCTTATTACTAAGAAAATTACTGTGATAAGAAAAAGTGACAATGCTGGGTATCAAATCCAATAGCCTCACCATGTAAGATGAGTACTTTCCACACCAATGTCAACAGACTACCGCTATTTACATATGTAAATAACTTGATAACACTCTCTTTGCGGTAATACATGTACTACATACATGTATATAGGATCTCAAATGGTTTGGGGTTGGATATGATTTTTTTATCCAACGAGTTGTGTGTTTTTATCCCCAAGCCTCGTCAGATAAAAATCATATCCAACCACAAACCATGAGAGATTCTTTTTATCACATGTTTTACACATAGCTATTAAATCCACAATATTTCACTTGATCAAATTTATGCAAAAACCATTGTGAAGTCACAACGGTGGGTATGAAAATGATATTCTGTGAGCTATATCCACTGTATAAAGGAGTAAACATGTGATAAATAATACTACAAATTATTTAAATGTATATATATTTTTATCTAATTAAAACACATCTGTATAATTTATATAGACAAACAATAATTGCAAGCATTTAAAGCAGTGGATTTAAAGTAGGTCAATAACCTCAAACCTGTCCATCGTCCAAGCAATGGGCCTCTTCAGGGCCCCCATTTCATTACTTTTAATATGGAGAGGTACTTGGACATAATGCATTAAGACATTTTAATTAAATTTTAAAATATATCTAGTTTCTTTACTTTAACATATTTTTTTTAAATACCATAGTAAGCTTATATAAGTATCCACTGAGTCACAACAAAAAGATATGATCATTTTTTAAATGGACTCTGCTAAATATATTTTACCTGAAAATCCTCTGTTGAGTTTGCCATTATTTCACCATAATTTTTCCAACCTGGTCTGAAATTAATACAAAAGATCAAAACATTATAAACACATCATAAAAAACCAATTTAAGTGAAAATCAAATGTATAAAAATTCAAGAGTGAAAGTTTATAATCCGGTATAAAGGAAGGGATTGTGAGCAAAATAATTATAATCACACTGTACAATTCATTTTTTTTAAGTTGTTGTTTATTAAGACTTCTTTTTCTATATTTTTCTTTCTTAACCTTATGTCAGAATTCAAGATCAATATACATGTATGAGCATAATGTGTAAACTGGTAATTGTTAGAAAACAATATGTCATATTGCCCTTATTATTTTTAACATTTGAAAGATCTGTAAATTAAACTATTATTTTTCATCCTAGAAAAAAATCTAATTAATATGCAGTTATTTCAGATTAATGAGGGTTCATCAATCCAAATTAATTCATACCTAAGTTAGAAAAATATTACTCTAATAAGCTTATACATGTATTATGATTAAAAATGTCTCTCTCCTGATACATGCAATATATACAAGGTCTTTCCTTGACCTTGAGCTCAGTGATTTTTAGTGTAAATCAGTTTGACATTATGCCAAATGAGAATCCTCTATTTTTTTTTTTTTTCTCCAAACAGGCTATTTATCAACAAGGATGCCGCAAAGTGGAGCATCTCTTTGTGGCATAATTTAAAGACAAATAAACTGATATTCTGTTTACACCTTAATTTTTTTGTGTTTTTATCTAGACACTTGTCATCTATCTTTGTCATTCTATCTAGCATCTCTGAATTATGTATGAAAATTATTGCTTACATAACATTTTCTAGAATTGCCAAATGACACTGCCCTTGATATTTTGAACATACAGTTCAGAGGGCGTTCTTCACGTGATCATGATGCATCTCTGTAGTAAGCATGAGACCAAACAGTTAAATAGTAGTCTTTAACATTATATCCATGACTTGATTAACACTGTTGTAAGTTTTAACCTTAGTCTTTGACATTTTTATCACCAAATGATATGAGAGTGGAAGGTCAAATGTTGCTCTATATATCTTCCACGTTTTTTTAACAGGTCGGGTCACTGTCAGTTTGACCTTGACCTCTGACCTTTTGACCTCCCCTTAAAGCAATAGACTTCTTTCCCTGGTCCCTAACCATCATACAGAACATTAGAGACTGAAAAGCCCAATAGTGCTACTAAACAAAATGTGCCCCTAACCACCATTATAAATGCCTGCATCTACATGTACAGATGCACACACTGTGAACTTTGTTTCAAGTCGATAATAAAAAAAGTAGTAACTTAAATCTCAATAGATATTGCAAACAGTAAGAACACTACTTATGTCTAAAATAATACAGAAACTTACTCATTACAGTGTTTGTTACTTCACTGCCACATTTATACATACAAGTATCAGCTGTAAATCACAATCTATTTCTATAGTAGATAAGTATAAACAAATTAAAGTGTGTTTCCCAGTAAGCAACAAAAGCATTTAGAAATTGATTTTGAAAGGGGAGGATATCTTAGATTTTTCAAATAAGAAGGTTCTTTGAGAGTTTTTGAAATATGCTGTACACCGTGCATGTTCTGGTATCTGTGCATACATGTATACTGTAGGACTTACAGTCAGCTTTATCATCATTTTATTTAAAACTGAGAGAGTATACTTAGAGATCCCTGATTTTCCAACATTAATTTAACTGCATGTGCAATTGTGCAAAACATGTTGATATTCACTCTCAAGTTAAAGTCCTGTAATTCACACAGCTTTTTACAGTACCAAATGATTGTATAGTTTTGTATACTGGTACATGTACCATTTACATGTACTACTAGGTGTATGAATTATAAATTAGTATGCAACCAATCCCAATATTTTACACAGTAACAAAGCTGATTACATTTGTTGTACACTTACAGGGTATCAGATTTGTGCCCTATATATATCTTGCTCTGGACCCCTGCACAGAGACTGATGACCTGCATAAAACAAAAATCTATTTCCAGAGGCTAGATAATATACCCTAAGTTGGTTGTGACCATAAAAAACTTGAACAATATCATTTCTTATATCTCAAAGTAAAAAATATCTGATACAATCTTTAAGACATGTTTATCTTTTACTTCATGTTCCACTCTTTAGAGCCATGTGCTTTTTACAACTACTGTAAATTGAAATTGCAAAAAATACATGTATCCGTATAAGCATTTCACAATCAAATTATTTTCTGGTAAAAAAAAATATTTTAAAAATTTGATGTTCCAGGCCGATATCCTCCAAAACTTTGCAGTAAGAATTTTTCAAAGTTAAATATTCTATTCATATTACATGTGTGCAATAGAAATGATGGCCCTAATTATAGATTCTTAAAATATGTGATATAAAACTGACCTCCTCAACATTTTGGACACTGGACTGGTCTGTAATAATACACTTAGCTCCAGACGACTTCATTCTGAGTTCAATATCTTTTGGTCTAAGCTGTGTGGTCCCAGAACTGACTATCAGACCTAATAACATACATACAACTGTCTGTATAGCATGTAGGTGATATACTTAAGCAAAAGGAAAATTCATATACCAGTAGTGAAATGGAGTTTCATATACTCATTCTGCATTAAATGATAACCTTAAAGGCATCAAAAGTGACTTAAGGTAACCAAATGACACTTAATTAAAATTCTGCAAAATTGTTAAAGTACTGTAGCAAATGAAGAACCCAAGTATTTAAAAGAAATAAAAATTCTTGTACGTAAATGATTTTTGTTCTTTTAAGTGTGTAGACTTTCATAGTACTTGTCAACTAGATAAATGTAGGGAGTTTATAACTAGGATGATAGCTGCACATAAGAATTCACCTGCTCTGATTGCAGCAATGTATATAAACCACCATTCTGGGATTCTTGGTAGAATGACAATCAGTATATCACCTTTCTTCAGCCCACAGTGATTGGTTAATACATTAGCCAACCTGAAAAACAAATTATGTAAAACTTACTTCAATCTTACCAAAATTACATCTTTGCTTCATGTTCATTCACTTATGTCTCCCATTAACAATCAAGCAAAATACATGTATCAATAAACAGAAATATGCAAAAATCTCATGAACTTAAATGGATTGAATTTACCTAGTATAAATATCTACTGTGAAAAATTGAAGAAAAATAAATGAATTTATGCTACTTTTATCATTATAAATAACACTGTATATATTTTTTAGTTTACTTTATTTTTTACTCCAGTCTCCTCTAAGATGAAAACTTGATTCAAGGGTAGATTGAAAGGGCCTAAGTAACATGTCTACAAACAAACATATTCTGCACTACCTTTTGCTTTCATTGGATATTTGTTGAAAATTGAACTTCATCTCTTGTCCTTCATCGTCAATCCACCACAGGGCAGGAGAAGAGGCACTTTTGGGACTCTGGTATGGAATTAAGAAAAAAACAATCATCTTTAAAAAAAATTATTAGTATAGTGGTACTGTATGTCTTTTGGGAATGTTCACTCCGTTCACTAATAAAGATTTTCAAATTTTGTTACATGAATCAGTGCACTCAATATTTATTATTTCTAAATATACTCACATTCTCAGAAGCCCAGAAATCAACTACATCTTTTGCAAAATTGAAGTATTGAGGAACAGTGAAATTTTGCATCTTTCTTCTGTGTTCTTCATAATTAATGAAAGGTTCATTATCTACTAAATATGAGGTTATATATCGTTTCCAGTATCTGGATGTAGAAACCCTCAACACAAGAGACTTTCCATATCTTTGCAGACATTGATGAGTCATGATAATGGGAACAGACCTACAAATTTAAATACAGAGCACTCTAAATATATGAAGGAATATGACCAGTCTCACTCGCCCTGTGCTCCTTGTCATGATTGAGAAAAATGGAATCCATATACAATTCAGTGTGTAAATAATGGACTAACAATTAATATGAAAAACGTCAGTGAATAATGAAAGGTTGTATTTGCTGACAAGGTCATTGTATCAACCATAAAACTAGCGAAATGATTTCTTACAAAAAACATTTTTGTGAAAAACTGCATAAAAATAGCTTTATCAAACATATTCTGCACAGCTTAATGAACTTATATACACTGATACATGTAGCTAATTCAAGCTATATATCAAAATCAAGTGGTTGTGCTAGACCTGTTACGGATGAATGATTGAAGTACCATACTACCATATATGCCCATAGTTTGCAAAAAATGCAAAGCGGAATAGGTCTATTTGGTCATATTAATGTACTTTCGTTTTAATCAATGATTCAGTTTTGTTCTGCCTCGGTTCGATCTTTCTTCCCATTTTAAGATACATTCTCCGCCCACTTCATCCCATTTCAGGGTTTTGGTACAGCAATCTATAGCTGCAATAAATCTCTAAATCATAACAATGCAAATTATTATTGTTAAATGAAACATAAATTCTTTACCAACAAAATAGCAAGATATTTCCAAAACTGGAACGCTTGCTCGCGTCGTGAAAAACAAAATGAAACCGAACGATTTGGAAAGTTCCGGTATTATAGGTAAGATTCTTTATTTCCAAATCAGGGCCCTTTCAGGCTGCGGCATCACAAACAACAAGCATGATTTCTACAATTACAAACAGTACAGACAATTTATGTGTATACTAAATAATCTACAGTACATGCATTTGTATATTGTACAATTTGACACTGTATATGTAAGTAATGTTGATTTATAAATGAAATAGTACTACCGTGTACCCTAATGCAAAGTGGGGAGATTCTACAGTCCTCGCATTGCAAAAGATACCACGTGGCGATCCAAAAGTACTAACTATTACAATACATGGAGTGTCAATTTTTTGTATGTATTATTATTGTATATATTTACATGTAATATTAAAAAAATGTTGCAATGTGACTTTATATGCATAATATTTTAAATGGCTTGACTAGCTAGTTAAATGGCATATAAATGTAACATAATTCAAACATTCAAAGAGTGTGTGTTTTTCATCTTCAATAACATTCATTGAGCATTTAGTACAAAGTCTTTGATCTCTAGGAATGTCCAAATAACGACCTCTTTCTATTTGTAAATTGTGAGAAGATGTACGCAACCTACATATTACTTTCCTTTGTTCAAATGGTAAGCAAAGTAAATATTTTTCAAGTCCCAAATTTGTTTTGATCTGAACATAAGTATCCAGTTTACCTTCTTGTGACAATCTTATTAAGTTCCACTCATTCATGTAATATGCAAATAAAATTTTTTGCATTTAGTCTTGAAAGTTCGCAATTTGTTAGAAAAAGTATCCTTATTAAAATTTAATATTTCTACAATTTTACTAAATGTTCCATACCAGGATGGTATACTGTTACTCCAATTAATCTTACTTTGAGAGTATGCTGCTCTCAATAATGGAAATGACATGTCTTATATATATATTATATATTATTTTATTTTATATATGGTATTATATATATTGAGACTTCCCCCCAAAAAAGAACTGGCTATATCGTGACCTCCCCCCCCCCCGGAAACAGAATGGCTATATAGTGACTCTTTCCCCCAACCAACAATAATGAACCCCCCCCCCCCCTACGTAGTCCGAAATATCTGACGTTTTTTGAGGCGTTTTGTATTTGACGTACCTGGAAACATCAAGTTTCATGTAGACAGACCTATTTCACGAAAGATTTTGTCCTTAGACTTTGAAAATGTTTAAGTACTCTTGACCTTTGTATGTGCTTGTAGGTAAATGGGTAATTTAGACTAATTTTAAAAGGTTACCTTTACGAGTATAATAATTTTTTTTAATAATAACTTACAGATTTTATATGTTGACCTACTTTTAATGAGGAATAAGAGATTGAAGCAAATAAAAGTTACGCAGGCTAAACAGGCATCATTTCTTTTTTTCAAAGTGATGCAAAGAAGGGACAGGGGCAGAGAAAAAATAATTAACGAGCGAAAAAAATAAGGGGATGGGGCTAATACTAGTACATTATATACGAAAGTGGATTGGGTTAATTTTCTTAAAAACTTTGACATGACATTTTTTTAAACAAGAGGTCCAAGAGTTTTAACGGTCACCCGAGTATAATACAACAATTTAGAGGATCCATAGAGTATAAAATAAACTGATAAATGAAGCTTTGTTGCCCAGGATCAATGAAATAACATATCATAACCTCTCACATTGGACTCTCTTGGTCTTTGAAGAACAATTAATAAGATGATTTGGGGGGGGGTCTATTGATTCTATTGATAATATAGTGAAAATGATGATTCTTTGAAAATCTTCAACTTAGTACATAGTTATGAAGATGAGGGTACCTCTTCCAAAATTGTGAATTTCATAACCCTTGGTCATGGGTTTTGGTGTTAGGCTAGGGCTGTGTTGAATTTGTAGTAAAAATGCATTATTTCTTTGAAAATTTTCTCTGCTCCAAGGCATAACGAAGGCAAACAGTGTAAAGGTTTTAATAAGCAAGGGTATTTTTATCAGATTTTTAAACATCTGGATCATTTTGATCAAATGTTCTGGTCCTGGCCGGGCTCTATTAATTTGTATTCTGCTGAGAGAAGTTATTTTCGTTTGTCATTCACTTTTGATAATTAATCACTGTAAATAATGTATTTGAAGGTTAAAATACAATAAATTAATTATGCAAGAGTTTTTATTGTATAATACAGTAAATAATTTTATAGTTTTAATGATTGGATAGACTTGTAAATACTAACAGATAAATAAAATTGATAAGACAAAAATAACTTAATACTAAGGAGCAGAGAAAATTTTTTTTAAAGAAGTAATATATTTTCACTATATAACTAATAGAGCCACGCCCTAACACCAGAACCCTTGACCCAGGGGCCACGAAATTCACAGTTTTGGAAAGGGCCAGCACCCTTGCTTATCATAACCATGTACTTAGTTTATCTAATACCCAGAAGCAGAGAAGAAGATTTTCAAAGAATTAATGCATTTTCACTATAATCAATAGGGCTCCGCCCTAACACCATAACCCCTGACCCAGGGGCCATTAATTTCACAATTTATGAAGAGGTTCCCTTGCTCATCATAACTATGTACTATCATAACTATGTACTTAGTTAGTTTGTTTAATACCCAGGAACAGAGGAGAAGATTAAAAAAAAAATAATAATGTACTTTCTTTATATGATCTATATATAACCCCGCCCTAGCACCAGAACCCCTGACCCTAGGGCCATGATTTTAGAGTAAAATTCTCGTTATTGAAATTAATTAAATTATGATAAACAAAACTTTTCTCAGGAAAATTATATCGGCTAAATTTATTCTGTTATTAAAAAAATTATGTGGTGTTCGTGGGGTTCGAACCCTAGCAATAAAAATCCATGCAGGGTATCATTTTGAGATTAAAAATGATCATGCTAGTATCTCATTTT
Organism: Saccostrea echinata; assembly: GCF_033153115.1. NCBI lineage: Eukaryota > Metazoa > Mollusca > Bivalvia > Ostreida > Ostreidae > Saccostrea > Saccostrea echinata. The sequence goes on along the minus strand of NW_026889759.1, from coordinate 12,378,149 downwards.
GTTGACCCAAAAAAGTATATTTTTGGCAAACTTTGAGGATAAACTTTGAAAAATATGGAGGGAAAACCTACTCATATAAAAAAAATTGTGTTTAAGTATGAGAAAACGATCCTTTTCGCCCTCTCTAGTGTGTGTATATATGCTATTTCATAGGCAAATAATTTCAATCTTAGTGAGATTATTGCAGATTTTAGAGATTTTACATAAAGTATACTTTAATTTTAGAGGAAAATCAATGAAAATTTTGTTATAATTGAGATTTAATTTTTCATCTTCGTGTTTGTTGCACTATAGGCATTGTTCGCCCATCTTCTTGGTTGAAATTGGTTTAGCGGTTTCAGAGAAGAGGCTGAGAATGTTCAAATGTTAACGCACGACTGACAGACGCGTGATGACAGATATAAACGGATAGCAAAAGGTCACCTGAGTGACTTAATGACTTAAAAAGTGATTTTTGTTTTTGTTTCATTTCCACCCATTGATATTTAGCATCCTTGAACATTAAATATATTTAAAACTTATATATCGGCGGGGGCATTTGTATCATACTGACACATCAAATAGTTTTTGTTTTTCCTGAAAATAAATTTTAAGTAGAGTCATTTTTCTTCTTTTTTTTCGTACAAGTTTCCCAGGTTGAAATAAATCGTGTTTATAAATAGCACGGCTTTTTTTCTGGCACACACACAGTTATGTAATACATATTTAATGAACAGCCATAAAAAAATAAATGCTGTGTCTGGTGATTTAAAATGGAAACACAAGTGAAAAAACCATGCAGATAAAAAAAGATAATGATGCACCTAAAATTATTAATATGGCAAGGATTTGTTATTTGGGGAAAAAAGTTTTTCGTCAAGGTCCTGTTTCGTATCAAGCGAATTATATGCTCAAATTCAATGGCATGTTGCTGAATCATGCAGAATTTCTTGTTGTTTTCTTTGAAATACATATAAGAATTAATCTATCTGTAAAAATTGCTAAAATTATTTCAGTATTTTTGTCGACTGAAATCGACGGACTGGATTCAAATTTTCCTTCGGAAAAATACACAAAAACAAGAAAAAACAAAAAACAAGACAAAAACAAAAAAAGACGAACAAAAAAATTAAGAAAAGCAAATGCCAAAAATATAAATCTCACATATATTTACTGAGGAAGGTTCATATTTAGTCTATTACCTGGCATGTTTATATATGAGACTGAATTTCAAATCTTAACAGAAAAGACACCAGAGAGAGAGAGAGAGAGAGAGAGAGAGAGAGACTCGGTATAGTTTATTCACAGAAGTGAATGGGACAGCGCCTCATACACAGCCTATTTTAGCCCTCTCCCTAAGATTTACATGTAAAGATTTAGAGATTTATACATGTAAAATGGAACTCCGCAAACAGGGTATAAGATGTATATAATGTTTTTTTCAGTATGAGTGATCAAGATATATGTTTTCCAGGCCCGCAGTTACATGTACTTTCTGTATGGATTGTTGTAAGATCAGAGGATGCGTTTGGTGCGATAGTACTCCCTTTAATTCAAAAGAAGACTGGAAAATATTATATTCATCTGTTTAATATTTAATAAGTGAAAAAAGACTTCATTAAGACCGCGGAACATTAACTGGCAAAATTGGAAATATGCAACTTATGTCATTTCCATCTGTTACAGTGAAAAGATTTAATGATAGACAATGAAATGGGCGGGTACAATTCGACACGGACGTCCGAGAAAACATTGGATTGAAATTCCAGTTTGAAATTCATTTTCAATCCACCTCAGCTACTCTAGAACGCACAGTGTTACTGATTGATCCAGAAGACAAATAATTTCAATTTCGGAGATAGTTTGAAATTTATATAAATCAGAATTTTCTGTCCAGTGTTTTTAAAGAAATATAAAGGGGCAAATATTTGATTTCTGTTTGGTATGTGTATGTGTGTGCTTGGGGGTGGGGGGGCTGAACAATCTTGGAAATAAAAACAAAAATTAGTTCTCTTTTAGTTTTAACAATCCCTCCCTGTTTTTGTTTGTTGAACATTTTTCTGTGAAGACAAAACTAAAACAAAAAGACTCTTGTCATCCTAGAATACATGTATATTCTGTCATGTGAAGGCATGATCTGACTTCACAATTTTTGACACCCCCCCCCACCCCTTTCTAGAATCAAATGGCCCTCCCCTGAAAAAATAATCACTGCCTTCTATACTTTTACGTGTTCTTAAAATTATAGGCTAAAAGACTCACATAAATATGATTTTCAAACAACATGTATTTGGGAATTGAAATTATTTGTCTTTTGGATCATACAGTCACACTTAGTTTTGAAAACAGCTCAGGTGGATTGAAAATGAACTTCAAACTAGAATTTCAATCCATTGTTTTCTCGGACGTCCGTGTCGAATTGTACCCGCCCATTTCATTGTCTATCATTAAATGTTTTGACTGTAACAGATGGAAATGACGTAAGCTGCATATTTCCAATTTTGCCAGTTAATGTTCCGCGGTCTTAATGCACTAGAAGCCACCAGAGGAGGAGATACTGTTCCCGGACCCTCCCCACCTTCCTTTCCAGAAATCTGGCGAAAGCACTTGGGGGGGGGGGGCGGGTTACAACCACACTTATGAAAATTAAAAAAAATTCACTAGACGTTATTAGGAGGGACAAAGCTACAAATTTATAGATTTGCTCTTTATTGTATAATATATATTTGATTTAAAATAAATATTATCTCAATTTACACAATTTAAATCAATCACGTTTCAAAGATATTAGAAATTTGAAACAATAACCGATTTATTTACCGACTCCGCATTTAAATAGCAGACACAGTTTTAAGTCAAGTTTTGAAATGCATTTTCAATCCACCCAAGCTATTTCATACCCAATGTGTAGATATATGATCCAAAAGACAAATAATTTCAACTCCCAAATACATTTTGTTTGAAATTCATTTATCTATGTTTTTTAGCCTACAATTTTAAGGATACGCAACAGTCATAGAAGACGGAGACTTTTTCAGGGACGGCCATTTGATTCTAGAAAAAAGGGGGATTTTGTCGCGTCAGATCATGCCTTCACATATGACAGAATATATTTTTTTCTAGGATGATAAGAGGTACTTTTTTTTTATTTCTGTCTTCACATCTAAATGTTTGACATACAAAAGCAGGGTAGGAGGGTCCAATCCAAAAAAAAAAAAAAAAAATTATTTCCAAAATCCCCCCCCCCCAACACACACACATACGAAACAAGAATCAAATGTTTGTCATTTTTAATTTCTTTAAAAACACTGGACGTTATATAAATTTCAAACTATTCCGAAATTGAAATTAAGTTGACTTCTGGATTAATCAGTAACTCTATGCTTACAAGCGTAGCCGAAGTAGATTGAAAATGCATTTCCAAACTAAGGCTTAGAATTTTCTCGGAGGTCCGTGTAGAATTGTATCCGCCCATTTCGTTGTCTATGATTAAATGTTTTGACGGTAACAGATGGAAATGACGTAATTAAGCTGCATATTTCCAGTTCCGCGGTCTTAAGATACGGAAAACCAATTAGTACCTATCAAAAATATTTTTGAATTAGATATAACGAATTGTTGATTTTGTTATAACAAATTTAATTCGTTATAACAATTTTTTGAATTCAGCAAATCTATTGAAACAGATTTTTTTCGTTATAAGGAATTAAAAAAAATTGTTATAATGAATTAAATTCGTTTTACCAAATTCGACAATTCGTTACATCATATCACTGCATCAAATTAATATATATGAAATTCATAAGTTGTTATATCAAATTAATAACATGTTTTATAAAATTAATAATTTTTTTAAAAATTTTATAACATCTTGATAAAAGATACTGTCCTAATACGTTTCCGTTTTACTGTCACTGAAAATTAGAAATTAATACCATCGTATGCACTGAAAGAAATGTTGAACCTCCTTTCAAATATGGAAACGTTTTTTAAAACACATACAGTAACAATTTTAGGATTAAAATAACTAAAAAAGCAACAAGGCTCTTAAAATATATGCAAATAATTGCATAAACATCTTTACTGTATATTTATTCCATCATTATCATGGTAATTTTTTATACGTATAAAATATTATGCATTTAATTTTCTTGGGGGAAAAATACACCCATTAATCCACCAATAGCTTCGTTGTCGTTTGTAGTGTGGTCTGATTATCTAATGAATATTCATAAAGGGTCATGTGGATTGTACTTCTAAAGCTCTTAAGTTTTGCCTACACGTGCTATCGTTTGTTTATGATAAACAAACTAAATTAATCACCTTTTGCATGTACCCATGCTGACAATACAAAATTTAGAAGTTTTCAAACACACAGTGAATTAAAAACAGCAGTTTCTAGATCACCATATCATCGCGCCAGGTCATTGGGAGAGGTCGCCTGACGTCACATCACTGTGTATCGTGCGAGTTTTGTGGATAGAAGAGAGATTTTAGTTGGGTGAAACAGAGCTGGTACCAAGATGAATGTTTTATTCCATTCACCGTTAATATTCATTTATACGATATTATGCCTTGGACATTTTGCATACTCTAATACAGGTAAGAATACTTTCAAGAGCAAAATCCACCACGCGGTTTTGCAAAGATGAGGGTCTACCGGCCGGTATAATGTTTTGTAAAATATCTCCCGTGTTGTGAATTAAATTGTACCGAATTCGTGTAATTTTCAGCATGAAAGTGTAATTAAATGTGCTGTCTATATTTGTACTAAGTATTATTTAATTATTTTTGTTACAGGTGAGTCTGAACCACTGGTATGTGAAGATAACCAGTTCAAATGTATGAGACGATGTATCCCGGAAAGCTGGAGATGTGATGGAGACTATGATTGTATCGACGAAGATGACAAATCAGACGAAGAAAATTGTCGTGAGTATATTGGTTATGGAGTATTATTTTGTCCGAAAATTATCTTGCATGCATACATCATACTAGGCCTACACATTATGCATATCCTTCATTGCAACTCGGACGCTGGTGACGTCTTCTTTACTGACCTGTCAAATTAATAATATTTTGACATATTCAGCTTTGTAAATATGTTCTGAATATATTCAGATGTCCAAATTGAACTTGTATATTATTGATAATTTCAAAAATGTATTCGGAAAGAGGAAGCGAGACTCGCTGAATATCTGACGAGGATTTAACCAATCAGCGATTCGCTGAGTGCCAAACCCATAACATGGTTACCTGAACGCATTAACAGTCTCTTTCTAGACACTTGCATAAATTTACCCCTTACTTTGTGAAAAAAAAGAAAAGAAAAAATATCATTTTGCAATATTTGATGTTATTCTTTAATATTTTCCTTAGAAAGTGCGAATAGAAATTAACCCGTTAAAAAAAAGAAGAAAGGGAATATGCAAAATATGTGTAGGCCCCTATTGTACATTTGTACAATATTTGGATTAATTTTTAAAAAAAAAATAATTTTTGATAATTAAAATTGACATTTAGAACTACATTTTATTAAAATAAATAGAAGTCTTGAAATTGATTTTAGCTTCCAAGACATGTCCAGAAGATGAATTTACATGTAGATCTGGTCACTGTGTGCCAAGGAGGTGGACTTGTGACCACGAAACAGATTGTCTGGATGGATCTGATGAAACTGACATTTGCAGTAAGTTAATATCTCATATATTTCTTTTTTTTTCTTTAAGATATGAATTATATTTATCAGTATGTTTTGAGTGCCTAATTTTTTGTCATTGAAAGATGGAAAGATGTTTCATGTTAAAAAATCATGTTTATTTCCAGAAAATAAAACGTGTGCTAAAGACCAGTTTAGTTGTGGAAATGGAGAGTGTATCCCAGCTAGCTGGCGTTGTGATGGTTCTCCAGACTGTTCTAATGGTGAGGATGAGACTTGTGATTCTCCTACCTGTGCTAGCGATGAATTCAGATGTAACAACTCTAAGTGTGTAAACAACAAATGGAAGTGTGATGGAGATGATGACTGCGGTGACAACAGCGATGAAAAACTATGTCGTATGTATTTTTGATCAAATATTGTAAAAATTGTAGAATATGCATAAATTGATATAAGTAAATGATTTATTGTTTCTTTCTTGTGATAGCTGCTGTTAATTGCACTGCTGACGAGTTCCAGTGTTCAGACAAGCAGTGTATTGACAAGCTGTGGCAGTGTGACGGCGATCCTGATTGTAATGACCAAAGCGATGAAACAAATTGCACAACCAATGTATCTATTTGTTCAGAGGACACCGAATGGGAGTGCCACACTGGTGAACAATGCATTCACGAGTCATGGAAATGTGATGGGGACGAGGACTGTTTAGATGGATCAGATGAATTACAATGTAAGTTTGGTTCTTGAACTTGCTGTATTTAAAGACCACCACTTTGTGCATGAATTACATATTAAAAGTTGCACATGTGCAAGCTTCACACGTGAATGTACTTGTTTTCATAAAGCAGATAACATGCTGTGTAGTTACTCTGTATTGTTTTCAGTACATGTATTTGTGTTCTGCAGGAGTAGTTCACAGTTGATTTGTTGTCTGGGATTTAACCTTAAGATCTGCAATGTAGACCACTACTTTGTTTTGCATTTTCTCTATTGACAAGTATAACTGGATTTTAAACTGTCGTAAGCATTAACCTTTTTTCAGGTTAACTGACCTAAGGCCTAATTGGAAATGTTCCAATTGCGTATGTCTAATCTTTAAATGTTTAATATTGGCAATGCTACAAAAGTTTTTTTTGCCAAAAATGTACCTAACCCTATTTTGAAAATTTATTCAACTTATTCAACAATGATGAAATAAGAGAGCAAAACATCTTATTTGGAAGGTCATTAACTAAGAAAATTTAAAAGGTTTTTAAGAAGTTGGCAAGAGTAACAACATATAATTTGCATATGTATGTAAATACTTTGCATTAATTACCTTTCAATTGCCTATTTTTTAATGGCATGTAAACATATGAAAATTTGAACTTATTCCTGAAATATTTATCATATATTGATTATCATCACAAACAATAAAATCCAAGTTTAAATTTTTCATATCTTAGATTATTTTGAAAAGTATAAGATAAAAACTATCATTTCTCTTTCTTTAAGGCAATACCACATGCAGACCAGATCAATTTAAATGCAACAACAGTGACTGCATCTATCACACTCTCAAGTGTGATGGCTCTGTGGATTGTGTGGATGGATCTGATGAAGCTGGTTGTCGTAAGTTTCTAATTTTATCTAGGGTTTTATCACAAATGCATGACAATTTTTCTCCCACCTCCATAATAACAACAAAAATTATCTAAGAGACTTTTATTTTTCAGCTCCTCCAGTAAGTCACTGTCCTGCTGACAGATTTGACTGCTACAAAAACGGGTCCTTATGTATTGAGGCCAGCAAACTCTGTGACAGCAGAAAAGATTGTGAAAACTTTGCTGACGAAGACAACACACTTTGTGAAAGTGAGTTTTTATCATCTTTTACTATAATTTATCATTTAGTTCACTTCTGTCTCCAACTAACTTTCATACATCATCTGTTAAAACTCCCATTTAGTGTTGGTTAAGAATTCATTATGTACATACATTATCACCTTCATAAATGTAGAACTGCAATATCTTATTCCATCATTATTTATGTACATGTATGTTTTACACTGCCATTACATGTTTATACTGTATTTATCTAACCCCAATTTAATGTGGGTTTTTTGAAGCTAATTCAAGTACTTCAGCAAGAGAAAAGTTTGGTAGGTGAAATTTCAGAAAATCGGACTTAAACACAAAATCTCCATGGTCATCCTTTGGTGCTTTTTTTCTGACTTGTTGTCTTGTAAATTTTCCTATTTGTTTCCTCTTGTGATTAATTGTAAATGCTTGTAGATATAAGTTAGACTTAATGTTGTGTCACCTTGGTTCATTATATGGATTCTATTAAGCCAGATTATATAAGATTTATTTCATTGATTTTTTTTTCTCTTTGGAGCCAAATGAGAAAGAATCATTAAACTTTTAAGTTTCTGACCATTTTGCATGGAATGAAAATATATTTTTCAATACTGGCAATAAAATTTGTTGTAAATGAAGAATATATACTCTGCACAATTTACTCAAAAAGAAGCACCTAATGGCTGTAACAAATTTCTGTATCAGTGGCATATGCTTTATTTTTTTACTGACATTGGTAATACACATAATATGATTAGTACACTAAGGAGCATTTAACGTTGAATATGAATGAGGTCTTGCATTGAATGACGATACATTTCTTTTCAATAAGCTTACTAGCAGTAGTCAGAATGGGAAAAATTGTGTTCCAAAAAAATAGAATTACAATAGATCGTGTTGCTTTATATCCTAATAGTGATGCAGATATGGGAAAATTACATTTTCAACATTTGCATTCGAAGTTTCAAAACAAATTATTTCAAGAGTTGAACAAAATGTTGTATATATATAGTGAAATTTTGTACAAGTTCAATGTTTATTGGTGTATTGAGTTTTCCGTTTTATGTATTTAACCAACAAGCTATTTATATGTATACCTGAATCATTTCAGAGTATTCAAGTTGTTTAAAACAAGCTTGAAAATATTTGATCAAAGCATGCCTGTTACTAATATTGCCTTAGAGATAAATATTAAAATTATTTGATTTGAAATAATAGAATAAGTTGTTTCATTGAAATGTTTCTTAGTTACCAGTCTTGAAAATGTTTGGAAAGAATTCCTCTGAAGACTAGATTGATAGGGCTTTTTATTGAAACTTCCAATGCCAATAGATTTATGCAATTTTATAGTAAAACCCAGAGTGAAAGCTTCAGATAGTCTATGAAAATTGAAGTACATTGTATATTCAATGTAGAAAAATTATTTTTAGAATGAAATCGAATAATGATTAATGATATGTGTAAACTGAATTGGAATAGTGACGTAAATACTAGTAAAAATTATTTAAAAAAAAGAAAAAATTATTTAATAAGGACTTTTCTTTATTTTAGCAAACCCATGTAATTTGAACAACGGTGGTTGTATGCACACATGCATCCCTATTGGCACACAACACCGGCGCTGTGAGTGTTTGGATGGTTACCGATTACAGGGCAACACTTCCTGTGTAGATGTGAACGAATGTGACCAGTGGCCCCCAGTTTGCTCACAGAAGTGTGTTAATGAGCCAAAAGGGTCATACAAATGTGAATGTATGCCTGGATATTACCCAGAATTACTCTCTGATGGCCAGCATATTTGCAAAGTTGTTGGTAAGTGACATCATTTCAGATTCCAAGGCAATATGTTTAGTAAGTCTTGTTATTGAGTGAGTAAAATTTTGCGTTAGTTGCCATGAATTAACTTGATGTCTTTATCATAAGCTAAAATATTTTATTTCTTTTCCTCATCAGGTGAGAGACCATGGTTGTTGTTTGCCAATAGACATGACATTAGAAAACTTGAGGTAGACACCATGATTCTACAGCCAGTCGTTAGTGACCTTCACAGTGCTGTGGCTGTTGATTATGATTATTACAACAAAGTAGTTTACTGGTCTGATAATGTGGAAGAGAAAATAATGAAGTAAGCATGAGAATACTTAACATAGTATCAGTGGATGTCAGCTTGGAAGATTTTGATTAATTTACTGTACATTAAAAATTTTGTTTTTCACTATCAGAGCAAACATGTCTGAAAAGGGGGAGACAAATGGTACAGGCATACCTGTGATAAGCCGGGGTGTCAAGACTCCTGATGGAATTGCTGTGGACTGGATCTATCATAATCTGTATTGGACTGACACTGGATATAATACCATTGAAGTTGCCTCTGTAGATGGATCCATTAGGAAGATCCTTGTAGACAAAGACTTAGATGAACCTAGGTCAATTGCTCTGGATCCAGAAAATGGGTACGTGTTTGTAATTATAATGGTTCAGGTGAATTTAAATGAATGTAGAAATTCTAGTCGGATAACAATTTATTCTTGTGATCTGTATAATTAGATGGATGTATTTCTCTGACTGGGGAAGAACTCCTAAGATTGAACGCATTGGAATGGATGGAAATCCTACCAGCAGAAGTGTTATTGTGCGGACAGATATTGAATGGCCAAATGGTTTAACATTGGATTATGCTAGTGAAAGATTATACTGGATTGATGCTAAACTGAAAAGTATATTTACTGCCAAGTTAGATGGTTCAGATATTCGAAGAGTCCTGCACAATGCTGAACAAATCCTTCACCCATTCTCCTTAACTGTTTTTGAGGTAAGGAAAGCATGATCTTCTCCAAAGGAATAGAAACAAGATCTTATCTGTCATCTATTTGTTTTCTGTGAATTTGTTTTGCAGGATAATGTGTACTGGACAGATTGGTCATCTGAAGCCATCCGTAAAGTTCACAAATACACAGGCCAAGAATATACACAACTTGCCCTTGGTTTGAGAGCTCCTATGGACATTAAAGTCTATCACCAACAAAAGCAAGTGCACAGTGAGTATATTTGCCAATTTAAAGCCTTAGATTCATTAAAACAGAATTGATTTTTTTTTTTTGATAATCAAATTGTTCATATTTCGTCCTATTAAAATTTACTTTTTTCTGTAGGTCCCAATAAATGTGGATTTGAAAATGGTGGTTGTTCCCATCTGTGTCTACCAATCCCAGTCTCTCTGAATAAGCAGGGATATGCATGTGCTTGTCCAGATAACATGGTACTCCAGAGTGGGAAACAATGTGAAGTCAGTGGTAAGTGCAGCACAAATTTCTGTGTCGGTAATGCACAGTGCCGTCTCACACACCACCATGGGAAAGATGCAGATAACTATTTGGGTTTTTAAAAAAATGGAAAACTTGCTTTGCATGGTCAAGAATAGTATGAATCTGCATCCTTCTTTGGTATATGGTATTAACACTGACAAGAAATGTATTAATCTATATGGATGCATGCATAAAAATTAATAAATGTATGCTTGTGCAAGTATCATGCTAGCTTATTTGCTTATGTAATCCCAGATTATCCAAAACCAAAACCAAAAAAAAAAAAAAAAAAATGAGAAGGAAAAGAAATGCATTAAAAAAGGGTTGGGAAGGAATTTTTGGAAGTAATTATTGCTGTAAGGTTTTGTTTTAAGCCATGAAAAGATTTGCTTAGTGGGTATCGGGCCAAAGGTGCATGAAGAATCAGTACACCTAAGGAGAGAAAATTAGTGACTTTCAATAAGAAGATGACTTTACTCATCATGTTCATAGGCCAGTTTAATACCTGAAAAATGTATCTGTATATTCAAAACAGTAGTAGATATATATATAGACCTAATATGTAGAGCTTGATAATATGTGTATCAGTAACAGTTTAACAAGCTATTGACTATTCATGCATGGACCATTTCCTATTCACAGCACAGAAAACAACTACAAGTCCATTACCAACTCCTCCATCTAAGACAGACTCCCCTAATAATACAAACAGAAATTCTTCTAGTTCTCATGGTGAGATTTCTTCTAGAGATTTCAATGCAGAATTATAGGTCAAAAGACATGGAGTAATTTTTAGAATACTGAACAGTAACCACCTCATTTTGTTCTTTGTTTCTTTTGCTGTGCTTTTTAACAGTAATCACTCTCTTCTTCTCTAATTTGTATCGTATTTACCTCCTCATAATAGCCAGTGCCATATTACTGCAAATTTTAGATGCATATATACCTAAAGCTTGAAAATAAATGATAAAATAAACTACGTCATCAGAAATTTGTATTGGCTGCTATCTATTTGGGAAACATGACAACTATATAAAGAAATACAAATGTTTCATTGGAAAGTTTTGTTTTATAGGAGTACCCGCGGTATCAACTACAGTTCCACCTTCTGTACCAACCAAGGCCACAGACAAGCCTAAAGCTACGACTTCAAAACCTGTAGTAACATCCAAAGGTCCAGGTCACATTCCAATCAGCACTGAAACTCCATATGAGATTGTGACGCCAAAGAAAAATAATGAAACAGTTGTTAAAAAATCCACCGAGAGCCCAGTAGGAACCGTGGCTGTAATAGCTATTGCAGTGGTTCTTGGAATTGCTGTTTTGGTTGTTATTGTAAGTATATGTTTGATGTAGAACAGGATTTCCTCAGGAATTTTCATTGGTAGATATCAAGCTATTATTAAATGAGGTTATATTTGTGTTTGCAGATTGGTTGTTTCATTTACCGGAAGTACACAAAGAGGAACATAAAAAGTATGAATTTTGATAATCCAGTCTATAGGAAAACAACAGAAGAAAGTGTACGTATACAAAGAGACTCTGCATTGGAGCCTTTAAATGCTGATACCATGGAAGTCTGATGTTCAGGAAATTACTAGTGACATTCCATTTTAGTTCATAACTTTATCCAGTGCATTATGTCAGGAAGGACATTATTGATTTTAAAATATTGACGCTTAGAACATGGAGAGCTAGTAGCTAGGCGTAACAAAGGAGTTGTATCACAGCCATTTTACAAGAGGAGTATACATTCCAATAAAATCTCCTGTCCAATGATACAACCAGACTGAGCTGGCCAGGTCTCTACCACTGCCAAGTGTGGGAACAGCTGATACATCGGAGGGACTGATTCTCACAGCCCTTCTTCCTCCCGCCTCCCTTTTCATTTCCCCATCAAAAAGAATACTCTACAATGATCTGATTGTTACAATCTCGGTGCTCTTGTGAAATATTTACTATCTGAGGTTTAGGTTCATCTCTTTTATATATTCAGGACACTTATTTTGCATCATAGCAGCTTTGGAAATGTTTCTCCAATTTTTCACAAGAACAAAGAATCTGCATTTATGCTGAAATTGAAATTCTTTATATTCTTTTATTATTATTATTTATTTAAGTATCTAATGTTTGAATGTGGGAATGTTTGTGATGTCAGAATAAAATAAGTTAAGAATGTTGTGAAAGACTTGCAAGAGATGTAAACTGAGAAAGATTTGTTAATGCTTCTGTTTTATTTGTTATTTATTTTGATTGTTATATATGTTAATATTGTGCTTATAAATGGGAGAATTTAGTTAGATTTTTGTGCAAGGTAGAAACTGCATGTTGTAGAACGTAATTCTATTTAGAAGAATGTAGAAGGGGATTGTTAGAAGAAAATTCACCCACCAACAATCCAGGGTTCCTCAAAGGGACTGGTTTCATGTGTGAATGGAGCACTAGGTATCATTTTTCACTACTCATTGTATGGAACTAAGGAGATGCAAGATTCATGTGTATTTATTGAAGTTAGTTTCAAGAGGAATAGTTTCAAGTGTCCTGGGATGTATTAATATATTTAAAGTTGGTAATATTTTAATGAATTAGCATATTGTCAAATGAATTTTACATTACTTATGTAATATACTGTATGTTGAATCCAACATGGAAATATTTCATTTGATATTAACTTGTAAGCATAATAATTAGAGGTGTTCTTAACTATATAGCATACATAATAATTGTATAATGAAGTATCATCTAGTCCCATTTCTGAAAAAAGGACAACCCAGGGCACAATAGTTTGTGTAATGTAGTATATTGTGATATATTACTGTGCTAAATAATGGAGAGTGCTCAGTAGCTAGGGCTCTGCCTAGTGATAAATTGCGTACCTGTTTTGTATAGTTGTATAAAGTGTAAATATGAATATGTTGAGCTTTACCCATAGTCTTCACATTGCCAAGATTTATATCGGTTCTATTCAAGCAAGCATATCCATACCTGTAGTCAACAAGTATTTTTTTTTATTTGTAAAAAAGATCATATAACAACATGTCCGATTTCTTGACTCAATTAGTGTCTAACTATCTACATCCAGCTTTGAAATTATTCAGGTGTATATCGAGAGAATTTTTCCATGCTTGAGCGAGTATACCACTTTTGTAAGCTGTCAAATTGGTGAGAACACCTTCTTTTTTTTTTTTTTGGCAAATAAACATGTACATGTGTGGTCCTATTTACATGTTTCTTTCCATTTTTAACCATAGTATTCAGTTAAATTTGGCATTTTTGGGGTATATTGATTTTTGAAATTTCGGAGAATTTGAATTTAGTTAATACTTCCACTCATGAAAATTTATTCCTGATGTGTCACCATTCCATTCCAATAGGTTCAAGTTGTTTTAATATTTACTGAGACTATGTTGACTAGTAGGTAAATCATGTTTAAAATGTCAATTTTGATATTTGTGCCAAAAAATAGGTTAATTTGTGTGCATGTAAAGTGTTGTTTGTCAATCTTGCTTGGTCGTTCTAGGGGTGAATGATTCATGTTGTTCCTTTTTTTTTTGTCAGACAGGCACGAAGTGCTTTTTTTTAAAATAAAATGTTTTAAAACTGAAATTGGAGTACTTTTTTTCTCACAAGAACTGTGTGTGTATATTTTAAAACCGATGTTGCACGTCAAGTCTTGTCATGCTGAGTATCTGGAATTTAAATTATCTGTGACGTAGATCGTACGATTCAGTAGTAACGTGGATATGGTGCGAGTCTCTAGATCACCTCATTAGCATAAGACTGACTGGATTATGAATGAAAATCTATAGTGGGAACGCCCCCTTAAATACATGGAAGTGTAGTCAAAACAGAACGTGTGTTTTTGAGTCGTAACTATATTCTGTTGAAAATTCATATTAAACTCTGTGATAGTTACTATAATCGGTGAAATGTGCACATTGCATATCAGTACATGCATCGTAAACCTGTTAACATTAATTTCTAGTAGAACTCTAGGTTCTAACTCTACACATTGTGACCAATATTTTGAATTTTATCTTCCTCATAAGTAACCCAAAATAAGATAACAAAATCTGATGTCAGCCACTGTTGCATGCCAAAATGAATACGCTATACAGGTTAAACAAAGTACCATATTTTGTTTTTGGTTTTGCTAAAATTCCTTTAAGAAGTGTTGAATTCAAGGGGAAATCCTTTAAAAAAAACCTACTTTTTATGTCAGTTCATATATATATATATATATATATATATATATATATATATATATATATATATATGGAAGAATTGCTCTTCATTATATGTTGTATTCTGTCTGTTATCTGTAATTATACATGTTATATGTTTATGCCCATTGGGCCCTGATTTGGTAATAAATCCTATTCTATTCTATTCTCTCTCTCTCTCTATTATATATATCCCAAAATTTCATTTCTTTATTTCATCTCTGAAATTTGCCCCTTTTTTTTGGGGGGGGGGGGGGTAGGGGGTTAAAAAGCACTGGACACTGTACCCATAGTAATCTTATCTGGAGGCGATAGCCGATTTTTTAAGTTTTGTCCAGCAAAGCTTATAAACTTCCATATTTATTGATAAAAGTAAATGACTGAATGCTGTTTATTTTTAAAAAATTATAAATAAATATTATTTGCTACACTATATAAATGCTATAAACTATGTAGAAAATGATGCAATTTATTACGGGGCGTTTTTATGGTAGATCTGACTCGGTAAATCACCATTGTATTAGTCAGTGCATTAGCAATGTCCAGCCTCCTGATGTCATGGCGAGTCTGACTAACGGAATTAAGGTGGTGTGAATCACCTACGTAAGGCGGAATCAGGAAGAAGGAATTTAGATAAAAGCCTTTAGGATTTCATACGTAATACAAAATGTTCCAGGAAACAAATTGTACAATTTACGTACATGTATATACAGCATTTGTACATATCCTACATAACTCGTGTTTTCTACAACCATTACGTGCAAAAAAAAAAAAAAAAGACAGACTTGTATTGAACAGTCAAATAATTTCGGATCTTAATTTGAAACCTATCAAGCCTGAACATTTAAGGAAACTCTAAACATTAATGTATTGAGTTTATCTAGTTTATTTTCAGCATAGGGTACCTGCCATATTTCATAAGGAAAAAAATGAACAACAAAGGCGAATCTGGACCCCCCCCCCCCCCATGGAATTTTCAGATTTACTAAATTTTAAGTTAAAAAAAAAAAAAAAAGAATTACCATGGACCCCCTTAGAAACATGGTTCCCTTTGAAAACGGTAAAGAATCATATATGTGAAGAAAATTGACTTGGAAAAGTGCCCCCCCCCCCCTCAAATTTTCAGGTTAGGGAAGTCTTTTTTTTTGGCTTGTTAAAAAAATTCCGAGTCTGGCATTTGTTACAAAAACACCGTTGCGTACTCAGCGGCTTTCTTTAAAAAAAAGGTTATCCTCCAAACAAATACAGTTTATACTTAGAATATTCAAGATCTGTAGAGCACCCTGCTATATATTAGGCCATTCATATCGCCTTCCTGCATGTTTATGTCCAACTGAGGTGAAGCTTCTGAAGAATGACCGTTTTTAATCCGCTCTCGCCTTGTAGGAAGGGGGTGGGGTAAAAACCTGGGCTTGTGACAATGGACATGTAGCTGAAAGCTTACTTAAAAAAAAATAATATTACGGAAGATAATGACAAATATTGATTTACATGCCTTACAAATATAGAAATCGTGATTAAATTTAGAAATTGTGGTTTAATAAAGCTATCCAGATGTCCGTTTCATCCTCGGTATTTATAATTAAACACCTCTTTACATACATAAAAAATATATCCAGACAAGTGGTTAAATTTAACAGTCTATGTTTAGTACTTGTCTTCTATTAATACTATTTTAATTTCCACATTTTCATTCTCTGTTAGCTAAAATTGTTGCTTCCTTTAGTGTTGTTTTTAAAATAATTTTCTCGTAATTACAAGAGATTGTGGAGCATTTTGCTGTTGTTGTTGTTGTTTTGATACTAAATAAGCTTTTATAGTCAATTTTAACCCAGTGTATACAGTATCTTTAAAAAATTCTTCAGATACGTCGACACGTATATTCATTTAATTAACTGTCTAAATCAAGTTGACACGAAAACTTACTAGTATTTACAGTATTAGGCCAAAACAAGAAATGTTGACCTTCTAAATGCAGTAAAATTGTGAATTCATTTTTCTTACGAGTCGACGGTCATAAAAATTATTTTTCATCATTCATAAAGATTGTGAAAATTTAACATTTTTTTCTCGGATCTGATTGTGGGGTCGAACCACGAGCACTTGTTTCTGTTAATTCTTAACCCATGGTATAATAATTATTACTCTATGGGTTAATAAAAAACTATAGAAACAAGTGCCTGTGTTAAAAACGACAGAATATTAAATTGTTTACTGACACTTTATAATTGAAAAAAAGATATCATAAGACATTTGACATACACTATACATACAACGTCTTAAAAGAATCCCCACAGTGACTTTGTCATAAATATAAATGCTCTTTGGCGATTACTTGTCAGTCTTACATAGAGCCTTCATTTTTTTTACGCCTCTAGAAATGATAATATCATGTCAATTTAATCAAAAATTTTCAAAATATTGAAAACTACTTGCTTTAATATGGATATTGTTTGTATGGAAAATCAGTGTAAAATATGATTTTCTATAAGAATGTTAGCATGTTTGTTTGATTTTCTTTTAGCTCACCTGAGCCAAAGGCTCGAGTGAGCTTTTTGAGAGAAGGGTGTCCCGGCGTCCGTCTGTCGTCTGCAAACTTTTAACATTTTCGACTTCTCAAGAACCACTGTGATAATTTCAACAAAACTTGCCACAAAGTATTCTTGGATGAAGGGATTCAAATTTGTTCAAAGGGCCAGTTCTCTTTTAAGGGGAGATAATTAAGAATTAGTAAAAAAAAAAAATTAATGGCATCTTTTAAAAATCTTCTCAAAAACCTCTGGGCCAGAAAAGATGATAATGTGAAAGTTTCATTACATAGTGTACATTCAAGTACATTCAAGTTTGTTCAAATTATGACCCCCGGGGCTAGGATGACGCCACAATGGGCGATCATAGTTTAACATGGGAAGATAAAGGGGAAAAATCATTATAAATCTTCTTCTCAAGAACAGCAAAGCCACGATTATACATATTTATACGGAAGCATCCCCAATGACTTAAATAATTTTTGTTCAGATTCTGACGCCGGGCGAAGCCACAAATAGGCGATCAAAGTTTTACTTAGTACATGTAAATGTATTGGTAAAATCTGTAAAACTCATCTTCTCAAAAATAGCAAAGCAATGATACATGTATTTAAATGATACATTTATTTAAAAAAAACATTCTCGGGTAGTTTAGACTCAATTTTGTTCAAATAATGACCCCCAGGGGCAGGATGGGGTCACAATGGACGATCAAAGTTTTACATAGGAATATACAGGAATTTAAAAAGAAAAATTCTTCTTCTCAAGAACAACAAAGCCCTGATTATTCATATCTATATTGAAGTAATGGGCAATCAAAGTTTAATATAGGGGGAACAATCTTTAAAAATCTTATTCCAAAGAACAACAAAGTAATGATTATTCATATTTATATGGAAGCATCCTCAGGCAGTGTAGAGTCAAATTTGTTCAAATCATAATGACCCCCCCCCCCCCCCCCCGGCCAGGCGGGCAAGGCAGCAATAGAAAATAAGGTTCTACTTAGGAGTTTTTTATGCCCCCGTAATCGAAAATTCGGGGGTATATAGTTTTGGCCCTGTCCGACCGTCTGTCTGTTTGTCTTAATCTGTTTGTCTGTTTGTCCGCAAAAACTTTAACCTTGCTCATAACTTTTGATTGGTTGGGGCTATGGCTTTCATATTTCACATGTGTATTCCTTGTGACAAGACCTTTCTTTGAGTACCATCAAATTTGACCTTTCGACCTTGACCTTGGAGTCTGACCCAGTTTTGCAAAATTTTACCCAACTTTAACCTTGGCCATAACTTTTGAAAATTTGGTGCTAGGGCTTTCATACTTCATAGATGTAATCCTTGTGACAAGAACTCTCATTGAATACCAACAACTTTGACCCTTTGACCTTGACCTAGGAGTTTGACTGACTTTTAAAAAACTTTAACCTTGGCCATAACGTTTGTACGGTTAGGGCTAAAGCTTTCATACTTCACATATGTAATTCTTGAGACAAGACCTTTCTATAGATACCAACAACTTTGACAATTTGACCTTGACCTTGGAGTTTTACTTACTTTTAAAAAACTTTAACCTTGGCCATAACTTTTGAACGGTTAGGGCTAGGGCTTTCATATTTCACATATGTAATTCTTGTGACAAGACCTTCCTTTAGATACCAACAACTTTGAACATGACCTTGGAGTTTGACCTACTTTTAAAAATTTTGAACCTTGGCCATAACTTTTGAACAGGTGGTGCTAGGTCTTTTATATTTCACAAGTGTATTTCTTGTGAGAAGACCTTACTTTGAGTACCAACATATTTGATTTGCATTTGAGAAAGTTTAACCTTCGCTATAAGTTGCCATACGGGGCATCAGTGTTTCACAAACACATCTTAATTTTTAATGTGGAAACATCAACAGGTAGAGTAGATTCAATTTTGTTCAAATCAATACCAACTGGGGTAGTGTCGGGTTACAATAGGTGATAAAAGTTTTAAATAGGAGTACCTGTATGTAAGAAAAATGTTTTTAAAAATTATGAACAGCAAAGCCATGATAAGGCATATTGATATGTATGCTTTACAATGGGAGAAATCTTTAAAAAAGGGTTGCAATATCACACTAAATCTTATTAATGAGTAAAACATACACAAGATGTTTAGAGTAGATTTTTTTTTATTATGAGCACTGGGGTTAAGGGTTGAGCTGAAATCAGAAAGCTCCAGGTTTAATGAAATGCTTTGTACAGGGAAAATTTTTTCTCCAAAACAGCATTACAATGTTTATCGTGTTGATATTGAAGCATCCCAATGATGGGTTGATTCAACTTTGAATAAATCGTATAACCCCTTTAGGTCTAGATTTTGATCCACAATCTGGAATCAAAATATTTATGAAATTAATGAGGGAAATTTTAAAAAAAATCTGCTTGTTCAAAGTGACTCAGGTGAGCGTTGTGGCCAATGGGCCTCTTATTATTTTTTGCTATATTGCTGTCGTCATTCGTCAACATTTGAACATTTTCAGCTCCTTCTCTGAAACCGCTGAACCAATTTCAATCAAACTGTGAACTTATCGTCCTTGCCCCCCCCCCCCCCCCGGGGGCGAGGGGAGGGTTAATGCAATCTTTAAAAATCTTCTGTACTCCTGGACATCAAGCAGCCAAACTGTTGGCATTATTGGAATAAGTATTGAGCCCTCTAACAAAATTGTGAAATTTATGGCCTCTGGCAAGGGTGGGGCTATCTGGGTATTAAACAAACTGACTAAGTATATAGTAATGATGAGCAAAATTGTGAATTTCATGGCCACTGAGTCTGGGGTTCTGTTGTTAGACCGGGGCACTATTGATTAATATAATGAAAATGCATTAATTGTTTAAAAACCCTTTTTTCTGCTCCTTGGTATTAAGCAAACTAAATACATAGTTATGATGAGCAAGGGTGCCTCTTACAAATTATGAATTTCATGGCCCCTGGGTCAGGGGTTCTGGTGTTTGGGCGGGGCTCTACTGATTATAAAGCAAAAATGCATTTATATGCTTTGAAAATCTCCTCCCCTGCCCCTGAGTATTAAGCAAACCATCTAAATGCAATAATATTAATGTAAATGTATAAATATAATTAGAAGTATATGTGCATTTTCTCTACTCCTGGGTATCTAGGAGACGAACAAGAGTTCAAAATTGTAATCATTGTTCCTTTTGGTTCCTTGTGGAACATAATGCTCTAGAAACAGTCCTGTTTTGAGCAGCCTTTTTCAGTTGTTCCCAGCTTTATAGTACAATGTTACAAGTTTTGACTGACATGGACCTCATTTTCGCAGTTCTAATGACTTCTTTATAAAGCCTCCAACTACTGACAAAAATTCAGATTTTGGATTGAAAATTTTGCATTTTACTGAGTAGCCTGTGTTTATATTAGTGATTTTAGAGAGTACTTGATTTCTGAGAAAAAGGTTTTGTTCACAGTTCAGAAAAAAGTGATATCCATCATCTTGGAATATTTTTGTGTCTACCATTTTCAATTTCTGAAGAATAGTCATTCACTCTGAACTTTAAATTTAGCTCTCTTGGTGTAATTTTAGGTATTCTTCCATTTTAATTTCATTTTTTAATTTACTATAGAATTGCAATTTAGAGCTATCCGTAATTGAAGAGAGTTTATTTAAGACCTTTAGACTATAAACATCATGCAATGTCTTTTCGAAATTTTGTTTAAGAGAGTACTTAATTTTTTGTATGTTTTATCAAAAGTAACATGATCTTTTGCTTCCAGTTCTATTTTCTTAAAGATATTAGTAGGAAATCACTTAGGCCATTCCAAGTTTTTTCTTTGTTTAACGTCCGCGCACGTCTTGATTTTTGACACCCCAGATGAGTAAAAAAAAAAAAAAAAAAAAGAAAAAAAGAACACACACACAATCAAAAGTCCAGAAATTAATTATCTTGGTACACATCTGTCAACATCTTTCCCTATTTCTAGAATCTCTTGATATGTCCATTTATTTCAGAAATCGCACGGTCTGTAACATAAACATAGTGGAAGAAAATTAATTAACTGAAATTAAGCGGAAATTATTAAATGTCCGCAATGAAGAACTCCAAAAACGTCCCAAAACTTACAACCTACCGAACCGAAAAGAGGGATTTTCAGAGAAATATGTAACTATGGATTTTCCAAAGTGCCATCGTTATAAACTTGCGCAAGTTAGATGTGGTGTGTTACCTATAAGAATTGAAACAGGACGGTATAAGGGGGAAGCTTTCCCCGATAGACTGCGTACTTTTTGTTCTTCAAATAGTGTAGAAGATGAATGTAACTGTTTGCTTCATTGTACATCATAATCAAATGTTAGAGCAATCTTTTTTACCAGTATTGGATTTAAACCAATGCAATCAATATGTCAGATTTAGACAAAACCAAATTTCTTTTGATAAACCCAGACATATGTATATTTGCTGTAGTAATTGTACATAACACATGTCACTATAATAAACCATTTATTTACTTACTTACTCTAGAAAATCTATCAAAGTAAATTCTTAGCATTTACTACATTCATTTGCAAAGGAATATATCTTTTTACAAGAGCTCGAAAATCCTATTTCTTTGGCGGGGGGGGGGGGGGGTGTCACTATACTGCAACAAAAAGTGGGGGACCGTCCTTTCAATAAATATTATCAACAGTAAAAGATTACGTTTCGAAAAAAAGCCCCCCCCCCTTTACGTGCCTCTGAATGATGTTCGGTCTGTGTTTATTTTTTGGCTTTTTTGCTGAAAAGGTCTAAAAAGAGAGAAAAAAGGCTTAATTTTGTTATCTCCGAGGGGATGTATCATGCATGTATAATCGTATATATGTTTTAATACCGTGACAGGAAATTTTCTAATGAAGTCAGGCAAGTGATCATGATAAAAATAGAACAGAAAAATCTAGTTTCGGTTTGTTGAAAGAAAATTTCCAGCTTGTCACTCATATATTAGATATGAAAACCAAAAGAAGCCGACTCTTTCTTTGAAAACAAGGTGAGTACATGAGTATGTATAGTCTGTGCACGTATCAGTAGGGAAAATATGGGGATGATTTTCAACTCTAGACAACAGTGTTCAAGTACACTATGGTGAATTCGTGATACAGTAATGTCAAACCAGAATTTTAATTATGTCTACGATTGGAGAGTGGTAAGGTTTATATGTAGTCGTAGAGTGACATTTATAACCATAGCTTCGTTCTGAGTCAAAGAATCACTGAGTTTGGCGAAGGTTTTTAAATTTTCCTTTATCCAACCTACTTTCGTTTCAAACGACTTTGTCATGTGAGACTATGGAAAGGAAGATATAGGTAAAACTATGACTTTGAATATCGGCAGGTAATACTTCAGTGTTATTTAACACTGGGACTCGTTTGATATCAATTCCAGTTATATAACATCACATAATTTTCTGCAGTAATTTTTTTTATTCCTAAGGACGAAATATGAAGATAACGAACAGTGATCAATTTCAAAAGTCTATATAAATATAAAAATGTGAGTAGAGATATCAAGGACCTCTGAAAACAGAGGTGACGGCACGGAGGAGTAAGCATTCCCTGTCCACCGATCGGTAATAAGCGTGAATTGTACTTTGATATAAACTATAGTCTGTTTTTTTTAATCTCTCTCTCTGGTTTGTACCTGGATTTTATTCTGAAAAAGGAATTATTTGATTATGTATTTTTAAAAAAAGTAGAATATTTATGTGCTAATATTCAGTCTTTTTTTTATTTTAAGGAAAACAATTACATATACGAGGGGTGATAAAAAGTTCGCGAACTATCTCTATATTTACAAAACCACAATTCAGATCAGAATGAAATTTGGCACACATATAGTCATACACATATTCTATAAATAGCAAATGTTTTATAATTGCTCCGCGTTTGTGACGTCACAGTGTGAAAATGACGTCAAGATGTAGGTGACGTGTGACAAAAAAATGGTTGACTCAGTCGTACTCGAGCAACGAACGGCTGTAAAGTTTAACGTATCTTGGAAATTCCTTTGCAGTAGAATATGATAATTTGTACAAGGTTAATGAAAACAAAAGACTTACCAGAAGTTCAATCATTAATTGGATTGATTGTTTTAGTGAAGGCAGGGAGATGGTTGAAAATGATGTTCGTTCCTTTGCCCAGCGAAAGCAAGCCGGGAAAAAGATGTGTCCTTAGTTGAACAATTTGTTATGAAAGATCGCCAAATTACAATTAGAAAAATAGTTGAATATTTTAACAATAATACAATTAATATTAAATCCCTAAACTGTCGTTTACTTTAGACTTTAAACATATGAGATACTGTATGATAAAAAGAGGTCGCCCATACTTTATCCACATTGGATAAACAGACAGAGGACTCGGGTTTCGATGATCACCATGCTAATTCTGGGAAGGGGTGTCCTTATCCACTCATCCTATTGCCGAGATTTGGCCATTTCTGACAGATTGACTGTTCTTGTTATAAAAAAATAACTTGCATGGTAAGAAATATAAGACTCGGAAAATCTTTTACCTTCTGTTAACAGAGCATGTCACATGACCACCTGGATCACGTGATTCGCGCATGGACAGAACAATGGCAGATGTGCATTAAAATCGGAGAGGACTACTTTAAAAAAATAATGAGCACCGAAACCTCATTTTATTTCTTTTAAGGAAGTTATTCAATTAGTTCGCGAACTTTTTGATCACCCCTCGTACATGAATGAATATTGAAAAATAAATAATTTTAAAGTTGAAAATTCATTAAACATTTATATATTTCAACTCACAAAGTTTTCAATTTATTAAGGAGGCTGGGGGGTCAACAAATTAACCATCAGATATAACTTAATTTTTTAGATATAATATCTTAAACTGTGAACTATCATTTGGCAAAGAAAAGTTTCATACATTTTAGTTTTAAAATTTGATCATTTTTATATATCTTCATATGGAGCTCTTCTTCTAAAGGAGATCAATATAGTCTGAAAATGGCCACAACCACCCAGCCCTCTTAAATGAATGAAAGATAAAAAATACATTTTTAGTAAAAGATTAGCTTGAACTTCCCTGACAAGTGGAATCTGGGGAAATCAGATAATTTTAAAAATAGTTTTTCCCAGATACAAAAATAAATCACTATGTGAAATGCATAATCCATTTTTTAAAAATTTTTTCCTGTCTCTAGATTCACTCTTCTACTACCATCAACTATGAAATAGTCTTTAACAGTTTAGTAATTATCCTACCTGGACAAATTTCCATTTCGCACACATTTCTTCTACACCTGAAATTCAAATGTTTGTAAAACGAGAACAAATCGCACCCGCCATGTGCTCCTTGTAATGATCGGGTAAACGGGAAAAAAAAATCCGTAGATAATTCCGTGTGAATATAAATTAATAATGGCCTAACACTTAAGGTCAAGATCTAGTAAATGAAAGGTGCCTACTGATTTCTCAAATTTGAGAAATAAATTCCTTTAATGATGCTTTATAACTTTAGCTTAGTCAAATAAGGTGTTTCGGGACATAATTTGTAAATAAACAGGACGAAAAATCAAATTTTAAACTGTCATTTTCAATGAAATATTAAGAAAAGCAGTCATCAATACGGGAGTTTTTTTTCCATATCAGACAAAGGAAATGTATCCAGATTGCCTACAGTCTCTCAGAAATTGGTAATTTGTATGTTCTTGGCCTCTTCCTTAAAATAATATTAAATTGAATATAGGTATCGGGATTACTTTTCACATGATTTCAAATTGAATTCCATGAAAATACTTTATTTTCTACATAATTATATTAGAGCCGTAAAGTACGGGAAAAAGAAAGTTGAAATTGATTATGACGTCATAATGGATCTAGCACCAAACAGTTAGTCTAAAGTTATTTACTAGGAGTTTTTTCCTTATCGGACAAAGGAAATGTATCCAGATTGCCTACAGTCTCTCAGAAAACGGTAATTTGTTTGTTCTTATCCTCTTCTTTAAATTAATATCAAATTGAATATAGGTTTCGGGATTACTTTTCACTTTTTACTTTTCACATGATTTCAAATTGAATTCCTTGAAAAAACTTTATTTTCTACATAATTCTATCAGAGCAGTAAAGTACAGGAAAAAGAAAGTTTTAATTGATTGTGACGTCATAATGGATCTAGGACCAAAAAGACAGTCTAAAGTCATTTACTAGATCTTGACCTTAACGTAGGTCGCGGGTTTGCTAACGTCGTTAAAACTGTGTACGCAATTTATATGATTTGGGCGACTTTCTTGTGCACATTTGACTTTTCTTGGAATTGGTAGTTTAGCGTTATATTATTTAAGCAACAACTTCTCACAAATAATGAAGGCTTTTTACGATTTGTATAGTCGATACAATACTTAGATATAACTTTTGTTGGAATTTGTAATTTAGTGAAGAAGGCATATTACGATTCGAATGATCGACACTGGAAGTATTAAAAAACGTTTAATTATATTTGTTATCAATCGCATTTTCTCGGGCCTTTCCTGCAAGATTTGAAACACAAGTGGTTGTTTTTCGGCTTGTCGGAAAGGCCCGAGAAACTGCGATTGATTTGTTTTCACTTGGTATCGCGAACCGATATGTACACAAGGTTCAATTGACCTTTTTTCCTTTGATCGTATTTGAATTAACAGTTTGTTTTATTAATAAAGAAGCCATTATTTTTTTTAAAAAATCGCAAATACACATGTTACATCAAAAGATTGAACTTTATTTTTAAAAAGGATATTTTTAAAATATATAGATCTACGAGTTTGTCATAAATTAAATACTGCTAAGGTACGATGAAACATAAAGACAATTTGTTAGCGACACTGACCTCCTGTTAGGGGACAACTTTTTGATTCTGAGGGAGAGGGGGTGGCAAATTTTACCGAGACAGATTGTTTATTTTCATGTCGGTGAAGGACAGATTATTTATTTCCAAAAAAAACAAGGACAGATTATTTATTTCTTCCTCACTGAAAAAAGTCTGACAAGCCAAAAAAAAAAAAAAAAAAAAGAGGAAAACTTCAAAGTTGAAAAACTCCGATGGGGTGGGGGTGGGGGGTGGGGTGCTAGAACTAGTCATGGACAGATTATTTATTTTCTTACCCAGTCGAGGACAGATTATTTATTTTCAACATTTTCGAGGACAGATTATTTATTTGTAAGCCCCCCTCCCCCCCCCCCCCCCCGAATGAAATGATCGTCCCTTAAGCAACAGCTTGCAATGCTGTTACCTACAGATTTTATTCGCTACTTTGCTTTCCATGTCCAACAAGTAGAATTAATGTTCTAAAAATACTGGCTGTTGATTACGTCAGATAAAATTAATTTTTAAATTCTCGTCCCATTTACCCCTCTGAAAATGTGGTATGTAAAAATAAATATTTTGTTTAAACTGAAAATATATTGTATTTAGCCGGGACGTCATTTGGCGGAAATTCGTAGATTTGAGCGCCTTGCTGAATGGTCTAAAAAAACATTTAATATACTTGAATAAGAGGATACCGTTTTCCGCCAGCATGCTGGAAAAGAAAAATACACAGCCAAATGTAAGGATACGTCTAATCTACGAAAAAAAAAAAGCAAAACAAAACAAACAGAAAAGAAACAGTAAGAAAACAACACATAAAGTAAATTGGAAGAAAGAAACTAAAGGATTGATTGTTGTTTTTGGTCCCTTGTGAGAATTTTCACTAATATAAGACGTACAAAAAACCTAATCTGAAGAGAAACATGTCTAATAATCATTTCATTGATATTGAATTATTATGATACGATTCATGGGTCACTTGAAAGCAGGCATACGTGAATTTTTTTTTTTATAAAAATTATTTCATCTTATTTTTCTGCACTGAATACCGGAGAGATATTCACGACGTCGCGATGTTTAATGACATCGCTCTTAAAAATGTTATATTTTGCGATATAAAAGCAATTATCCACAATTAAATTACGCGAAAACTAACCCGAAGACATATTAATTTTTTCTCATTTATTTGTTTCAAATCAATTCTTTGTTGAAATACCAAAGGGGAAAGAATTTCGTCTGCACCATTTAAAAGTTATTGATATTTTTTGAAACAAAATCTTGCCAAAAAACGAGCCAAAAACGACGTTTTTCTTATATAATTCAGTAGAATAACGTCGAAAATGTAACGACAACAATGGCATGTTTGGGATTTAATTACATCAAAACGATGCAGACGAATTTTATAAAATTTTCAGAGAATATAAAACGAAGGTAGAGGATTCATATAACTATTTTTCATGGTATGTTTTCGGACACTTTTAAATGGCCTGTAAACCCGCGACCTACGTTAAGTCAATAGTCAACGACTTAACGACAGATTGTATTCGCAAACAAGATCATTATATATCGACCAGAGAATTTGCGAAATTTGACTTTAAACGAGATTATTGATATCTTTGTATCATCAACTTATTTGTCAATAGGCTGTCTCGTTTTAGGAATTCTTCGAATTCTAGAACATGTTCTTGCGTATCGAATCAACTGGGAGACATAAACTCCGTATGCAGGTAAAAATGGTATATTGCTACATGAATAAGTTGACGATAGAAAAGTTGAAGTCATCACCTTCATAAAGTTTAGTTGTCAGTTTGCTACCAATGTCTTCCCTAATAAAACAGCCAAATATGAAATATATGTGACAAACTCTGTGGTGTCTTTTATTTCGAGTTCAATAAGATATATAAAACCTACATAGGAATGAAACTGAGTATTAGTTGTTAATTGATAACACGTTATTGATATATCTAAATGTCGAATTGAAGTCACAGCAAGAGACTTCTGTTTATGTAGAAGTTTTTGAATAATTTCCGCTTCATATGAATACAAACACAGGTCTGCTGATAACAGAGCACAAATTAGTACCCATGGGAGTTCCAAGATTGTTGGAAAACCTGGTCTCCGAAAACTGCATAGATATTGTCAATGAGAAACTCAAGCATCTTTTTAATATCAACCTCGGAGTAAACTTGTGTTCAGAATGATAATGTTTTTCAACCAAAAAAAAAGTTTGCAGATGATATTAACCTCGAAGTACTTGTGTGTAGAATCAGAATGTTTTTTTTTTTAACAATATAAGTTGCAGATGACCAATGACAAGGTATGCAAATTTACGAGTTCCATTTTATCGAAGAAGCATTTGTCTGTGGTGTCAAAAAGCCTGGTCTTTAACTTATTTATAAGTGATATTCTTCAAACGAAAAATGTAATGCAGACAAGAAGAGAGTATGTAGTTTATATGTTATTTTTATAGTTATATTAATATTTGTTGGTTGTTGTTGGTCCCCCCCCCCCTCCCCCAAAAAATCAGCAAAAAAAAAAGTGTTTTATTGTGAATGTGAAAGTAGAAAATATTGGATTTAGGAGAGAGAGCAAAACTTGCTTTTAACATGTTCTCTCATACATCTCTCATACATCGTCTTTGTGGTTCAATGAAGGCATTCCTAGATGTTTGCTTATGATTGATTCTTGTTATTAGATAGAAAAAAGAGAAAACTCGGGCTTTATAAATATTGTATAGTTTCCTTCTCTATTTGTGCTTACCACATGTATAAGTGCAATACTCTTTGTCCGTATCCTATACGAGTCTGTAAATTACCAGAACTTTAATAATTATATCCTGGTATATGGAACGCCATAGCTGCCTTATGTGGTTATTTCATGAGAAGATGGTGCTTTATTATGTTATGCTGTGGTTATTTCATGTGAAGGTGGTGCTTTATTATGTTATGCTGTGGTTATTTCATGTGAAGGTGGTTTTTCATGTGATGATTTTTCATGTGAAGGTGGTTTTTCATGTGATGGTGGTTTTTTTTATGTGAAGGTGGTTTTTTTTATATTTAATGTGATGGTGGTCACTCGGAACTCTTAATATTTTTGAAGACTGAGTTTAACACTGAGTTTTACTGCTATTATCTAGAAATTTTGAAAGTGACACAAGTAGTCAATATAATTTAAATCATTTTAATACACCATTGCTAGTTCCTCTTTTTTCCATAGGCGCTTGGTTTCAGGATGGTGTATTTTGTGTATTGTGTTTTTTTTTCTAGCTATGTCTGCATAAACTCGATAACCTAAGAATGAAAACAATATACCCCCGGGATCTTTCGATCCGGGGGCATAAAAATCACTGAAGTAAGCAAGTTTTAAAAATGTCATATTACTTTATATAAAAAAAGAGTGAAGGTACGACAGTTGCAGTCTTCGATTTTACGGCGTGCCCGGCTCGGTTCATACTTGATTTTAATTAATCAATATCTACACTTTTCCTACCAGTTTCGGACAGGAATTCGGGTGAAATCTACATTTAAAAATGACTGAATAACGCCTTTCAATCGTCTGCCAATTCTAACTTTCCGTATAAAATATGCAGTAAACAAAAACGTACTGATACCTAGAACTGAAAGTGAAAGCAATGGAAGTGACGATTTTTAACCAAGTAAAATGTAGAGGCGTCCCGGAATAACGAGAACAAGTTTGGCGCGGTTTTTGACCTCCCTAGATTTTCCGAAGATGGCATCTGTTGTACCTACACTCTTACTATATAGACTAATATGGCACTTTTTAAACGTGATAATTTCAGTGATTTTTTTTTTATTTTTATGTTTTTTAGTGTATTCAGACACACCTACAAAAAAATCATAATACACAAAATACACCGTTTTGAACCCAAATGCCTAGATGGAAAAAAAGAGGAACTAGCAATGGTGTATTAAAATGATTTTAATTACATTGACTATTTGTTTCACTTTCAAAATTTCAAGATAATAGCAGTTAAACTCAGTGTTAAACTCAGTATTAAAAAATATTAGGAGTTCCGAGTGACCACCATCACATTAAATATAAAAAAAACCACCTTCACATAAAAAAAAACAACACTTGAAAAACCACCTTCACATGAAAAACCACCTTCACATGAAATAACCACAGCATAACATAATAAAGCACCACCTTCACATGAAATAACCACAGCATAACATAATAAAGCACCACCTTCACATGAAATAACCACAGCATAACATAATAAAGCACCACCTTCACATGAAATAACCGCAGCATAACATAATAAAGCACCATCTTCACATGAAATAACCACAGCATAACATAAAAAAGCACCATCTTCAAATGAAATAACCACAGCATAACATAATAAAGCACCGCCTTCACACAAAATAACCACAGCATAACATAATAAAGCACCACCTTCACATGAAATAACCACAGCATAACATAATAAAGCACCACCTTCACATGAAATAACCACAGCATAACATAATAAAGCACCATCTTCACATGAAATAACCACAGCATAACATAAAAAAGCACCATCTTCAAATGAAATAACCACAGCATAACATAATAAAGCACCACCTTCACACAAAATAACCACAGCATAACATAATAAAGCACCACCTTCACATGAAATAACCACAGCATAACATAATAAAGCACCACCTTCACATGAAATAACCACAGCATAACATAATAAAGCACCATCTTCACATAAAAAAACCACAGCATAACATAATAAAGCACCATCTTCTCATGAAATAACCACATAAGGCAGCTATGGCATTCCATACTAGTACGCAAAATGAAAAGAGGGAGGGGCTACAAGGTTTTTACTGTGCCCTGTGACTATGAAATTCTTTTTGTGGTCATAATTTTGTAATATTGGACATTGAAAGATTTTACTTGATACACAGATTGCTTATTACTAATTTACCCAAAAGCTAAAATTGAAATTGACCTCAGTTCGTTTGAACAAGTCTGAAAAATATTCTGACAATTACACTACTTTCAAGTGAGGAATACTATAAACTCTTAATTTAATGTAAGATTGTTATGACCCTGCGATATTTGTAGCTTTGACCCAAGGACATTGGGTAAGTTGAAGGTTACTAAAACATGCCCCTGTTCCATAAGTTGAAACACTTATATATGCATATGATTCTTATATCTGTGGGATGTACTGTGACCTTGATACATGGGTCTTTGGGTGGTTCAAGGTTATTGAAAACTTAAAATCCACGCCAGTTCCATAACTTTGCAATCGAGAAACATTGGAAGCTCTTTCTTCAGAATAACACTCACGCCTTCAGGATATATTCTTTTCTATTCTTCCTTCAGCACAACACTCATACTTTCAGTGCATACCACTGCACCGTTTTATCTATCTATCTATCTATATTTTTTTTTTTTTTTTTTTTTTTTTTTTTGCATAAAACCACAAGTCGTGTTTATGTCATTTCAGAATTCATATGGATGTTAAAGGTTTCAGAGTTCACGGGATTCCTTCAGGGACCAACCCTAGAGACATCTACGACTATTTTGAAAAATCGGAAAATGGAGGCACAGAAATTGAGGATATCTATTACCCTCTGCAGAACAATGATGCAGTTGTTGTTTTTACAAATGATGGTATGCCATGAATGCACGCAAAATCTTTTACAGACATAATCATAAACTGCCTTTTTTTTTCGCTGGAGTTGTGTTTATTGTGTATTATATTTTTTGAATCTGATTGATTTATACTTTATTCGCATCTACTCACATACTAGTTTGCTT
Organism: Saccostrea echinata; assembly: GCF_033153115.1. Taxonomy (NCBI): domain Eukaryota; kingdom Metazoa; phylum Mollusca; class Bivalvia; order Ostreida; family Ostreidae; genus Saccostrea; species Saccostrea echinata. The sequence continues at coordinate 12,346,009 of NW_026889759.1, read as the reverse complement.
CTTTTCAACAGGATACCAACGTGCTTTTGACAAGAGTCACTCCATGAGTGGCAATAAATTGGTATTGAGTAAGCTTCCAATACAGGTAATATATTTTCCTCACGTCTTCTACATTTTGAATGGTTTGGAAACTATTTCGTTAAAATTTAAAAACTGATTATCAAATTTTACAGTTTTTTTATTTGAAAGCTTTTCTCAAACGTCTCTGTCTACCTGGAACAAGCAATAACACAGCTTCTGGATGAGAACCCCCCGCTTATGAGAAACCTTGAAAATGACAGTGATGTTGAAGTAGTGTTCGATGCGAAATTCATGACGTACAGGGTTGTAGGGAATCCCTTCCAAATCGAATGGACAAAAAATTTCCTCTCAGACGCATGGCACAAACATGAGGAAAACAAGAAAAAATTGACAAATGGATCAACAAACGGAACAACAGAGGGAAAAAGTGAGGCAGTGGGCAGAAGATCTTCGCCAATGATGAATAGCGAAGAATCAGATTCTTCCGAGGATGACCTATCATATTCCCCCCGTATGACTTATGGTGGTAAACAGAATAGAACGGACATGGATCGCCGTTATAGTCCAACGCCAAGGGATCTCTCATCAGTTTCCAAGAAGACAAAGAAATCCGGTGATCATGACAGAGAAACTTTTGGAAGCAATATTTCAAGTTCAGAAGTGTACCCTCAAACATCAAATGTAAAGTTTAACTCGCAGGTTCTGGAAAAAATGGATTCGCCCTTAAGAATGTCAGACTGCAGGCTTTCCTCAAGTGACCCAAGATCTTCAAAATCGTCCTCTGTCTCACGCAAACCAGATGCTGCGGATAAATTTGCAGATAAGACCAAACCCAAAACAAAACTGCAGAATTTAACAGATAATGAGAAGCACAGAATTCCGTTCAATGCATCATCTCTTTCACAAAACAGATATAACCCCAGTCAGTCGTTATTTGCACCATCAGTAAACAAGAAAACACCCCAAGTCTTCAATAATTATGACAGTGACTCGGACAGTGATGACGTCATCATAGGTAGACGAGGTCCAGAGGAATTCTCGGTTAGAGACGAAGAAAGGAGGTTCAGGTCACCACCACCAATACCACCACCGCCCTCGCGGAATCCCCATACTATCTTCCCACCGAACAGAAACTTTCAGATGGGCATGTCTCTCTGTCAGTCAGACTTCCCTGAGCTGGCCTTGGAGCACGAAACACCCATAGGTGGAGTCATAGTAAAGCTAATTATGGGTGATATTCTAACACAAAAGTCTGACGCCATTGTTAGTCCAGCCAGCACAGATTTGTCAACACTTTATGGAATATCTGCTGTGATAGCTAGAAATGCTGACAGGAAAATGAGACAAGAATGTGCTGATTACATTGCTAAAAATGGCAATCTGCTTTTTGGTGACGTAATACATACATGTGCAGGCGGTAACCTTGATCCCAAGGTCACTTACATTCTGCATGCTGCTGTTCCCTCCTGGAGAGAAGACAGTCCAGAACAGTCTTCACATTTGTTGACCTGTACCTACCTTAACTGTTTTCAATATGCTGATAAAATCTGGCTCAGCAGCTTGTCAATGCCGATCATCGGTGCTGGTAAGATGCTTTCTTTGTAGAGAAGTAATATCATGCTCTTTGCTATCTTTTCAATCATAAAATGACATATCTTTTCTTTTTTTTAAAGGTTATTTTGCGGCCCCCTTGGATGTCTGCGTACAGTCATTCCATGATGCCATATTATTGTTTACACACGGTGCCAATCCATCTAAACATCTAAAAGAGGTCCTACTTGTGAGCAATGACCAGGACAGCGCATGCTCAAGTGTTGTAGTATTTAGATCCTTGATGGACCTAGAAGAGGATCAAGCGTACAGAGCTGCCGTTGAACGATACTGCAAAAGAAGTGAGCAGTATGATTTTTCTGCCAGAGATTTTGTTCTCGGGAGGAGTTCACCAAGACAGGATATGGACGTAGGGAAAGATCGCAGTGAAAAAATTGACAAAGCCAAGGAAGAAAAAGGAGTCGACGAAGGTAAATCGCAGCAGAAAATAGAAAGTGAAGTGTCTGATAAAAGTGAGTGTTTCGGTGCATATTCAATAGAAAATGAGAAAGAAATGCACACTGGTATTTGTCAGTCAGAGAGGTCAAAGGAGAATATAGAAGAGAGTCCTAGCAAGGGGCGGCAACTCAGTGACAGTGATGACGAAACAAAAGATCAAGATGACGAAAACTGGACAAAATCGAACGAAGAGTATGCACATAATAAACACTTGGAAAGCGATTTACACAATATGTCATCGAAAGAAAATGACGATGCTTCTTTCCTCACTGAAGTGGTGGACGACACTGCGTCATCAAGTGTCATCGAAAAATTATTGACGACGTGCGGGTCAGACAAAAATTCTGACGATGAGAAAAGGGATACGAACCAATCCGATGATGATATCTAAATGTCTTTCAAATATCATTTCTGCAATGTTCTGTTCCTTTTTCTTACAGCCAATTGAATCTATTGTTGACCTGAAGCATACAAATTCTCTACAAGCTTTGTTGGGGTTGAAACTCTACACAGATCTGTTTTGTGTTATTAGTGAGTACTATAGATGTTACCCACTAGATGTTAACTCTGGAGAGTAAGAAGATGTCGGTCATCAGGTCTCCAAAGAAAATATTTTATTCACTAGTCTCTTGTTTTGTTTTTGTTATTGTCGATATATCTTAAACTTTTGGTCACGTAATATTCTCTGAGAAATACGAATCGCTGGAACGTATAACATACCAGATAATAGTCAAAAGCATTAGTTTTCGCTAAAACCTTGATATTTTCATTCTATAAGTTAAACCAAGGGCTTTGTCTATACATTTATAACAGGAGCCTTATGTTGCATTATTTAAGTAAATACTTTTATATATGTTAATGATATGCACCATTCAGCCTATAGGATATAGGATAATGGATGACCGTAAAAACATTTAGACGCATTTTAATTAGCCGTCTGGTCTGTTCCAGTTGTCTCGATTTTATTTTGGAGGGTTGGTAACCTTTAATCCCTTAGTGCACTAATGTTGATTAGATTGTATGGAGTCAGGCCCGTAGGAAGCAATTTCAGTTTTTTTGGGGGGGGGGGGCACAGCCAAACATTTTTCATTGATAGTTGAGGGAGCACTACCAAAAATTTTCTGACAAGCAAAATGTGCAAGTTTGTTTCAGTACATTTTATGCAAATTCTCCTTCTTTACGTAAATTTATGAGAACAAAGTACATGTACTTTGGTTAAATTTAAAGTACATGTTCTTTAAATAAATTTAGGCACCTGAGAAAAGAAAAAGAAATGCTGAGGTAAATTATGTAAATATTTGTTTGCACCTGACCCCACTTTTGGCATTTCTGGGGGTCCGTGCATGTTTTATGTCCCGTTTGGATTTTTTTTTGAGATGATCACTGTTCGTTCTCATCACTTTTTTCATTTATTGAGAAATCATATGTGCATTAATATTTGAACTGTACAAAATATTTGTTTTTGTGAGCTTCTTGCAGTATATTCATCCAAGTTCTCTTTATGTGTGTAAATTTATGAGAATTAACTACGTACTGTCACTTTGTTATAATAATAGTATAAATTATAGAGAGGTTTCCTTGTGTACTTTTCTAGACAGTTATAAAGTACGCAGTTACATTCTGTACCAAATTAAACTGTTAAATTCCGACTGTCATTGGAGTACTTAATTCCTACTCTAATTTTCCAAATGTCAATCAAATTGTGCAAAGCTATTCAATCATGATAGCCTTTAATAAGCAAACTTGTGTTTTATCTGTACGTGTAAAGTTCAATGGATTATGTTAACGTATTTGTTTGCCTTTTCCTGTCATTTTTGTCAATGTATACATCAACATGCCGGCTCTGATTGATTAATTTCATTAAGTTTTTTAACTCTGTTAGGTAACTGCCCTTATACTTGGCATAAATCTAAGTACGTGATGGTGTACTATCAACGTTGATAAAATCTCGTTCATAAGACCACATACACTGGGTACTAAAGTACAATGTAAATCCAACTGTAGAAACATTTCTGAATATCAAACATGCTCCATTGAAATAAAACATTCGTAATACAAGGTATCTTGTTATCCATTACCATTATCTAGGAAACATTCGTTTTATCAAATCTGTTGAAAATAAGACCTCAGTAAATTTGCCACGACCTTGAATATATTATTCCTTGTTGTATGAAGTGTATAATATGTCACCATTATCTTGCCGAGACCTTGAAAATGTTTTTCCTTGTTTTATGAAATGTATAATATATCACTATTTTAATTGATATACCTAATAAATCATCTTATAAAGATGCGAGTTAAGTTTTTAGAGCTCGTGCCCAATCGCACTGTATACGTACAGTATTTTATGCAATAAAATATGTTCAAATCGATCATATCCTGTGTTAGTGCTCTGTGTTGATAAACATGAAAGAATCAATCTCGAACTATTTTTTTTTCGTAAAACTTATTGAAAGTTCTATAAAATACATTGATTTGGTTTCATTTTTGTTAACTACTTGGTGTTGGAAAGATGATACAGTGTTTATCATGTCACTAGGACAGATTAGAAAATGAAACTTTATTTCCAAACTTTGTTAAAGATTATTGCACAATAATAAGCCAACAATAAGATAAACAATCCATATAAAAAGAAAACATGACATATACATAATTAGCTTAATACTTCTCCAATAATAACCAGTTTGGGAATAATTTATAAATATGATATAAAGAAATATTCACTGTATATAAATGTACATTTAAATGAAAACGGGGCATATTTTATATATAATTTTTTTTATTAAAAGTTCAAAATCCAATCCTCATATTCACAACATTCAACAAGTATGTAATTTCTCAATCACGCATTAAAGAAGTGGTGTGTATGTGTTGCTAGGACGTGGAATGGTTGCCAAGCAACACTATAAAATTACAGGACTGCAGCTGTGATTTTAGGTCGTCAGAAATTGGATTATTTTGTAAGTTAACATTTCTCAGTCCCTCAATATCCTCTAACCGACTCACATCAACAGCTGAAAAAGAAAAGTCAAATCAGGTGTCGGATGAGGAAAAAAAAAACAAAACATGGACATCTGTACAAACATAGGTAATCAAAGATTACTAAGCTCACCTCAACGAATGTTATCTATAAGTAAGGCAAATCTCACATCATATTTTTTTCCTAGTTAGTGTACATCCCAAGATTAATATCCATCAATATTAGATTCAGAATCCAAAGCAACTCTGGAAGTGTCCATCTCTAGATACATCATCATCCATGCTAATTTGGTTAAAATATGGCTAAAATTCACTCATGTGGAAAATCTAGGTCAGATCCAGAATCCGAAGCAGGTTAGTTAGTGTACATCCCTAGATGCATCATCCATGCAAGTTTAGTCCAGGTAGGGCTTACAGTTCCTTGGGAATGGACCTGCTCCAAAAAAACTTTAACCTGGTCACTCATCTGGAAAATCTAGGTCAGATCCAGCATCTGAAGCAAATATGGTAGTGTCTATCCCTAGATGTATCATCCATGCAAATTTGGTTCAGGTAGGGCTTATAGTTTCTTGGGAATGGACCTGCTCCAAAAACTTCAACCTGGTCACTCATCTGGAAAATCTAGGTCAGATCCAGCTTCCGAAACAAGTATAGTAGTGTCCATCCCCAGATGCATCATCCATGCAAGTTTGGTCAAGGTAAGGCTTATAATTACTTAGGAATGGACCTGTTCCAAAAACTTTAACCTGGTCACTCATCTGGAAAATCTAGGTCAAATCCAGCATCTGAAGCAAAAGGCAAGTATGGTAGTGTCCTTCCTTTGATGCATCATTCATGCAGGTTTGGTCCAGGTAGGGCTTATAATTGGGTACCTGCTCCAAAAACTTTAACCTGGTCACTCATCTGGAAAATCTAGGTCAGATCCAGCATCCGAAGCAAGTGTGGTAGTGTCCATCCCCAGATGCATCATCCATGCAAGATTGGTCCAGGTAGGGCTAATAGTTCCTTGGGAATGGACCTGCTCCAAAAACTATAACCTAGTGACCCATCTGGAAAATCTAGGTCATATCCAGCATCCGAAGCAAGTGTGGTAGTGTCCATCCCTATATGCATCCTCCATGCAAGTTTGATCCAGGTAAGGCTTATAATTACTTGGGAATGGACCTGTTCCAAAAACTTTAACCTGGTCACTCATCTGGAAAATCTAGGTCAGATCCAGCATCTGAAGCAAGAAGCAATTATGGTAGTGTCCTTCCTTTGATACATCATTCATGCAGGTTTGGTCCAGGAAGGGCTTATAATTGGGTACCTGCTCCAAAAACTCTAACCTGGTCACTCATCTGGAAAATCTAGGTCAGATCCAGCATCCGAAGCAAGTGTAGTAGTGTCCATCTCTAGATGCATCATCCATGCAAGTTTGGTCCAGGTAGGTCTAATAGTTCCTTGGGAATGGACCTGCTCCAAAAACTTTAACCTAGTGACCCATCTGGAAAACCTAGGTCATATCCAGCATCCGAAGCAAGTGTGGTAGAGTCCATCCCAATATGCATCCTCCATGCAAGTTTGATCCAGGTAAGGCTTATAATTACTTGGGGATGGACCTGCTCCAAAAACTTTAACCTGGTCACTCATCTGGAAAATCTAGGTCATATCCAGCATCTGAAGCAAGAAGCAAGTATGGTAGTGTCCTTCCTTTGATACATCATTCATGCAGGTTTGGTCCAGGAAGGGCTTATAATTGGGTACCTGCTCCAAAAACTTTAACCTGGTCACTCATCTGGAAAATCTAGGTCATATCCAGCATCCGAAGCAAGTTTGGTAGTGTCCATTCCTAGATGCATCATCCATGCAAGTTTGGTCCAGGTAGGGCTTATAGTTACTTGGGAATGGACCTGCTCCAAAAACTTTAACCTGGTCACTCATCTGGAAACTCTAGGTCAGATCCAGCATCCGAAGCAAATGTGGTAGTGTCCATCCCTAGATGCATCATCCATGCAAGTTTGGTCCAGGTAGGGCTTAAAGTTACTTGGGAATGGGACTTGCTCCTAAAACTTTAACCGGGACGCCGACGCTAACGCGTGTGGACGCTAACGCCGACGCCGGGGGTATAGCATAAGCTCATCTCGACTTCGTCGAGGTGAGCTAAAAATGGCACAACACTTACACATTATGCAGTTGTCATGTAGAAAGAGCTCTTGAAGATTGGAGAGTGAGTACACGAAAAGAGGAACGCCTGTCAGATCATTGCTGGAGAGGTTCAGGACCCGGATGTTTTGCATAACATGCATATCTGGCGGGAATTGGCTCAATCTATTTTTACTTAAATCCAGCTCTAAAAAAATCAGAATGAAAACAAATAAGTTATGACAACAAATAAATATATAACCATGTCCATACAAGAATTTGCAGTTCCCCAAGATTTTTTTCCGTTTTTGTTTTTAGGTAACTCGTGAAATTACCTTTGAAAAAAAAATCGAGGAAATTTACTCAATGAGTAGAATTAAATATTTACGGTACAAAACTACATACCAGTTAAACTTGTGAAATTTGATGGGAACTTTGGTGGGATCTTTGTGAGCATGTTGTTGGCCATTGTGCATTTGTTGACTGTTACCGACTTCAGCATCATGTACACTGCATCTGGGATTTTAGTCAAGTCACACCCAGATAAATCTACAGAAAACCAAAAAAACTATCTGTATAGAAATAGATTTTATATGGAATTTATTTCATGAGTGGGACAGGATTTTTTTTAAATATTTTCACGAGTGCGCGTGAAAATATCAAAAAATCCTGTCTCACGAGTGAAATAAATTCCACATCCAACTACAAAACATTGAATTTTCTGTTTATTACATTTTCTTTGATTTCTTTTTGCCTCTGTCTTATCTTAACACAGTGCTATAGGCTCTGACGTCATAGTTGAGATTGAAAACATTGTAACATGGAATTTAGCAATATATTTGGGAGGAAATTTACAGTTTTAGCTTTCAAGAAGTTTTTGTTACTATCTCTATCTTACGATAGGCCAGAAATCATTTTTACTTTGATATCCTTTCACACCGTGACAGAATATCATTTTGATATCCTTTCACACTGTGAAAGTTCATCACATTTATTCAATAAATGAATTACAGTATTTCACTATTGAAAATGTAATAATAATTGTACACACTTGATTGTCATTGCCAATAACAGGAACCAACGTAGTATACACCTTTAAAGCTCTAACGAGGGAAGGGAGGCAATATATCTATGTAGACTTTAGAGTTTTTTTTCAAAATTAAAAAAAAAATCGTGTCCAGTGTCAGACCAAACACTTTCCACCAAGAAAAAGTTTCTCCACCCCTGGAAGATTTTCTTAATATACCAATGATTGTCAAAAAAGATCAGACTGTTCTTTTCTTTTGAGTAGATTGGAGACCTGAGACCCCCCCCCCCCCCCTCAATGAATCTTGACATTTTTCTTGATTGTTTTATGTCTGCTTCAATCTTAGCCGAAGGCATCGGTAAAGATAGGGCTGGGTATCGGTTGGGAATTTCGTATTGCGATATATTGCGATATTTAGAATTGTATTGCGATATGTATTGCAATATTTTTAATAACAGTTAAAATGTTTTTTTTTTATTTTATTAAGCTCCATTTATAAGAAGAGTGTATAAAACTTTAATAAATACGTTGTAACAAAAAAGTTTAGTTGATTTCATTATCGTTTGGCAACGAAATGCAACCATAGTGATACAGCAGGCAGAAACCTTTACCGTTCGGTGCTGTTTGGAACGACTGAAAACGTTTCTGACATCTTAAATTTCATATTGTACTTTATAAATCTTTTTATAAATCTTTATTTACTTTATAAAGCCCAAGCATTTTGCCGGTATATCGGTACTGGGAAAACATATTGCAATACGATATTTTTATGTTAACGAATCGCAATATACAGGAATATCGATATTATTGCACAGCCCTAGTAAGAGACTCACTCTTAGGATTCCATTGGACAATAAAAATTAAACATATCCAATCATATGGAATTGGAAGCTCCCGGTCTTTTTTTCCATTGTAGGAAAAATAATCTGTTATATTAACCTGAAAGGTAGAGTAAAATCTATACCGATGAACAGATATTCTTTATCATGATTTCTAGAATGTCAAGCTAGATTTCTGCCAACCAGATAGTTATTCTTTCTTTATCATGATTTCTAGAATGTCAAGTTAGATTTCTGCCAAGCAGATAGTTAAAAATTATCCAATCCGGCAGTGGCGGATTTAAGGGGGGCACATCCAGTGCGCGCCCCACATAAAATTGTCAATGTTAGAGTAAATCATAGACCTAGTTTCGTCGAGAAAATGTAAAAATGTCTACTCGGTAGACCTCATTTTTACCATACAAAATCTCTAGAATCCAGGAGCTTCCAGGGGTTTCGCCCCCTGGGCCACCACCAGGGCTTTGCTCTGGACCCTCTGAGGGCCCCAAGGCGGCCCCAGACCTCCTGCCTACTTTTTTGCCCCCCCCCCCTTTCAATTCCTGGTTCCGCGCTCGAATCGGACCTATGATATTGATATTTATTAACACCTTAATCTTTCTTTCTATCTCATTCATGTCGCGTCGTTTTCAGGCGATTTGCTTGAAAATTTGCTGTGTTGGTTTTAAAGATTGAGAATAGGTCAGATACTTAATTAAAAGTCTATGACCAATGTGAAGATCCGCCTCTTGTTAAGATTCAAACTATGGGGCGCAGAAAGGAAAAATAATTTTCTGCATTGTATTTAAAACTTTTGTGTCTTTGAAGTTGAAATTTTGCAAGACAACGCATCAAAGAAATGTTATATCTTTTATACAGCTTAAACAAAAAATTAAGACATGTCAACTGTATTTTAAAAAAATCTATGGAGGCGATTACAAAATATCTGGTTTTCATAAATAATGATAAAATTTTACATGTAACAAACTTCATACCAAGAGACTGTGATTCCTGTGCCTCGCGGAGCCTTCTGGCGACTAAGGCAGTTCCACTCGCCATAATGATACTCGGGCCACGATCTACCCCCCAGTATTTTTACCTTTGGGGAACCCCCAGAAATATATATTCACATGCATCACGATCCCGATCAAATAAAAAGGAGGTTGAGTAGATAATATATTGTTTGTCTACTTCTATTCCTTTGAATTGACTACCAACAAAAAAAATTGAAATACAGTTGTCTTCTTTCATTAAGCAGATGTCATTTGCTAAGTTTTTGTTCCCTATATATTGTATCGGCCTTGGCCTGCAGAAGAAACTCTTCTGAAATGAAAACAACAAAAGACCCTCGGCAACTCGAATGTTTAAAAATGGAGGATTTGTTGATGTGTTTGTGAATTCGAGAAGTCAGTTAAGGTATTATCGATTTTTTTGAAGATAAAAATCATGAATGGCTTGATGCCAGTGGTTTCTTTTATTACTATATATTTTATTCAAGAAAAAAACTGAATTTGGCATATCTTGCGACAACCAAACTCCAGATTTGAAACTGGGACGTGTCTCAACACATTTTTGTGTTATTTATACAATCATATACAATATAGATTTAATGATAAAATTCGTAGCATGTGTTGCTTATGTATATAAAAAACAGGGACAGATAAATCTAAGCATACACCACGAACTAAATTTCAACATGGCATGTACAGAGAAAAAAATGTTGAGAAAATGTTTTTCCCCCTTTATATGGAGTGCCTCAGGAAAATCCCTCACCACAGTTAGAGAATACATTCCATAAGCAAAACGGAGCCAGTCTACGTTTCATTGAAAATAACCTCCAAATTTAATATGTAGACGGTGCGACCATTGGGGCGAGCGCATTGTTCACTTCATATTAAGATCCACCTCTTCAAACCGCACGAGACATTTGGAACGTCTAGACTGTGATGTCACATGACGTCGTATGTTAGTTGCTTTTCCATTAACAAAGTTTAAAAAGTGTGAAGATTTTAACAAAGAAATGTTTAATCTACTATCTGTATGCAATATCCATTAAATTAAGGTCAGTTTATTTTTTGTGAATTTTTCATTAGTGTTACCGCGCGAATGAAGTTAGCAGCGAGAACAAGAAGCGATGCATTGTGGGTCCAGAATTACTGCGGAAAAAAATTCTATTGAATGAATGTGCAATAGTCCGAATTTTCTCTTCACCCAGGCGTTGTCGTTAGAGCTCACAGTGATGAGCGGCGCTTTGCACCGCTCGCTGCGCTCGCTATTAATCATTACAAACCATTCTGAGCTTGCATACCTTCTAAATGAATCCGGGTGGTTTCACCCCAATTACCTGTTTGCTCTGGATCATCAGTGGGTGTTTAGATCAATTAACATAATTAATGAGCACTTTAATTAAGTTAGTTGCCAATCAATACCAAATAATTGTTTCTGATTTTAACAACAGATGATACAAACTTTCTTTCAGAAATCATGAACATGGGAAAATTACAACAGTTATCTATGTTTAAATATGTAAAATAAATAAATTTAGCTTAATCGTTTCAATTTTATTCCAATCTCCATCTTTTTCTGAAATTTTGAAGAAAAATGATTTACTTTAATATTAAAAAATGTAATCATAATAGGTGTACTGTGTAGATCGCTTTGGATACAATAAAAAAAACTTTCACATAGCACACACACAAAAACCACAAACATAGGACATTGGCAATTTGTCTTAGCAAAATGCCAAAATCCACACATGCAAAAATTTGCCACCTTTAGGGAAAGGTTACAGGTATAATAGGGACAAAACCACTCCCACTCAGAGGGAGAATGTAATCAGGGGGAACCCACCCATTATTTTCTAACCCCCCCCCCCCCATTTAACTGCAGAGGATATAGTGAGAAAAATGTTTGTTATTTTGACAAAAAAAAAAAAAAAAAAAAATTCAAGAATGTAAAAGTCATCTTAGTATTAATGTTTATAACTCTCTATGGAGAAAGGGGAAACAATATGATTTTGAAAGCCAAAGTTTTTAAAACACATATCTGCATTAGGATGATCTAAAAATCTTAAACAAGCATGGTTAATTAATAAATAAGTTAATTGAAATGAATTGTTAGATGAACGTAAGTGTTTGTTACTTTCAAAAAAGTTAGGGGAGTTTCAAGATATTGGCCGTAAAATATTTAAACTTCTCAAAATCCCTGTTTGGAGGGTTAAAGATATTTTAGTGTTAAATCCAGACCCTAAAAAGGGCATGGTAATTCAATAATCAATAGGGCACTTTACGCCGCGACAAGTTTTCTTGAGGGCACTTTTTTAACGTCTTTGAAATTATAAATATTTTCTTTATCATGTTTATGTACCTAAATTATTATTTAATACTGAAATCTTTAGTTATACAAGTATCTAAAAGAAAAATTTATAAATCTGTCCGCTTAATTCATTTAATACACATTGAGAGGGCAATTATATATATTGCCAAAATTTTAAGTTCAATTTTTGTAATTAAGAAATTAGTATGGTTATCAAGGTTCTGCTTAAAAAGTAATTGGTGTGAATCTTTTTGTCACTTGCTCAAGAAATATTTTAGTTTGGGGTATGAATTTTTTCCCTTGCTTTAATATTGTTATTTGTTTATGAGGTAAATAACAGAACAAAATTGCAAAGGGGGGGGGGCTACTTGGATAATAAATGTAGAGGGCATTCTCTTTATTTTGAAAATAATCTACCAACAAAATCAAGTGAAAACTGATCATACCAAAAAAATTAGACTTGAAATAATATACAAATTGGTAAAAACTTTTTTTTCTGGCTTAGAAACATTGAGCCTCTGGGTGTCAACTCAAAAAGTTAGAACACAGAATCATTGAACATGTTGAAAGAAACTTCATACTTTGTTGTTTCCTAGCCCATTTCACACATAATATTCAGTTTTTTGGTACTGTACATTGTAAGTTGACTTAATTCATCAGCAGTTTTATTTTTCACATTTCTTCATCAACTCTGTTTTTTCCTACTTTCAATTTAAAAAAAAACGATCCTGATTTAAAATGTGTAACATTTCATTTACAAATTAATCTATCTTTGACATTGGGCTAATTCTTGCATAATCAATGCAATCAAATGATATTTTCTCGTGTTATCTCTTATATCCTAACAGCCTGAGGCATGTTACCTGTCCAGGTGCCTGTGTGCGCTCAAGCGAGAAGTGATTTCCTTCCTGAATTCACACCTTTGCGTGCATTAAATAAACAAAGGGGCTAATCAGCATGCACTGAATAAACAAAGCCGGTAGTCCATCTTGCCTCTGCTAGGCGTATTTATTTATTTTTGCAAGGAAAAAAAGGGCATGGCGCTGGAAAAAAGGGCATGGCACCGAGAGAAAAGGGCATGGCGCCGCGCCATGCTAGTTTGCTTTAGATTTAACACTAATATTTTGATTGTCAAATGTTCAAAAACCTTCAGAGTTATTAACAACCTTCAAAGTTATTGTTGGGGAGAGGTTCAAGATAAAATCGCCATGAAATATTGAATCCCCTATTTTAGATCAGTGGGAATTGATGTCTAGTCTCTCACAGTCTGAGTCATGAAATGACAGAAATAATGGACCATTTCAAGTTTTTTATGCCCCCCGTATCGAAGATTCGGGGGTATATAGTTTTTGCCCTGTCTGTCCGTCTGTCTGTCCGCAAAAACTTTAACCTTGCCCATAATTTTTGATTGGTTGGAGCTACGGCTTTCATATTTCATGTGTGTATTCCTTGTGACAAGACCTTTCTTTGGGTACCACCATATTTGACCTTTTGACCTTGGCGTTTGACCCAGTTTTGCAAAATTTTACCAAACTTTAACCTTGGCCATAATCTTTGAAAGGTTGGTGCTAGGGCTTTCATACTTCATATATATAATCCTTGTGACAAGTCCTTTCTTTGAATACCAATAACTTTGACCTTGGAGTTTGACCTACTTTTGGAAAACTTTAACCTTGGTCATAACCTTTGAATGATTGGTGCTTCGGCTTTCATATTTCACCTGTGTATTTCTTGGGAGAAGGCCTTTCCTTGGGCACCATTAATTTTGACCATTTGACCTTGACCTTGATGTTTGACATACTTTTGAAAAAAAAACGTCAACCTTTTCCTTATCTATTCAATGGTTGCTGCTCGGGCTTTCATATTTCACAGGTTTATTCCTCAAAACAAGACCTTACTTTGGATACCAACATATTTGATTTGCATTTGAGAAAGTTTAACCTTTGCTATAAGTTGCCATACAAGGGTATCAATGTTTCACAAACACATCTTGTTTTTTACCGTACTTAAGAGGAGTAGGGTTCAAGATATTATGATTGGAAAATATTTATCCAAGTTACAAAATATAAGGAATTAAGGATAAACTAGAGGATTGTTTACAATTTTTTAAGAATTGAATTGTTTTGACCCTCTTTCAGGCCAAATTAATACATATACTTGAGGGATTGCGTCTGATTCAGTAATTTGCAACATGTCTTCATTTTCATATCACCCCCTTTCAATGTCCTGCAAAAATACTTCAAGCCCTGAGGTTGATATTCTGTTAGAGGTTTCATTCAATATTTTGAAACTCTTATTCAGTGGTAGACATTTGAACCTAACAATCATGAATAACTTGCAACTTTTTAATGATGATTACTGGTATATGGGATAGTATGTAGCCTTTTCTACACAATGAATCTCTAAAGTAAAATTGTAACAAGAATATTTAGTACACTGTATATATGTTATGTTTAAACAATTTACAAATGATAGTTGCTAGAATTAACATGTATAAAGTGACTCTTCTGTACTATGTATGCTTTTTTTCCAGATAGGTTATGGTCTTCCATTAAAAAGCAACTGTGATGGAGGAGTTTCGGTACACTTACATAAGACTGTGCAAAGACAACCACGTAGAGCCACAGGAATGTGTCCTCAGCTACTTAAAAAGGTATGTAATGATATTCAAAAAGTGAAATCCTCAGCATATCAAGCATAATATTTTTTGTAGCAAAGAATGATTTAGACTAGACAACTTAAAAAAAAATTGACAAAGCTGTTGTCGAAGTTATAAAAACTAGAAATGTCATATGGAATAACCATCATGCTCACTTCATTTGCAATTATTTGTATTTTATTTTCTTTCTTTAAATTCTTTCAGTTTTGAATCTACACCCAAGCGTGGCAAAACAGTGCTAAATTTATCAACCAACAGTCTATCCCCAAAAACATGTCACGTGTTGGGAAAAGTTATTGCAACTGATCGAACCTTTGTGGAAATTAAATTTGCTGATTGTATGCTTAGTGAAGATGGTTTGTATTAATATTTTAAGATAAATTTTGAAAATCCTAGGAATAAATACCGGTGTGTAGGAGTAAGAAGATTCAATAAAATTGTCCAGAAATCATACTTTAATATGATTGAAATAAAGAATTTTCGAGTGAGGTAACTGATTAGACCAGTTTTTAATTCTATTTCTTAATTTCTTTTTTTTTTCATTCTTGCAGCAGTGAAAGGCCTCTGCCATGGTCTCACCACTAATTCCTATTGTAAAATGCTTGACTTGAAGGTAATCTTTAAGTGTGGTGGAAAATTCATATCTCTACATGAGATATGTTTATTGAATTATTTGAAAAGTTGTGAATCTGAATGATGAAAAGGGGAGTTGCATATAAATAATTGTACATGCTCATGCTTGTATTAAATATTTCATATTTAAAGCTTTTCATAATGAATGCTGTGGCTCATTTTTGCAAAACACTAGTTCTTATATCCTTGTTGGGTGGAATATTTAATATGAACAAATGTATGACTTATTTATGTAAAGGGTAACAACATCAGAGGCAGTGGAGTGGAGGCTGTAGGGAAAATGCTGAGACACAACCACACCATACTAAGGTAAATATAATTCTACTGCTGTGAAAAATAATGACAAGTTTTCATTAATGTTATTAGGAAGAAACTGCATGAAACTTCTTTATGTGTGCCAGAGAGCTTTTTGTCCTAGAATTACTGTATGTAAAATAACTTTTACATGTACGTGCCGTATTTTTTCCCGAAGTTTCCCCTTTGGAAACCTTTAAAAGCTTTAATTTCCCAACCAAAAATATCCATGAATAATTTTGTGGACATTTCTCTCACATACATTTGTAAAAAAAAAAAAAATGGTTTATTAGTGTATAAATATACAGTAAAACATAAAAAAGCTAATCAATGAGACTAATGAAATCACTTAGTTATACCACACACCAGTTTTTTTTATGCATTATATTTTTTTCTGCGAATCAGACTCTATAAGTGTATACTAAATTTACATGAACCAGGTTTTCACTATTTCAAAGTGATGGTCAAATTATAATTTGGAAACTATTTAAGAAATAAAAAAAAATCATGTACTGAAGTGTCAAAAGATTTAGTTTATGTGTCAAAAAAAGTTTAAAGTTCAGTCACATTTTAATCTAATACCAGTTTTAATTGCCAATATACCTGCATCTTTAAACCAGTTAACCCATTCCTGATGTGTAGGACAGTTAGATTTGTATTTAAGAAAGTCATCCTTAAAAGTTGTTTTAGGTAGTGATAATATTCCCTGAAACTGTAACATTTTGCAATTATTGTTTAATGGCATACAACTTGTAAACATATAAGCTTCAAAATATTGAACGACAGATTTTTAATACCAATTAATTAAACAAAGAAAAATTGCTGTAAAGTAGCAGTTTCTACTAGGATACCTAATTAACACCCTGTTTAAAAGTACTGTAAATGCATGTACCTATGAACCACAAGGCTCCTTTGGTCAACAATAAACATGCTAGGTACATGTACATGTATTTATGCTTGTGTAATCTTTTCCATTGACACATATTCTGATTTAGTAAAACAGCAGTATGTGTAAATGGAGGGACAAAAACAGTATTATTACCAACTCCTTGAACACAAATCCCAGTTGCAAATATTAAATTTTTTAAAAAAAAAATCTTAAATCATTGGGTTGGTGACTAGGCTTTTTCACAATTCGTAAATGCTTGCAAACAAAATGGAAATTGGATACACACAGAAAAAAGTGATATTCGGTATCTGCAATTCTTTATGTCTAGGAAATGAGTCATTACTATCTGGTACTTGGTGAAAATGCATATATCAGTTTTAATGAGGAATGGGCATTGTGCTTGCTATAAAAGTGTTTTATTGTATCAATATACATGTACTTAGTTGAGATTTGAATTTTGATCATTTTACTTTCACTTAACTTCAAACAAATCTTTTAAACACATTTCATTCAAACGAAAGCAAAATGTACATGCACATTTAGTAATTTCATGTATTGGCATAACAAACAATACAACATACACTTTGGTTTACTGTACTCGAAGTATTTTAATATTTTATATAAAACATGTAATCTGACTGTTTTCAGTATATGCCTGGAATGGAATGCCTTTGGTTTGTTGGATAACTCCTTTGCCATGTTCTGTGATGGCGTCGGATCCAATGACAATTTACAAGCACTGGATCTTCGGAATAACCAGATCAGTCATGATGGAGCAGTGGAGCTAGCCGCAGCACTGAAAAGAAACAATACCCTACGTGCTCTAGGTAAGAAGTTAGAGAATTAAGGAATCACTGTCTAGTTTGTTGGGTATGCCAGGGCATTAATGACAGTTGGAAACATAGGATAATTTGCATAACAGGCAAAGCATGCATGAATATCAAACCGTAATTATCTTAACATTTCATAAAGCCAATGGCTTTTGCTTCAGTTAAATGTTCTTCAATATTATAGTAAGGAATATGCTATGTAATTATCATTACACTCTAGATGGATTTACAATTTCAGATTTACGATGGAATAGCATTGGTTTGCTGGGAGGGAGAGCCATATTGGAAATGCTGAAGACAAACAAAACATTATGTCGTTTGGAGTTGGCAGGGAACAATATTCCAGGAGATATCTTAAAGTCCATTGGTAAGAATATATCCATTTTGTATCTAAAATAATTACAATTTGAAATTTTGTTTAGAAATATTGCTTGATTCCTGAGGTATTGTGATAACCTTTAACCATCGTTCTTCATTCAGTTTAAAAGTCTTAAGATTTTCTGAAGAAGTGCTTTTATCAGTAAACAGAGAAATTTTTTGATGAAGATAAATACTCTTTTGTTTTGTTTGTTTGTTTGTTTGTTTTTACTACAAATGAGTTAGGTTCATTGAAATGTTTATGAAATATTTTCAGATTTAGCTATCAGTCAGAATGAAGACAGAGCTCTTTTAAAAGATGACCACAAAAGCAAAATGACTGTAATGGCTAAACATGTTAAGCAGTTGGAACATGAAAAGAAACTAGAGGTTTGAAATTAAAGTTTTTCTCCAAAGTACCAGATGTTGTTTTGTTGCAAAATGAATTTCAGTTTCATACAAAATCAGTATGTCATCTATATAAACTTATTTTATTATCTTCACACAAATATGTTGGTATCAGTATACATGTATATATATCAAATTTCTGCGAAGATTTACTAGTATTTTCTACAAATTCCCACTTAGAAATCATTATTGTACATGTACCAGCAAGATTATAGCCATCTTAGTTTTGTTAAAATCTTTCACCTGATGTTTTTAGATAAGTGAACTAATGGATACAATAGATAAACAAGAAGATCTAATGAGGCGATCAAAAAGGTATGGAGTCTTAATGTACAGTGTTTTTAATGTAGTGTTAAAATCCAGAATAATCACTGCATCAAAAAGTTAAATAAGTAACTATGGTAAATGTAATTCTTTTACATTACCTGCCACATTTTAATGTTGTAATGAAATGATACTATATTATAACCATGCTATTTTGTCATCATATTCCAGGTCTACTAGCACTAAAGTTGACCAACTACAAAATGCACTCGAAGAAAGAAAAGCCTCATTCAACTCCTTAGCTGCAAAGTAACTTCCTTATTTTTCTTTTTAAAACATTTTTTTCAGTGTTGATCCTTATCAACTATTAGTAGAATTACCTAAGAGTGTAGCTGTAATGAGAGTCATTTTTTTTATAGACTAGCCATGACAGAGTCTGAACTTGCCCTCACAGAACAGAAAGTCAATGATGGGAATATGCTGGTAGCCAAACTGAAACAGGAACTGACAATCAAAGTGTCAGAGCACCAGGAGGAGATTAGGAGGGACCATGAGGTAGGTTTGTCATTCTGACCCCGTCAACCCCAATACATTATTAATCAGGTATTGTTTATACATGTACATTGTAAGTTAGGTACTGTAAGTCATACGCGAGGCTGTCTGCTTGTGAAAATTTAATTCTTGTGGATAACAATATTATTAAAGATTATGAAGAACAATAGCTAGAATTCATGAAAATTTCATCTCGCTTATAGATACAAAATTACTATATTGCAAAAATAAGGTGTGGCGAATATTTGGTGATCTAGTATTTGTTTTAAAAGACTTTATTTTATAAAGTCTTCAAATAGCATGATCTATCCTTTACATCTTAAAGTTATTACAGGTATAGAAATTTGCAATGATCCTGTTAATTTCATAATTCTTTGAATGATTGTGTCAAGAAGTTACCCTTATAAAATCAAATTTCTTTTACATGTATTAGAAGTTAATGCTAGTTTTCAGTACTTAAATGTTATCATGTGCTTAACTCATAACAATACAGGAAAGGGCTAAGCTAGAAGCTAAGCTGTACAAAGAATTATCTGAGGCTCACGAAAAAAACATTCAGCTGGAGACCAAATCGGAGGACCTGGACAGAAGATGTCGGATGCAGCAGGAACAGATATTTGAACTCAAAGAGCAAATCACACATTTACAGGCAGAAATGAAGCTCAAAGGATCACATTTTGATGGTGAGTTCAACAACGAAGCAGAAAATTTATTTCGTTTAATTAAACATTACATTAATTTATTAAAATTAATTTTGTTCAATTTGGGATGAAATTAAAGTATAGTACATGTACTTATATATAAAATTTTATGTTTGCATTTAAGATCGATTACAACAAGAGAAAACTCGACACAGAGATGAGATAAAGGAAGCAGAGCAGTTAAGACACAAGGAGGTTAGAGTAATAAAAGTTCTGCTGTTACATACATTGCTTTTATAGTTCTGCCGTTACATGTATGTTGTAAATCCGTGTATATGACTGATTTTCAGGTAGGGAGAGTAAGACAAGAATGCGAGGAGACAGAGAACACTCTAAGGGAGAGAATTCAGCGATTGGAAATGTCTCGTCTAGAATTGGAGGAGGAAATCAGTCGCCTGAAGAACAGCACCATGGTGGAAAAAATCCAGCATGAAGAACAATTATCACTGGCCAAACAGAAAATTCAGGCTGATGAGGTACCATTTTAATATGTGATCTTACAGTTCTTTATGATTCTTGATGTTTCAGAAAAATATAACACTATTAAACAAGTATAGAGAAGTTAATGATAAACAAAATTTGAAGGAATTCTTTCCCAGTGTATTATGTGCATATTCATTATGTTTTTTTTTTCTATTTCAGGAAAACAGATACAGGCAGATGGAAGAGAAGTTGAGAGTTAGTATGGCCCTGAAGGATGAAGTACAGAGCAGATGTAATCAACAGTCATCGACCATCAGTGAACTTCAGTCACGCATCAGCTCACTCACGTTAGAACTAGAGAATGCCAAGAAACGAGTGGAGGAGTCTAACGAGGTATAAACAGATTTCAAGATTTATGAATGTTATCACATTCTAGTATTTCTTGTCTATATCCATTTACTTACAAATATTATTCAAAGAGTGAACTCTGTCTTGGCCTTGGTTATTTGCTATAAAGATAAGTTTATATTTTCTTAAACTTTTTTTGAACCATGTTTTTTTTTGTTGTCTACTACTAATAGGTTTAATATTTATATAAAACTCAAGAATTGGCCATGTTGTTGGACTTACTTTCTTTACAAAAGTAGGGGTTCATCTCAGTACTTGTTTTTATTTTAGCAATTAGCTGAAAAGAACAGCATTACCCTATCTGAAGTAGGAAAAGTTAAAATTGAGCTAAACCAAACCGTCAACAAACTAGAAGCCGAGAGGAAACTTCAGACAGAGCTCAGAGAGAAACTTGGGGAGGTTGATAGAAAGATGTCAGGTAAGGACTTGGTGCAGTGTATTAAATCTACTGTGGTAAGAAAAATGTCCAGATTCTTTTGTTTACATGTACGCAACATAATGCCAAGGCTTGCTTTCAAATTTTCAGATTGATTTTATGATTTTAAGGAAATCTTACTGAAAACTAATTCCATTACAGAGCAACTTTTGAGACATCGAGAAATTTTAGAAGAAAAGGAAAATGAGATAGAGAGTCTCAAGAGACGCCTGAAGACTCGGGAGGCAGAAGTGAACAGCATTAGGGAGGAAGAGATGCAGAGAGCTCAGGTTCTACAGATGGCCGTAATGAATTACGTCAGCAAAGTCCCCCAGTCAGGAGACAAACTAGCCTAGGATGGAGAGATTCAGTCATAGAGAGGGTTGTGATAAATTTGACTACTTCAGTCTTGCATTTTAAGGACAAAGTATCCATGTTGATGGACTAGCACTTCAAAAAGCTATTCTTGAGAGAAATGTGCTTCCTGTTTGTCAGTAAATTTAGATATTGATCTCAAAATACAACCAAGCCATTCATTTGAAGATCATTAATATTTCACCTTACACACTGATATCTCCAAGGACTATAAGAAAAAAATGCACTTTAAAGGGTTTTTTTTGGTCATACCTATGGTCAGAATATTTGTTAGCCAATCCTAATGATTTACAATGGATATTAAGCAAGAATAAGTTGATATTATTTATTAAAAATCTACGATCTTTACAGTTAACATCAAAGATTTTCTTGAAGCTGTGATATGAATTTTCTTTCACATCACTTTTGATGTTGGTGTAGACATTACACAATGATCAACATTTTAGGGAGTGCGTGATGAATTGTATGTGTGAAAATGGTGGTTGAATGGTTTTATATTTGAAAGAATTCACTATAACATATATTTATATTATTTTTACATTGGTATGTATAGATTATTAATAAAATAATCAACTACAAACCTTGATTTTAGTTTTAAAATTTCTGTGTATTCTTTGAACTCTATTTTGCCTCAAGTGGGAACATCTAAAATAGATCATGTCATTTCAAAATAAAACATTGGACCATAGGTGAAAATTGGACCACTGAAGAAAAAAAAATCACAAAGAACTGGATTTGAAATATTTACTATCATCAAATTAAGTACTATAAAAAAGATATTTGTACAAAAAGTATTTACTTTAACATACATGTACAAGTAATCTGGCATTGGAATAACACTCGAGGCTTCTCACACAATTTTATTATGCAGTTCTCTTTAACAAGAGTTAAGATTTAGCCTGGATCTAATCCATTATATAGTGGCAAACACTGGGGACTGCTTTGATACCGTCCCTTATCCTCAAGCACCCCTTTAGGGGAACAGATCCAAGGGTCAGAGGTTAAATTCTGCCACTGATGCAGTTTGATTTTCAAGTCTTCAAGAATTTTTTTATGTGTAGGTTCTCCCCAGAGATTCACCCTCTCTTGTGGATCACTGATGACATCATATAGCTCCCATACATCCCGATAATAGTAGCTGTATAAAGATTTTGACCAATGAGTGGGGACTCCTGATTTACTGCGATTTAGAATATCCTGGAATGTTGGTGACACATAAAAATCTTGATCAATGGGAAAGGGCATTAGAAAATTTAAATTATGAATTAGTTTATACTGATTAGTTCGAATCACTCTCATTGGATAATACATAGTAAATTCATGTAAATTGTGGCTAGCATACACAGTATCCCATGATTCCGTATTATCAGAATCTAAAAGTGGGAGAAGAGATTTCCCAGTCAGTTGTACAGGATGGTGCAAAAGTTTGTACTGGGGGTATGGCACTTTGAACCAATCTAGCACTGTTGGCACAATATCCAGTAAACTTGTCATGGCACTGCTTCTCTGAAAATGAAGAGCATTGCTAATCATTATCCAAGTAGTGGTACCTCTAGCTCTATAATATATTGTTGAAATTACTGGCATTACAGAGGCCTTTGTACATGTATCTGCAAGGTAGGTAAGAAACAAGTCATTTTGGTAACTGGGGCCAAACCAGTTCAAAATGTATTACTTGTATCCCTTCCTGTATAACTTTAGTAAAAACACACAAAGAAGAAGGGCAATTAAGGAATGGTCCAGGTCCTCTTTCCAGACAGAGCAGAGGAATAAAATGTCCGATATCATGCCACTTGTTAGTAAACTAGTGACATAAAAATCCTATTTCTGTAATAATGCATGCCTGTTATGGATTGATTAATGAAAGATTATTAATCTTTAAACTTTTAAAACAATAGATTATTTACCTTTCCCCAGCTGGATTTATGGTATGGGGAGGACAAGAGAAATGGTTCAGACATCCCTGGATCATACAGATTGGTTCTACCACTGGGAAATGGAACACCATTATCCGAGGTGTAAATCACAAGAGTATCCTTTAGTAACCCATTTCTCTCCAGCTCTCCTAGAACAAGGCCTATTCCTGGAAAGGAGACATTCCATATTATCATTACACCTGAAGTTGACACTTGACAGGAAAACCCATTTTTAAAATCATTTTAGTAATGGATGGAAAGAGTTATTCCCCTTTGTGCATTTTTCTTTATTCTAACATAGTAGTGTTCTACCAAATACAGTTGAACTTTGGTATCTCGAACACTGATATTTCAAATACCATGGATATGTCAAAGTGATTTGAAAATCCCAACTATGTACTTATTCTTTAAGTATTTTACCCCTGATATCTCAAATCCTCGGATATCTCGAAGTTTTTTTTCTTGGTCCCATCGAGTTCGAGATAATGAGGTTTGACTATATATACGATTATTTGACAACAGTCTTCTGTATTATATTTTTACCTTGATCTAGCCTGCTGATGGTAGTATATTGAGCAGCAATATCTTTTCTAGCTGCTGGCGTGTCTGGGTTGAAGTATGGTACCTTTATGGAACGAAAGTCATAATGAACGGGATTCCAGTCAGGTATCTGGCCCATTTCAGTGCTAGAATTATCCCCAAACTTCTCACAGAAGGCCCCATATTGAGGATGAGTATGCCCACATCTGTGTGGGTCATGGAAACCAATGTACAAGAAGAAGGGGCTGAAAATATACTTGTAATTAAAATATATACAATAATGCAAGCAAAAAAGTTGGAAAATTGATGTTTTCATAATCATATGATGTGAATAACTGCTGAAGTCTTATATCATAATAACTAAAAGTTAATCATTAAAAGTCAAAAGGACCATGCAGTGTGGTTGTAACAGTAATCTTGAACTCTTGACCTTAGAACATACTGTGGGATTTTTACCTCAAAATCAAAAATACTTTACCTGTGATAATTAGGGTGCGTATCATTTTTGCTACATTTTCAAAATTGTCATTACCGCTACATACTCATTACCACTACAAAAAAGGTTACATTACTGGTACATTTAAAAGTATACATTACCGCTACACTGCCTCTACTTGCCAGTGGCTTATGCATGTACAGGTTGATTAAAAGTACAAAATAATACATTTAAGACCCGTTTCCCCTGCTCACCACAGGGGAGTGAAAGTAAGAATTTGAGCAGGATGTTTTTTTTTTTTTAAATTTTTATTTAAAATCTATATTATTTAATAAAACATTTTAGAAAGTTTTAAAAGTTAAACCAAACATTGTTCTTGGATAAAACACATAGTCTTTACATAATTGATAGAGTTTTGAAGGTCATTTGCTTGACGTACTGCTGTTTGGAAATCTCTGATAATGAATCATAATGAATCGAACTTATATTCAGTGGCATTGCTGGCTGATTCGATATGTAGTGGTAATGACCTGTAATCAGTAATAGCCTCTTTGATGAAATGTAGCGGTAATGATCACCCGAAATTTTGAAGAAATGTAGCGGTAATGAGTTCAAATTTTTCGCAATGTAGTGGTAATGTTGACCTCCCGATAATTATACTGTCAATAGGTTTATAAAAAAAATAATAAAGTTTTTGAGTCATATAAAGTTGTATTCATATAAGGATATATTCATAGAAATATTTGATTTTCACCTTTCATTAAACTGCAATCAAGTCTATTGTTCAAGGATGTGAGGAGAAATGAAAATTTTTGTTGAAAATAACACAGTACCTGTGTTACTGAATTAACTTCAGCATGAAATGGTTAAATTAATACTCATAATCCTTTGATCTTGACATTTGTTCAAGTGGCACCATAATCTACAAGTGTCTTTCTCAAATAATTTTTTTCTATGTAGTAAATTTGAAGTCTTTAGATTTTTAAAATATTTGGGTCCTACAAAGGTCAAATCAATAACCTTGACATCTGACACTGATCTTTGACCAGGACACCAGGTCATTATAGGATCTATATGTGCCCTCCTCTAGACTTCCTCTGCCTTAATGATTATATTTTAAAATATATCCATCTTTGACCTTGACAAAGCCTCCATCCTTCAGGTGCTTTCTTCTAATCATCCCACACCTATTTATGCTATATAAAGGCTGTAGATGAACATTTTTATTATTAAATCATATAAATCTTAGCAATATGCATGACCTTTGACTAGGTATCTCTATAGACTACAGAAAGACATACAAATGGACACCAAATTTCCTTTAAAGGCATCCAGAATATAGAGCCCTGATCAACCTACAGGTAAATTCTATTTATGATGGAATACTAAGAAATACAACCTGCTTTTATACATGGAGAGAAACTTGTTTACAAGCTGTTTGATGTGTGTAATGTTTCTTCCAACTTGTAAAATTGAATTGTTTTCTTCAGTTTCTTCAAAGTCAAATGAGTACACTGACTTTGGTCCAACATGCTTCTTCCCAATGATTCCTATAAATAGCAGCAATTATATTTGTTTTTACAGCAGCTTAATAATTGTCATTTATTGACAATGAATAACAACTAATAAAACATATTATTTAATTCTAATACATGTATATTGAATTATAAAAATTAATACATACTAAGCAAATTAGAAATGAAGTATTTCATTTAAGACCAAAGAATATTTAATAAATGCTAACCCTAATATTCTACATGTGCAATTGATAAAATGGCTATTTTCAAGTTATTAAATTCAGATACACAAGGAAGCAAACAATTATACAAGTTTTATGCCAATACATGTATGTTGATTATTCAATGTGTGAGCTTCATCTGCTTTATTTTAGAAAATTGAATTAATTTTTTCAAGTTTAAGGGAGTTTCTAAATGTGTGCTTAGTAAATTTGAAAAGAAGAGAATATTTACTTTAGATTCAGCTTGTTTACCTGTTTTAATATTTGATTGATGTAGTAAGTTTGGAAGACTGCGGACTCCATCAAATGACATGAAATGATGGGCATCTTGGTGAAGACCATACATTCCATTTTGGTGCTGGGGCAGTCCAGATAATATAGTAGATCTGTAACCAAAAAACTTATATATTGTAGGATTCAACAATTAGGACCTATAACATATTGCATCAGTGGATGGAAAGTGTGATTGAATGAATCATGCTTTATCAAGAAATAGTACTTAAAATATGAGATACTGTTAGCAAGCATGTATAATGACATTTTTGCTTTAATACATTTTTTGCTCCCCCCTGTAACCTTGACCCTGTGTAAATAAAACTGGGTCAGGTTCATGACACATTCTAAAATAATAAATAGCAGGTATGTGCTACAAATTTGTCCTTATGACAAAATTCACACCTTTTCTGACAGTGATGTTATACTTGTTCAAATGGCTAGTCTAAGTCAAGGTCATCACAAACCTGCAAATCATAATAGCAGTCTTTGTTGCAAAGAGTTGTCATTTTTCTCAACTAAAAAGAAATATGGCACAAACAAACTGTATACATGTTACTGCCAGTGACCTTAAACTTGTCAAATTGTCAGATCATTAACAATAATAGGATAAAAATTCACAGTTTTTCTTTCATTGACTTGAATAAACCCAATTCATGTTGAGTCAAGGTCATAACACTAGGCCAAGAGCAATTTTTTTGATCAAGTATGATCTTCTTGTAATGTGTCTTTTATAGAATTTTGGTCAAGAAACTAATGCACACACAACTAGACTGGCAGACAGACATACAAAGTGACTTCTATATACCACAAAGCTTTGTTTGCAGAAACTATAATTACATGTACTTCCGTAATTATTTTGAGCATCAACAAACTACATTGTTGCTAGATCTAGAACCATCGTTTTTCATTCATTTTACAGATCTTAATTTCTGTTAGGATAAACTGTAAAATCACTTATTTTTGTGGTGTCAAATTTTTACAGTTTGAGGAAAAATTATTGATTCAAGAGGGTTTGATATTGTGGTTAAAGTGAAAACATAATACAGTAGCATAAGATTTAAACATTTCGATAAAACTTAATCATGCAACACTCATTTTTTTTTTACTTCTATTTCTTCTCATTTGAACTTTAATTTATGTGCGCAGAAATTTCACACTTAGATATATTTAAAAAATCCCTCCATCATTGACTCTGTTTTTATTACCTGCTAGGTGAGCAGCTAATCCCTCCATCATTGACTCTGTTTTTATTACCTGCTAGGTGAGCAGCTAATCCCTCCATCATTGATTCTGTTTTTATTACCTGCTAGGTGAGCAGCTAATCCCTCCATCATTGACTGTGTTTTTATTACCTGCTAGGTGAGCAGCTAATCCCTCCATTATTGACTGTGTTTTTATTACCTGCTAGGTGAGCAGCTACTGACTGAAGTGTAGGCATGAGTGAAAATGAGGCTCTGAGATCCGAGCTTGTTCAGATGAGGAGTTTTACATACACTGTTGTTATAAACTTGTGTCTCAAAACCAGCATCATCAGCTATTCAAAGAAAATATCATGATTAAAAATAAATCTGTAGACTTATATCAGAGTTCAAGGTCACTAGCAAAGTAACTCTGTAATTCTTAATTGGAATGTAATCAGAACAAGCTTTTGTTCATTGTTGCTGATGACCCAAAGTGTGGTAAAGGTCTTGTCATATTGTCAAAATCACTTAAGAACAAGGTTATATGTGTGTGTCGGGGGGGGGGGGGGGGGGCATTTTTGTTTTGGTGAGTTACCCTTTCAGTACAGCTTTAGTAATTACAAGGAACATTTAGAAAAAAAAATTTACTGAGTATTTTGTACTTTATAATGAGGTGTTCTATTTCATCCAAAATGAGTGAAAAGTTGAAACAGTTTTTGTGGGAAGGAATATAATTGATTTTGATGTCTTCTACTTCATGTTTAACCGTAGGAAGAATTAAGAGAGCCTTTTTGCTTGTGATCAATATTAAGAAATATTTAGTACATTTGATCCATTTGTATTTTTCTTATAGAGTGTGTTGAAAGCTTTGGCATTCATACTCCTTAACACAGACACGGACTGTGGTCAAAAGGTTAAAGAAATTATTTTTATTTATTTTGATGCTGAATGCTGTATATGTGCAACATTATAAACAAAAATCTTTAATTTTACAGAGCAGCGGGTAATCATTTAAACAGGCATAATATTACTGTACTCAAGCAACATTTTATTAATCTACCATGAAAACAATAAATGTGTTAAACTGTGAATTTTGGATGTGCATCGAGTCATGGGGTAACGCGTTATTCAATTTGTCAGCACAGCTGTCTTTGTTGTGACTTGTATGATGAATGTCCAAAATTTACAATGCTTAATTAAGTCAATTAGATTCAACTACATGATGCACATGCAGGCAAATGAAATTTTATTAATTAGTTGTAAATAAGATCAAAAAGTCCTACCCCCTCAATATATAAAATAAATGATTTTATAGATAGATATATATATAGAGAGGGATACGATTTTTTTTTTATCTAGGCACAGGGACTGAAAGTTAATATAATATAAATATTGAGTATGTGCATGCATAAAAAAGGATGGATGCACATATTTAATATTTACACTTTCAGTCCCCGTGGAACTACTTCTGCTTCATTGCGTTGCAACTGATAAAATTTCCGGTGCCTATCATTACATTTCATGACAGTAATAAAACAATATCTTTTTTAAATATAACTTACCGACGATCAACAAAACGTTTTTACATGCACAGTCTAAACTATTGAATATAAACACAAAGTATCTGACAAATAAACAAAATCTTTCCATGATTAACAAATTACTAGCATGTTTCTTTTTCGTCAGAATCAAAACAATATTCTACTTTCACTTTTAAGATAGAGGACTTCCGAATGTCACAAAGCACTTTGCTCCCTGTCAATATTATATTTTGGATGGGTAGGTTTTCCTTCAGAAGTTCAGAATTTCAGTGAAAATAATACATCTATCAACATAAAATTCACATAAGGACTCACCTTTAGAATATTTCATACATTCAGGGGGATTTTTAATCAATTGCAGACGTTTAGATGGTTGTATTTCTTTCTGAGGAGGTTCATGAAAAATTAAGAACAACCGTGAGCTGAAATACATGTATATTGTTTGAACTTGTATATATATACATCATTTGATCAAAAGAGGTGGATAATTCCTTAATAATTAATGTAGTGTATAATTTGAAAGGCATATGTACAAATTATACAGATAGCCAAACTTTATGGTTTTGATTTGACAACTTAGGAAGAGGGAAATTAAAATCTGTAAAAACTTTGTACAAGTAGAGCCTAGATGTATATATACAGTATATATACATGATATACCCATATATGTGCAATATCATAAACTGGCTCATGTACTTTAGTAGTAAGTACATTTTACAATATGATTGGAAAAAGTTATGGGGTATGTATAAGTACATGTATTGTGAAATTACTTGATTAAAAACAATTAAATGTTTCTATATATATTTATATGCTATGCCCCTAGCCCCAATATCGAAATCAGTAATTAAGCCACAGAGTGATCATTTGAATCAGAAATTTGATTTTAATTAGGTTTGAATGAACAACATGAAGGTCAAGGTGCAAAAAAGTAGGCTAGATTTCTTTTTTAGCTATCATCACCATGATCCTGTGTTTTGTTCTAGTTTTTTTGATTTACCTGGATGGGTGTAGATACAAAAATTAGAACATGAGAACTTAGTTTTTAAACCCATGCACCCAGAACATGACAAATGTATCCTGGACAAGGATGAGTTTTGGATTTTAGTGCTATAGATATCAAAAGTATTTGTTCTCAGTTTTCTACTCTGTTCTTTTGCTGTAAATATAATTGTTCATACAAAAAATTACAGTAAAGTTCTGAATGCCAGGATTTATCTAGAAAAGTTTGAGCAATACTGATGCAATCTGAAAATTGGTGGTGGATTTTGAGTGAGGTTCATATAAAAATGTGGCTGAAGCAAAACAATACCTGATTCATTTGCTAGTTCAGATTTCATTTTTTACACATATGACTTGGATTGAAATATTTCTGAGATGAAAACTAGTGTGTGGATATCTTTATTAACCACATATTCAAAAAATTTGATGACGACAAGTTGAATTTTTTTGTACTGTTTATGTGAAGGAAGTATTTGTGTCCTGCATTTGAAATTTGATTTTATTGCATCATTTAAATGTTGAAAGGGGGGGGGGGGGATACAGTTTAATATATTTCTTTGCATTTTCGTTAAATTGTTTAGTTTTACCGTAAGACACCAAGGGGAAAGGGGGGGGGGGGTTAAGGATGCACAGATTAGTTTTGCTTCCACATTTATACCCCCCATCCCACCCCATCTTTTCCCAATAATATTTGAAAATCAACCTTGGTTTATAATTAACCACAGCCAGTCAGACACCCAGCTCTGAATAACAAAAGATAATTAGGTTGACAATTGGTCTAAAGTTCCCATATGGATTGGTCTGTTTTATATGTTTTATCTGTTGAAAAATGTCACAAAAATTTCAGTTTTTAGTAACCATGGTAACACTGTTCATTAAAACAAAAATAATATAAAACTATGTATCTTTGTTGGTGTAATCTATCTTTGTACCATTTTTCTTGAAATTGGACAAAATCTGCAGGAGTACAATGTAGTAGTGTTTAGAAAGAATTTCATAGAAATTTCTTTTTTTTTTGTAACCAAGGCAACACACAATTTGTTGCTATCAAAAACTGATATATGGAGTATAGCCCATTTGGTTACCAAGTTTTATTGAAATCGGACCAAAACTATAGGATGAGTAGCATTTTGAAAAATCATTTACAAACAGACAGACAGGTGTGTAACAGACACCTTACCATATGCTAATCTAAGCTCTTCTATGACTGGTAGAGCTAATCAATTTCATATTTTATAACTTATAATCTTAGTATCATCAGTTCCTTTTAACATTAAGGTCTGGGTTATTATACAATACACAGTAGCAATTAAACTATGATACAGTTGTATTGCAATTATATCCATTATTCAATCATTTATTTGAATCTCTTCACCATTTTACAATAGTATATAGAGACTTACAACATGTAATAAAGAACCAAAATTAGTATGTTGCTATAAATGTGAAGTATGGGAATCCAGAAGCCAGAAAGTCAGGGTTTTTTCACATTATATAATCTCAGCATGATCAGATGTGAAATATTTGTACAGTCCTCTGTTTCTGGTCAACATAAAATTTTTTTTTTTTTAATTCTTAAAAAATTTACCAGTCTAGGAGCACAATTAGTGACCTACATGTATATAATAACAGTTTGGGCAGACATTAATAGAGTGATGCATGTACTAGTATTTGCGTTCGTTGAAGAACTGGTAGGTGAAGGAAAAATTTGACACAATTCTAGTGGTTTAATAAATTTCTTCTGCACTTTTACAATCTAGGCTATTGCAGACATTTATTATCAGCTAGAAGTTCAATATTTTATATTGCTCAGTATTAAAGAGTTCAAAATGTAGTAAAATATGTCTAAGAAGATGATTTTCAAGATACTGATGAAATAAGTCTATAAAAAAAGATTATGATCTTATTTCTAAGAATCCTTTTAACATTAAAAGTGTATGAAAAATGGGCATTGTAATAAATTATGTGTTTAATCTACACAGTGAAATTTTATGCTCCTTTCATTAAATTGCCAGGAATGCAACACTCAAGCCCATGCAGATACCCCAGGCTACATTATTTACTACATGTACAAATTGCAGGTAAATGAGTAAGCATATCAAACCAATCAGGAAGAGATATTGGACCAATGTCCATTGACCTCATTATCATTATTCCCCCTCCCCCAATCTGCTCAAATGTTATTTTTTGTTTACTAGTTTCAAATTGCCATTCAAAGAACATTACCGTCATTTACTGTATAATGTACCACTATTAATTTTCTTAGCTACAAGTGCATCTGTTTTTATTCATTTTTCTCTGTCATCATTCCTACTTGATGTATTTTTTGGTCCTTTCATAATCATTCTCTTTCTTTCAGAACCACTGGACCAATTTCAACCAAACTTGACACAAATTACCCTTGGGTGGAATTCAAGTTCTTTTAACTGAAGGATCATGCCTCTTTATAAAGGAATTAGGAGAATCAGGAAATGTAAAAATAGGTGGGATCCTTAAAAAAATGTTCTCAGAGAACCACTAGATCTAAAGTAACAAAACTTTTAAAAACTGCCATTGTAGATTTTAGATTGTTTGAAACATAGCCCCCGGGGATAGGGTGGGGTTACAATAAGGTATCAAAGTTTTTAAAGTTGGGACTTTATAGGAATTTTCTCAGGAACCTTGATCACATCACACATATGCAAACATTCACAAGTTGAGTGGATTCATTTTTTTTTAAATAAAATAAAATTTAATGAGACTTTCACTGAATCTTTTTTACCAGTACATATTAGTGTCATTGTGCACCTCATTTTTTTGATTGGTCCAGGAGAGATATTTGGGGTTTTTCACAGCAAAATATGCATTTGGACACTGCCATTCTTTCTATAATATTTGGGGTGTACCCATCTCTTATCCACAACTCCTCCTATACAGCAAGATAAAATTTGATAGTTTTACAGAATCTTTGTTACATAGTGCCATTGTGTACCTCTTATTTTACATTTTGATCTGAGAGATATTTGTAGTTTCTCATGACAAAACATGCACACTGCCATAATTCTTTTTATATTATTTGGGGTACCTCCTTCTATACCACCAAATACAATTTAATGAAACTCTCACAGGATCTTTATTACATAGTGCCATTGTGTACCTCTTATTTTATGTTCTGATCGGACAGATATTTAGGGGTTTCCATAGCCAAAATGGACTTTGCCATTATACTTATGTGGCGGGAGGGTATCTTTTTGAGCTCAGTGATCACAGTGCCTCTAGTTTAATTTCATACAGTCAGGTGATCAATTCTGGCTCCTTGGAACCTCACGTTTTATCAGATCAGTTCACCTACTTTCTTTGTAAGAATGCAGATCAAGTGATACTTCCATGTACTCTTTGGGTACTGTAATGTTCCATGATAGGACTGTCCAGTTATGAGTGCATTTTATTTTTAGGGAGCATTATCAAAATATGTCATAAAATTCTTGTTTATTAGGACAACAGGCTTACAATTTTTAAGTCAAACTAAAATATCCTTGAACATATGCTGTTGAGCTTTGAATGTTCAAAGCAAGTTTTATGGAAAACAAACTTGAAATGGACATTTTGTATACAAACTATATATTACTTTCTGGTAGAGTCTTGTAAAAGTGGGTCTTTGAAAACATCAAAAACAGCTGGATAGCAGGTAAATATGTTGTAAATTACAAAGGGAAATAGAAATCAAGATGAAAGAAACAAAAGACTTTACAACTGTGAGTAAATCAGTGTGATCCAAGATTTCAAGAGATTTCCAATAATTATCACAGATAAGGACTGCATTTAGGACCACCTCCAAGATAAGAGAAAAATTTCTATCATACCCAGAGAGAAGTGGCCAATAAAGTTTTTAGTGTAAAAAGGAGAATAATTGATAAATTACAAGTACATGTAGACCTGTAAAGTGCAAACTCTGTATTTGAGAGACGATAGATTCTTTCATTTTGGAGATGCCCTCACAAAATGTAATTTACAAAGTGCTTAGTAATTCAGATTTTTACGTCTCATGATTGAAGATGGATGGAGGAGAGGTGTCTTTTCATATGTCAGTTCAATTTAATGCAGGTCCTACATTCTGAATTTTGGGCAACCAACTATGCAAAATGAGGAAATGTTATTTAATGGCTATAAGGTCAAAGCTTTATCAAGTCAAATTTATTTTTTCAGGTTTTATAAATTTATTTTTAAGGTGTAGCATAGAACTTGACTTTCATTTTGTGTTTCATATTAAGCACATTTTCTGGAATGATTGATATTTACAAAGCATTTTTTCTGTATTCAGTGACAATCATTGTTGTAGTTAGAAAAATATATTGTTAAAAGAATTACAGACAATTTTTAAAGTTTTAAATTCAGCAAATTCCCAAATCCTTTTAATTTTTTTTTATAAAATGCATAAGAGCAAGAGCCATTTAGGGCCTTTTTTGGCCCTGCACATTTCTGAAAAATTGAAACTGCCCAGTTTTGGTTGAAAATGCAGTATTTATAACTTGGACCCTTGGTGACCGTGCATCTATTGTACATGACGTAATTTTCTCTCTAGTCAATGCATTATGACGTCATAAAATGCGTCATTTTTCCCATATCCTGTAAATTCCCTTAAAAATGGCCAAAAGTTGAGATATTTTTTCAATATTTCATATAGAGCACAACCTCTGATCCAAAATATGCAATTACATAATGAAAGATCTGTTTCCGAAGATCACAAAATGTGTTTTAATTTTTGGATCGTGGGCTGTGCTCATATTTTAATTCTTTGCTGAAGGTAGTCAAATACACATGTTTTCTGCAAAATTCAAGAACATTGCATTTTCTCAAAGCCTGTTTTCCAATACCTGGATTCTCAAAAAGAAATTTAGTTACAGGAAATGAAAGCACTAAGTCTCTACTTTATTTTGATATATGAAATTGGACAGAAGTTGATAGCCAATTAATGGATACAAGGACAGGGCCATTTTATGCATAAAGTGAACCTAGCTCTTTATAGAATAACAGTCAAACCTCTTTATCTCAAACTCAATGGGATTGAGAAAGAACTTTGAGATATCTGAAGACTGAAGATATTGGAGTTAAAATACAATAATATAGTGGTAAGGACTTTCAAATCACATATCCAGAGTATTCGAGATGTATCAGAGTTTGAGATACCAAAATTCAACTGTATTATAATATATGTACTGCATTTGTACAGACCTCCCCCCCCCCCCCCCCCCCCTACAAAAAAAAAAAGAATGAATCTCTAAGAACTGGAAAAAAAATTGTACATGTATTTGGAGTTGTGCTTAAAATCCAAATGTCATATAGCCTTGATATACTTTTGCCCAAAACAGGAAAACAGTCATGTGAATTTGTGCAAGACTGAACATTGTGTGCACTTCTAAAACTTTGATGTAATGTCTTTTTTGTTCCTTTTATGGAGTCAACATATTGGATTTTAATTATATTTTGGCTCCTATCTAACTAAAATAAATTCTTTTCCTGTGGCCAATGTAAATGCCAAGCCATAAAACACCTGGTACAAATATTCTGTGAAAAAGGTGACATTTTCAGACCATACCATGCTTAAGAAAAGATTAAAAATGATCAGATTGTTTAGCCTCTGTTGATTAACATAAAGTTTGCATATGTTTTTTAACTTGAATTTGTAACAAATTTAAAAGAACAATCACTTTATAGACAGAAGAAGTATGAATGCATTTTGTTATCTCTTCTTTATTCAAACAAACCTTGCCTCTTTTGAACTTGTCCCCATAAATTTATCTATTTCCTCTTGCATATATAAAAGGATGACTGCTGCACAGAACCATGAGTCGCAACTCTGGGGAACGAGAACCACTTCTGGGGGACCAGTCCAGAAGGAGAACAAACTCCAACTATTCTGGGGAGCGCAGTCAGAGTATCAGTGCACCGGAGACGTCACGGGAGGAGGAGGAGGAGAGTATGGGGTTTACTGTGTTAGTCAAGAAGACGGCCAAAAAGCAGCTTAATGACTGCTGCAGCAAGGATAACCTGAAAACCAAACTTCCTATCACTAAATGGCTTCCACAATACAGGTACAAGAAATTAAAATATATGTATAAGAAACATGTTGCATTTTGTATATCAGTACATGTGTTTGATTATTATAATCCTCCAACTCACAAAAATGTTTTCATTTTCATAATCTGAAAATTTTATGCCTGATTTGATTATTGTTTTTCATTGAAATAAACCAGATTAATGAGAAAATATATACTGTATATTATCAGAGTATTATAAAAAATACATTTAAGAATTGTCCAATTACTAGTACATGTACATTGGTAACCATAAAATCTATGGAAAATATATTTATGGAAATTTAGCAGATATTGGCTATTGCACATGATTAATATAATGAAAATATTTACGAGAAAATTTGCAGAATGAATTTTTTAATACAAACTTGACTTGAATCATGTGACAGATTTCCTGATACTCCGAACGGAGAGAAAAAAGTGTCTAAGAACTGCTTTGCAAGCCAGTACAGACTATATATATGCTTTTATAGTAAAGAGTTTTTCTTTTCTTGATTCAAATTAATTATTTTCTTCTTTCTACACCTGTACTATTAATACTACTACCAAAAATTACTTTCAAGATTTCAGTTTTCAAGGGGGGGGGGGCAATTATTATTGTTTACCAGTAAAATTTTTGGAGTGTTTCTATTATAGATAAATTAAAGAAATCTACTCTAGACTAATATTCAAGAGCCCTTATTACTGGTCTTTTGTTTAACAGTTTTATGCCCTGTTCACACAAATGTGCATTAAATATTTCATTCGTAGTAAATTAATGCAAAGTAAAATAATGTGAATTAAATTACGGTAATGCAAATTAAATTGCATTCACACAACAGTTAATCCAAAGTAAGTTAATGCTCATTAAAATTTTATTTCTACAGTAAGGCTTGTTTATGACTCATTTGCAAATCACATCACCTTATGTAGAGCAGATATACATTTGATATAATGTCGTAATGTCTGTACACATTTTTAGTGATAATCTTAATTTTCCTTTGTTTTTCACTCAAAAATAGGATGAGTACATATATCTGACCACTGACATGTGGCTTAATTTTGCTATAATGCATACATCAGAATTAAATTTGAATTAGTTTCGCTTAGTGTTCACATGGAGTTAATGGGAAGTAATTTGATGCAAAGTAAATTAATTCAAATAAACTAACTCGCATTAAATTCTCCGTGTGAACGCGCAGTAAATTCCCAGTAACTTACGTTTAATTCGAATTAAACTCTCTATGTGAAGAGGGCATTACCCGGTAGTTCCACAGCTTCAGCACTGGATAAGATATAACTGTTTTAACATGCATCAAAAATCAGCATAACTTATTTAAAACAAAAATGACATTGTGAAGAAATGGAGATTTCAACAAAAACCTGTTTTGCAGTCTACGCCATTTACAATGTGACGTGATCGCTGGCTTGACTGTAGGACTGACAGTTATTCCTCAGGGATTGGCTTACGCTAAAATTGCAAATCTTCAACCTCAGGTAATAAAACATATCCTTTGTTAAATGTAATATTTATAAAGCATTTCTATATTGATTGGACAGAAAAAAAAATAATATCACTCAGTGAAGAAATATTTAGAAAAAAAAAATACAGTTGAACTTCAGTATCTCCAGCACTGATACTCGAATACCATGGATATGTCAAAGTGATTTGGAGGTCCCAAACCCCTTTTTCTTTAAGTACAATGTACTTTACCCTGGATATCTTGAATTCTCAGATATTTCGGTCCCATTGAGTATGAGATAATAAGGTTTGACTGTATGTGTAATTATATTTTACATGAGGCAGGCATCAAAAATTCATTTTAACCAGATGATATCTGTAAATTTTGAGTGTAAAATTTTACACAAAAGTCCAAAAATTCTGGAAACAACTTTACACTTTAGTATAAATACATGTTAAAAGCCTACCAGAAATTACCAGTTAATAACTTATACTTCTAGCTAAGTTGAAGAAAAGCCTATCATGACCAATGCTTGTAAGACCATGCAAGGCCACCAGTGCAAAGCAAAACTATGATTTTTGCATTCTATTCATTTAAAGTCTGAGAACCAAAAACTTATGGTGTTTATAGTAAAAACAAAGATAAGTTTACATTTATAAAGTTTAGTTAAACCAAATCAGAGGAATTTGATATCTGAAGGTAACAATATTTGAAGATATAAAAGCCAGAACTTTAGGTCATTCAAACATAATTACAGGTAAATATGACTATTATAGAATACATGTATCATTTTTATGTTTTACCTGTGTGATTTACACAATGAAAATAATCCCTTGCTGTGAGGATGAATCTAATATTATACTATGTCGATCAGTGTCAACTGATTATTTCTTGATATAATACTAATTAATAATTGGATAATTATTGAACAATTTTTGAGATAAGCAATGGAATCTGTGTTGAAGAATATATACATTGCAGAATACATGTATATAATTTGGGAAAAAGGGTCAAATTAAGCATATTTCAAAGGTTCTAGTATACTAATGAAGTAAACAATCCTGACAGAAGGTGAAAGGTCAATTACCATGTAATTGTCAATGAGTACCTAGTTAACTGGGTACTCACAGAAAAGTAAAATAGTCAAAAACCAGTTTCTTCAGGTAAAAAAAAACACATTGAAATCCTGTAATTAATGGTTGTAAATTAGGTTACAATTACATGTTGTTTAGGTTTGAATTGTTTTATATACCTGTCCAAAACTTTGTCTAGGCATGATTTTTGACTTCATTTTTAGCTCACCTCGACGAAGTCGAGATGAGCTTATGCTATACCCCCGGCGTCGGTGTAAGCGTCGGCGTGCCGGTTTAAGTTTTAGGAGCAAGTCCATTCCCAAGTAACTATAAGCCCTACCTGGACCAAACTTGCATGAATGATGGATCTAGGGATGGACACTACCACACTTGCTTCGGATGCTGGATCTGACATAGATTTTCCAGATGAGTGACCAGGTTAAAGTTTTTGGAGCAGGTCCATTCCCAAGTAACTATTAGCCCTAACTGGACCAAACTTGCATGGATGATGCATCTAGGGATGGACATTACCACACTTGCTTCGGATGCTGGATCTGACCTAGATTTTCCAGATGAGTGACCAGGTTAAAGTTTTTGGAGCAGGTCCATTCCCAAGTAACTATTAGCCCTACCTGGACCAAACTTGCATGGATGATGCATCTAGGGATGGACACTACCACACTTGCTTGGGATGCTGGATCTGACCTAGATTTTCCAGATGAGTGTCCAGGTTAAAGTTTTTGGAGCAGGTCCATTCCCAAGTAACTACAAGCTCTACCTTGAACAAACTTGCATGGATGATGCATCTAGGGATGGACACTACCACACTTGCTTGGGATGCTGGATCTGACCTAGATTTTCCAGATGAGTGTCCAGGTTAAAGTTTTTGGAGCAGGTCCATTCCCAAGTAACTACAAGCTCTACCTTGAACAAACTTGCATGGATGATGCATCTAGGGATGGACACTACCACACTTGCTTTGGATGCTGGATTCGACCTAGATTTTCCACATGAGTGAATTTTAGCCATATTTTAACCAAATTAGCATGGATGATGTAGCTAGGGATGGTCACTTCCAGACTTGCTTTGGATTCTGAATCTGACCTACATTTTCCATATGAGTGACCAGGATAATTTTTTTGGAGTAGCTATATAACATTATGGCCTGTTGTGATTAAACTTGCATAGATGGTGCATTTAAGGATGAAAACTTCCAGACTTACAGGGTGTCCGAAAAGAAAGGTAACATTTTCATACTTTTGGAATGCAGATTTAATGTTGAAAAATTTATATCAAAATATGTACACCTATAAAACAAAGACGTAAGTTTGTTCTGGTAGCATAATTTAGTTAATATGTCAAATAATGTTATTTTAACAGCGTTTAAAGTACAGAGTACCTATTTGTCATTTCAGTAATTAATGACGTTCTCTAAATGACGTCCTATCATCAGCTTCCCTTCCCTAACTCGCACTTTG
Source organism: Saccostrea echinata (assembly GCF_033153115.1). NCBI lineage: Eukaryota > Metazoa > Mollusca > Bivalvia > Ostreida > Ostreidae > Saccostrea > Saccostrea echinata. The sequence goes on along the minus strand of NW_026889759.1, from coordinate 12,305,774 downwards.
AAATTGTTAATAACATTTTTACACATTTCTTCGCTGATCTTCTTAACTTCCCATTTGATGTTTGACAAAAGCATTTTGTGTCCATCGGTTTTGGTCTGTAAACAGAAGACTTGAGGTACCCCAGAGAAAGTAATCACACGGGATCAAATCAGGACTGTGTGCAGGCCAAGATTGTCCACAATCCTTCACTTCAGGGTATCGTCGGGAAATCACCTTGTCACTGATGATTTCATTGAAATAATCTAATACAATATTAGATGAATGTGCTGTTGCACCATCTTGCATGAAAAAGTTTGAGATCCTTCCTAAATATGTCATGAACATAAGTTTTAGGCATTCCAGTCTCTGAGGAGGAACGTCTAACTGATTTCTCTGGACTGTTAGCATTTCTCGAAGCGTACTCACATTTTCGTAGCTCCGACTTGACCCTGGCCGACCTGCTTTTGGAGCATCTGCTACTGATCCTTGTCGCTCGAATTTACACAATTATAATCTTGTAGACAGGTTTTCTGCTTACATTACAATTCTAAACTTTCGCTTAACGTCTGTTACACATTTGTTTCATAAAATTGTTTGATGATAAAAAAATGCTGTTCTGACGTGAGTCGCACCATATTGATATAACGTTTAATTGAAATGATTTCAGAGTGTCGGAACATCGTTTGTTTTGGCGCATTATTTTTTCAAATAGTAAAAACTTTCGTTTGAGACCTTTCGAATGATATCAGTTTCATAGAAATAGCCCCAGATTTAGCAAAGTTATCAAAATATTAAAGTGTGACCTTTCTTTTCGGACACCCTGTACTTCGGATGTTGGAACTGACCAAAATTTTCTTGATTAGTAAACAGGATAAACGTTTTTTGAACAGGTCTATTTCCAAGTAATATAAATCGTACGTAAACCAAACTTGCATGGACATTGATCTTTGGATGTACACTAAATAAAAAAAAAAATATGATGTGAAATTTGCCTTACTTAAAAATAACATTCGTCGAGGTGAGCTTCATAATCTTTGATTACCTATGTTTATCGTAGTCATAAGCTGAAGGTCAAGCAGAATTTTTTTTTTACCGAGGGTATTGTTTTTTTTTTTATAAAAAGAAGACTTATTTAGATTATTTTCCTAGTTTTCAATATGATTTTTATATATTTTTTAACTTTCAGTGGGAACTTAGAAATTATACAAAGTAGCCACGATGCATAAGACACAAAAGAAATTTTAGATTATGAAAGATCTGTAGGGTCAATACAGTTTGGCCTCATTAATCCAAATGTTTGTGTACACAAGCAAATCATCTGGATTTAATGAATTGTTGGAATTGCTGAAATGTACCTTTTAGAATAAGTAGATATAAGCAGAGACACAATTGTTATTTAATATGTCTCAGAGTCGTAATTTCTTTTCAATTCACGGTTAGAGAATGATGGGGATTTCTTAGATTGCCAATATAAGAAATCCCCAGCATTTTCTAACCGTACTTATATACTTTAAGTATGCTGGGACAAATTTCAGTAGAAAATTTGTGACCACACACATAGTGTAAATTAACACCACATGGGAAAATATACTTCTACAGTAAGTGTTAATTCTGTTTCCCACAAATTTCTTTCGGAAGATAAGCATCCAGATTATTAGTGTCTGGATTAGTAAGGTTTGACTGTCATTCATAGTGAGTCTATCACTTGTATTTTCAGTATGGTCTGTACTCTGCATTCATGGGTTGCTTTGTATACTGTTTCTTTGGGACTGCCAAGGACATCACTCTCGGACCCACGGCCATCATGTCACTAATGACAGCCACCTTTGCTACTTCACCGATTGAGAATGACCCGACTTACGCCATCGTCCTCTGTCTCATTACTGGCTGTGTCCAGCTTCTTCTAGGTCTCTTTAATCTAGGTCAGTATAATATATAAGTAATATATAATTACTTATTTAAAAAAGAGATTTGCTTAAGACCTGACTGTCCAAGGAGTGGCAAAGATTTTATTTCATTGTTCCCGCTATAAAAATAATTTGGAATATGTTTTTTGATAGAATAAGCACATGGTGAAACATGGAATATTGATGATTTTTATATTATGATTTGTGTTGCTTTTCTGCATAGTAATTTTTATGCCCCACCATGAATATGGCCGGGGCATATAGTGTTTGTCACGTCCGTCTTCCATCCTTCCGTCACACTTTGTGTTTAGCTCTGTTCAAATCTCAGTTTCAAAGAAACTATCCATTGGCAAGATATTTTTATCAAACTTCATATGCTGATAGATATTGATGAGAGCTATGCAACTGCCTCAATGTTTTTGACCTTGACCTTTCATTTGACCTTGACCTCACTTTTCTTAAATTAGTGTTTAGCTCAGTTTTAAAGATACCATTCAAGGTAGTGTAATCAAACTTAATATGTTGATACATACTGATGTAAGCTATTCAACTGCATCAACATTTTTTGACCTTGACCTTTCATTTGACCTTGACTTCACTTCTCTTAAATTAGTGTTTAGCTCAGTTTTAATGAAATCATTCAAGATATTTTTATCAAACTTCATATGCTGATACATACTGATGAGAGCTTTTCAACTGCATCAATATTTTTTGACCTTGACCTTTCCTTTGACCTTGACCTCACTTTTCTTAAATTAATGTTTAGCTCAGTTTTAAAGATACCATTCAATACAGTGTTATCAAACTTCATATGTTAATGCATATTGATGAGAGCTATTCAACTGCATCAACATTTTTTGACCTTGGCCATTCCTTTGACATTGACTCCACTTTTCTTAAATTAGTGTCAAACTTCATATGCTGATACATACTGATGTAAGCTATTCAACTACATCAATATTTTTTGACCTTGACCATTCCTTTGACCTTGACCTCACTTTTCTCAATTTGTGTTTAACTCAGTTTTAAAGAAAACATTCATAATATTTTTATAAAACTTCATATGCTAATACATACTGATGTAACCTTTTCAACTGCATCAGCATTTTTTGACCTTGACCTTTCCTTTGGCCTTAACTTCATTTATTTTAAATTAGTGTATAGCTCAGTTTTAAATAAACCATTCAAAATATTTTTATCAAACTTAAATATGCTGATACGTATTTGTGAGGAGTATTCAACTGCATCAAAAACATTTGACCTTGAACTTTCCTGTGACCTTGACCTCACTTTTCTTAGATTTGCATTTTGCTTAATTTTAAAGAAACCATTTAAGATATATTTATGTAAGTTTATGCACTTATACATAATTTGGCGAGAATTTATTATCTATATCCAACTTTTTAGATTTCAATTTCAATTTTAAAGAAACTATTCAAGATATTCTCATCAAATTTCATACACTAATACAAATTTTCATGTTGCATTACTAATATACCCTCGGCTGGGCATTCATGTCCTATGGACATATTCCTAGTTTCTTTAATGTTTTGTAGGAATACTAGTTAACTTCATTTCATACCCAGTGATCAATGCATTCACTTCTGCTGCAGCTATTACCATTGGTTTTGGTCAAGTTAAGGTAATGATATTAAGAGAAAGAAAGGACACAATATATATGCTGAACTTTCAGGGTCTTATGAAGCATTCACCACCTAAAAATTCCTGTTTTTCCACTTCTTTCTATCTGTTTTTATTTCAGGGGATTTTAGGTTTAAACCATATTCCAAGAGATTTTCCAGAAATGGTTTATGAGACATGCAAAAAGATTCCTGAGACCAAGTAAGCAAACATCCATGCAGTTAAAAAAATAATAAAGCATAAACATTTCATGTTGGACAAAGTCAATTGACAATCATACATGTACAACTGATAAGTGATTTATTTGTATTTTATGTATAAGCTATATTATTATTATTATTTTTTCTTTTTTTTTTTGTTTTAGTGTCTGGGACATGACCATGGGACTGGTTTCCCTCGTTTTGCTTTATTTGCTCAAGGTATGTAAGATATATATATAAATGAAGTATAGATACAGTATTAACATATAAATATCTGGTACTCTACAGTTTCAAGGGCTCAGGGTCCTTGTCTAAAAATGATAAAAATATCTACCTACATCTTTTACATACATATAATAAGAAATGAATGTTTCAGGTTATGATTTTCAACAACTTTAAAAATGTTAGTTGAAGTACTATGATAGTAATATACATACTGGAAAAAATCACTTATTTTTGTGGGGTTGAATTTTCATTGATTGAGGAAAAGAATATTGGTTCCTGAGGATTTGATTTCATGGGAAGAAGTGTATAAGTTGTCTTAATTACATGTGTAATTTTTTACATTTCAGAGAAGACATGAATTATTCATGGGTCTCTTCATATCACAGTAACAAAAAAAATTAACCCCCAACTAAAAGTAGTGATTTCACAGTATATAATTTATATTTATTCTGTAAACAAGACATGCTTATTTCAAACCAGTCAATTTATTGTTGTTAAGTGGTCAAAACTCAGTAAATACATGTATATCTTTTCTAGGCAGTTAGAATATAAATATTGCTATTTTTCTCATTCCTTTAATGCATAGTAATCTAATTGTAGAGAATGCGAAACATTGACTGGAAGGATGACCCAGATGGGCCTGGACCAAATCGATGTGTAGCCATCTGTCGCTACATTATATGGATCATTGGCACTGGTAGGAGGAGTGTTTCTGAGACTATTTAAAGCCAAACCCTACACACCTTTCTCAAGAATAGAAGGGTCACAGTTCAATTTATAATTTTGCAAGCTATCCCATGTAGTGTAGAGTTAATTTTGCTCAAATCATGACCCTAAGGACGACAAAAAGTGGAGGTCAAAGTTTTACTTATGAAAATGAAAGAAAAACTTGAAAATCCTCTTTGCAAGATTAATTTTGTTCAAAACAATGCCCTTGAAGCTAGAGTGAGGCTACAGTAGGGAAATTAAGTTTTATGCAGAGATGTAGAATTCCACAAGAACAATAAGAAATGGAAATATATGACCCTGGTGAGAAATGTGGTCTGTCAGAGCTTCTTATTTCTTTTAATATTCAGCATCCAATGCCATTGTTGTGATCTCAGCCTCTGGTGTAGCAGCCATTTTGATCAGTCAAGGGAAGAACAACACACTCTCTATCACAGGCAATATAAAGCCGGGATTACCTGACTTCAAGCCACCAGACTTCTCGTACAGTAAAGATAACATTACCTTTTCAACTAATGATGTATTCTCAGTAAGTTTTTTTTTTTCTATTTTAAAGCATTTATAAACACATGCATCTACCAATAATATCATGTGATGATATTCTAGCTGTTAAAAGTCATACAGTAAACTATTGATATCTTGAACACGATGGAATTGTTCAAAAACTTCTGCGTATCAAAGGATTTGATGTAACAAAGGTAAAGCTAGAATTCATGATATGTTTGGACCTGCATCTCATTTTGACATATTTCTGCTGTTCTACATGACTCAGTGTTCAAGATAACAAAGTTAAACTGTATATTGTTTAATGAACTGAATGTTTTTTCCTGAAAAACTTTTGAAATAACATAGATTGGTTTAACCATTGTTATAAGTAAGTTAAGGACTGTAATTTGCACAATACAGTAAATCTCGGTTATAAGGAAGACAATGGGACCTTGGATTTGTTTCCTTACAACCCAGATTCTTTATTTCCATATAAGAAATAAAGTGAAAAATTTTCTAGGGGATTCATAAAAAATTCCCTATAACAGAGATTTCCTAATAGCCGAGTTCCTTATATAACCAGGTTTTACTGTCTATTATTACTCATTTACTTCAGGATATTGGTGCTGGGTTTGGAATAGTTCCATTGCTTGGATTGGTAGAACTTATAGCCATAGGAAAAGCATTTGGTAAAACTGAAGACCTTGTATAATTTGTATTTCTATTTGATTTTGTTTATAGCAGCAGATCTGTATAACTTGATTTTTTTTTTCCATTCACAGCACGACAGAATAATTATAAAATATTTCCTAGTCAGGAGCTCATTGCAATAGGTAAAAGTCCTATAAATTAATGTAAATGTATGATATTTGGCAGAAATTGTATTTTCAACAAGTTAGCATAGATATGATTTAGGGCTTTCTGAATATGCTAGTTATAAATATAGATATACAAAACATTTAGCAATGTACTTGAATTAGAGCAAGCTGCTTTCCGCCATAGGTGCTAAATAGAGTACACCGCCAAATGTAATATGTTTACAGTATGTATTTATCAGCATTGTTGTTTAGTTAATGTTTATGTGTATATGCAGATAACAAAGTAGCAAGTACAACAAGTATATACATGTTTATATAATTGAAGTTTAACATGTATTTTTTAACAGGTTTAGCCAACATTATAAGCTCTTTTGTTGGGTCTTACCCAGTGACTGGCAGCTTCTCAAGGTAAATAAATCAGCATCCACTGAAGCAGTAGATGTGTAGTCTAGTAGTTTATTCTACTCTTTGAATCTTTTATTTCATATTTTGATAGACAAAAAATTATATACTGTGGATTCCTTATTTTACGCGAGTACTTAATATCGCGAAATGGCCCAAGGGCGTCAAATTGCGAGAAAAATAATTCGCGAACGTGTGATTTATCTAGAAATTTTACATACATTAAAGCACCATAAAAATAAAAGCGTGTAATTTTATTTCACGAGTGGTGCTCCTCGCGTAATTACGCGATAATTTATTCCTCGCGTATATTTAGGAATCTACAGTAGGTGGAATTTTTTTTTTAAATTTTGCATTGTAAATTCAGTATATAATGGTAACCATGCCTGAACTGTTAATTATTTTGTTGGAATATATTTTTGCAGAACAGCTGTAAATTCACAAAGTGGGGTAAAAACTCCAGCATCAGGGATATTTACAGGTTAGTTTACATTTTAGTTCACCTGAGCCAAAGCCTTAGGTGAGCTCTTTTGATCAGAGTTTGTCCATCATCTGTCTGTGGTCTCTTGTCTTTTATCATTTCAACTTCTGAAAAACTACTTGGGCAATCAATTTTAACCAAGCTTGTTGCAAAGCATTCTGAGGAGAAATCAAGTTTGTTCTAAAAATCTATTGAAAACAGTTGAGCCACAACAAGTCATATTGATTTAATACTATATCAGTGTGGTGTAGGTTCAAGTTTGGTCAAGTCTTGGCTGCTGTGGCTTGGATAGGCCAGTACAGGGGTAAAAGTTTTACATAGTAATATATAGAGGTTTTCTTTAAGAATCTTCTTAAAAACAGTAGGACCTCAGTATAAGTCAATTGATATACCAGTACATGTATAGGCATCCCCATGTACACATAGCATAGATGCAAGTTTAGTCAGGTCATTGTCCATGGAAAAAGGATGGGGGGGGGGAGGGTTCAAAATTTTACATGGGAAGAAATAAGAAAAATCTTTTAAAAAAATTTTAACAAGAATACAGCAGAGCCAGGGTGATTCAGGGGAACATTGTTGCAAATGAACCTCTTGTTTTTATTCTAGAGTGATAGCAGATATATCCATTTTTTATAGAGTGTTTATTGTATTATAGGTGTCTTGATTGTACTGGCTCTGTACACTTTAACTCCACTGTTTTACTACATTCCTAAGTCTGCCTTGTCTGCTGTGATAATATTTTCTGTGATACAAATGGTGGATGTGAGTGTTGTTAAAAAGCTCTGGAAAGTCAATAGTGAGTATAATTCAGAGAACAACATTTACTTTAAAAGAGAAAATAATGCAGTGCAAAAGATACTCACCTAGAAATCAGAATAGACTATAATTTACAATTATGGACTGTTTAGAAGGGAGATATAAGAACTATCAGGTCTGAATGAGGGTTGTCTTCTGAGGGCACTTGCACTTGAGGATGACAACCCTATTCAGACCTGATAATTGGTGATATCTCCCTTCTTAACAGTTCATAATTGTTTTATTATTCTAAAGAATTTAAATTATTAATAAGATAGAGTAGAAAATATCAGTCAAACCTCTTGTGTTCTCCTATCCAATGCTCTGATACCATACTTTCAAAATATGTTGACGTACAACTTTGATGTCGCCGTTAGAATATACTGTTTATTGATCCCGCATATAAGTTATATAATTATAAATATGAGTTATTTGCTTACGACATTTATCCGGTAATTCATTTTCATCTAAAGGGAGACAACACAGTTGTCACCTGCACGCTTGCTTGCGCTATTTCATTGTCATCATCTGAAGGGAGACAACAAAGTTGAGGGAGACATCACGAATTGTCTCCCCGCACATGACATGCTCAAAACCAATCAGACTGACTGGATAATTCTGAAGGATAAAAATACTGATTGTCAGCCTTCAGTATTTTTTTTTTCAGATTTTGTTTTTAGTTTCTGATGAATGTACTTATTGGGTGTTTGAGGATTTTATGTCACTAAATGTATTTAGACCTGTAAAGTATGAAAAAAGAAATTTTTTTTTTCATTTCAGAAATTGACTTAATTCCATTATTTATTACATTTCTGTCCTGCCTGGGTGTAGGGATGGAGGTAAGGAGACTGTAACATATCAGCTTTCTGCTGACACATTTTTTTTTTTAAAAAGATAAAGTAAAACTACATGTAAGTATTGTCAACACAAGTTTTCATATACGCAACAAATATTTTGCATGGTGCATACATGTATATCTATATCATGTTTTAAACTTAATTTCAAACCATGAACTATCATTACTTTTGACAAATCATCCTACAGAACTGTTTATTTGAAATGGTTCATTCTATTTGATGTGTTCTGTTGGCTTTGGACAGTGTACAGTGCTTTACAAATGTATCTGTCAAATGTACCATGTTTGTTTTCATGTAGATGTACCATGTTTATTTGTAGATTCATAAACTTTATGTATTCAAAGCTTTATATGTGGATGCATGTGTAAACTTTCTTCTTTTGCATGGTTTCGTCCATTTTCAGTATGGTATATTGATTGGTATAGGAGTTTCTTTAATCATTCTTCTGTATCCATCTGCAAGGCCAAAAATAAGGGTATGTATTCCTTTTATTGGTATAACTTTTTATTTACTATATACTGTAAAAATGGAAAGAGCGAGATCACTTTACACAGAAAATGGCTCTGTGTGCTAGGACCCCACTTTGCAGGTGCCCTATAGTGATCAGTATGTCAGTCCATCTGTCCATCCATCTGTTAGTGTATTCTCTCTCTCCTTGGTCCAGTCTGGCTCATACTTGACCCATAGAGTGCCTGTAGGTAATGAGCTTGCAGTGACCTTGAACCAAGTTTGTTGATCAAAGGTCAAGTTTTTTTTCGCTAATTAGTGGGTCAGAGGTCAATGTCATAGAAATTCTTTGTGTGAAATCTTTGCAGATATATTCTTTCTCTTAGACTTTTTCTGGCTCATTCATCACCCAAAGAGGATGTAAGACAAAGGTCAAGATCAAAGCAGATATATCTGAGTAAAATCCTTGTTTCGAGCATATTTTCTTTCCCCTTTGTCTAATCTGGATCATACTTCAACCAAAGAGTAGATGTGAGTAAAGAGTGTGCAGTGACCTTGGACTTAATTTCTAAATTAATGGTGAAGATGAGATTAGAACTCTGTGTAAAATTGTGGACTGAGAAAAAACCTGAGTACAAAATGGTCCTCTTTAAATATACAGTATTTTACAAGTCCCTTTTGTCTTAATATCCTTTACTTTGAATACTTAAAGCAGGCCTTATGAGATGTTCACCATCTCAATGATATCTGGTTCCAACTGAATATTTGGAACCTTATATTACACTAAATACATGAGAAAAAAATCATTCACATGAATTCCATGTACAGTGCTTATTATCAGCAATGCAGATTATGTTTAGCATCTTCTGTACATGTAGCATTCAGCTAAGTAATTTTCAAATGAATAAACAAAAAGACGTGTTTATGCAGAAAGAGGGTGGTGATAAGATAAAGGTGTTGATGCAGTTTGAAATTAAATAAAAAAAAATTAAATACATGTACTGCCTTCAATATATTTCTTGCTTTACAGTTTATTTTTTAAATTCTATTTTAATATGAAAACAGTGCAAAAATGTTCAACCATTCTCTCAAGAACCTAGGTGCAAGGAGACTTAATTCAATTTCAAAAATCATTTGTATTAAACCTGTTCAAATACAGACTGTAGATATATGAAGTCACCAGCTCTAAAATAACAATTGCTGATACTCACTAACATTTGATGATTTTACCAGGTAGAATATGGTGATGTTAGAGTCCTGAGGATTGATCAGGGCATACTGTTCCCTTCTGTGGAATATTTACAGGAGCGCCTTATTGAAGAAAACGAAGAGGGTAAGTTTTCATTATTTTACTCAGTGCAATAAAGTAAGAATACTATCAGGTGTACATGAATACAGCTCTTATCATAAAGGGATTCATGTCTTCTTTACTGATGATATTTACAGTATTTACAGGTGTACATGAATATCATGAAAAGGCCATTCCTCTTGTCATGAAGGAATTCATGTCTTTGTGATGACCCTCATTACCTATGATATTTAGCAATATTCTAGGAAGAATGTTTATTTTTTTTTTTTATTTATTGCTATGTTTACATATAATACAAATGTGTATTTTTAAAAATTTTAATCCTGATTATTTTTTTTGTGTGTAGGAAAGAAAAACCATTCTATAGTATTGGACTGTAGTTGTGTGTCTGCTCTGGATTATACGTCAATACAGGTAATACATGTACATATATGTATATGAATAGCAATATAGGTATCAATATGTATGGCAATAGAAGTACTGAATATTGTATTTGTCCCATAGCATCAAAAGTACTCAAAACAAGTGTTAGAGGAAAAGGTAGAAGGAGATTAATTTATTAAGGAAGCTTAACTATAAATTTTGGACTCATTGTGCAAAAAGATAAAGGTATTAGATCAAGACATTTTTCAACATATACAGTGAAACCTATCTAATCCCACATGCACTGGGACACAAATTTTGTGGTGGAATAGACAGGGTGTCGGATTGCACAGTGTAAAGAGCATAGAAAATAGTAAAATAGGAAACAAAATATAGGTCAGAATTCACAGTGTTCACTATATTTAAAATCTTGCAGATGGGGACCGACAAGGTCAGTACTGTACACAGTGAAATACATTTACTATTTACTATTTCTTTTTTCTTTTCAGGGCATTACAGAGTTAATTATAGATTTCAAGAGAAGAGATGCCAAACTAGTGTTTGCAGGATTCCCTGTAAGTATACATGTACAGATATAGACGTATAGTAGGTAATTATTGATTTACCTGGTACATAAGATCTGCTAGTTCAGTCTGAAAAAGAACATTAATATATTGTTTTGACTAATTCCACACTGTTACTAAGACTAATTTCTAAATTAAAAAAATCTGCAATGGAATCCTTTACTTACCAAAGTTACAAATTAATCCTCCAGAATACGTTCGTTCACAAAATAGTAAGGACTTTTAGCAAATTTTGTCCTTCAATCGCACAGTAACTTTACAAGTGATACCGTATAATCCCTATTAACCGGCCCTGCCCCTATAAGCACCCCGCTAGGTCTTTTTCAATTGTCGGGAAATAAGGGCCCCTTGTACGGTGGTTAAAATCATCTAGAATCGTATCGAAAGTCCGCCATAATTTGAAGAAAGTGAAAATGAAACTTAGTTATTGGGTAACTCGTATGTAAAGTATTCCTGAAAGTGATATTTTTAGAATGATCTAATCATTATCAGGGGCGTAGCTTCCATTGTGGCAATGAGGCAACTGCCTCACTAGATTTTTAACCACCAACACTCCCTCCCATGGTTAATAATACATTACAGAAAAATATTTTGTAAAAATTATAATTTAAGCAATTCTATAATGTACGTTCATACCATTAAGGTTCAAGCTCTACCTCCAGTACTGAAAACTCCAAGTAGGCAATGATTGGAAAAAAATAATAAACTGATAAATGTTTGACAATTATAGTTTTGACGAAATAAAAACAAAAGTTAAAAAAACGTGTATTCATCTTAAAATGTGTTAGTTTTAGTAAACATATTTATTAACTCTTTTACCATCGTCGGAAACCTGTGGTGGTCTAGCTTCTCTTATATACCTCGTAGGTTTCTGACGATGCTCTTTTAAATAATCTAATAATACGTGATATCATATCCACGCTATGAAACCGGTAAAATTAACTAAACTTCTGTGCAGGAAAAGTCTGATAAAACACCCAAATCCATATTCTGTATGGAGGGGTGTGTGGTGCTCCCCCTCTATCCCCCCTACCCAGTACCCACCACCACCACGGCGCTGCTCTGGACCTACTTGGGGCCTAAGGTGGCCCCATCCCCCCTGTACCTATGGTTTTGCCTCACTAGAATTTTAAGTCAAGCTACGCCCCTGATTATGTATTTCTGAAAGTGAAAGTTACCTACAAAATTTGTTCTCCTTGTGTATTCTCTAATTTCTCGGTGGAAAAATGAATCATATAGCATAATTTCGATGGATTATCTTAACTTAAAGGAATGTTAGACAGTCTTCTAGTGGTTCTCTGAATTTTCTTTTTTTTCAAAAGATTTTTTGAAGTTAAAATATCTGATTCACATAAAAAGTTATAACTAGAATACCAAAATAACCGCCCCCTTTTGGCAATTTTCTAAGCGCCCGGGGTAGTTCATAGGGATTATACGGTAATACTGTTTTCCCTTCCAAATGGCACATTTGCTTCAGGCTTGCTTTTTTTAATTTGCTTTGGGAAATTCAGATATAATAAAGAATTTTAAGCTAGAATTCAACATTTTCAAGCTCAAATAATTACATGTATACTCATGTAGTTTGCCACTTTATGTGATGGCTCTTCCAAAAACAAAAATCACTGCCAGCTCTTAGCATCTTGTATCAAAACAATAATATTTAACTCTGAGGATTTTTCTTTGTACATGTAAGAAAGGGAAGAACATTTAGGAAACTTGGTCTTTTGCATTACCTTACATATACTGGCATCTTCAAAAATACATACATGTACATGTATATTGTGATAAAGGTCATTTTTAAATCAAATTTCATCAGACTTGGCTTGGTTTTTTTTTGTTACCACACCTGAAACAGTTTAATTCTCAACCGAGTTTTTATATATTAGCTAATGTTGGAGTACCTCTCCATTCCTTAATGATATGTACATGTTTTTATTAGATACAACCTAATTCAGAGAATTTGTGTTCCCCGCTTAAGGAAAAAAGAAGAGCATGCGCAGATTAAGGGGGGGGGGGGGGCTCGGACATTATTAAATGTATACATGTATACTGAAGCAAATAAAAAATGCCAATATGGATATATAGACTTGAATGCTTATTTTTTAATATGTGTACAGAAGATGGTTTTTTTTTTTATATAAAATATTTATAACACTGTAATAATGATTTTATGCAAAGTTTGTACAGGCCAGACATCATAGCTTCTTCACTTCATATGTTGAATACTATCATTTAATCAATCAAAAAAAACATTTCAATAAAAAAAAAAAAAACCACGGGATTGTCCGGGATTTGAACCCAGGACCTCTCATATGCTAAACAAGAATCATACCCCTAGACCAACGAGGTGCTTGATTATAAAACAAATTAAATGCAAACATTAGGTCAATATACATGTACATGTTTATATTGTCAAAATTTTACACAACACATGGTGTCTAATTTAACCTTTACTAAACAGTTCTAACAGATGTAATTAGAATATAAAGTCCGCCGACAACCTGTATTATATGTAATAACTCTCCACATGCTTGTCTGCTAAAAACAGTGCCAGGCGACTTTTAATACAATTAAAAAAAAAAAAAACTGGGGCGGGACACTTTGAGAGGGGCGAGAGAGGCCATAGGGAGTTATGGTATAAAACATTGCAAAAGCTTGAAAGCATCTTGAGATATCACCCGGAAACTAAAGTGTTACACACAGACAGAATTTATGAATTTACGACCTTGATTTTTGACCTCAAAATCAATAGGGGTCTTCCTTAGGCCACAGGGAGTTGTTATGTAAAATTTCACTGCAACAGCTCAAAGGCTTCTCGAGATATCGCACGGAAACAAGTGTTAAAACAGACAGAATTTATGACCTTGACCTTTGACTTTTTGACCTCAAAATCAATAGGGTTCTTCTTTAGGCCATTGGGAGTTGATATGTAAAATTTCATTGCAAAGCTCAAAGGCTTCTCGAGATATCGCGCGGAAATGAAAGTGTTACAGACAGACAGAAATATAGACGGATGGACAGACAGACCAAAATTAAAATTCCCCACTTTCAGTGAAAGGGGGGGGGGGGGGGGGGGACAAAATATATATTCAAAAAATTTGAAGTCTTATATAGTACTGCAAAGAGAGTGTTATTTAATTTAATACCCATTGATATCTCTCAGTAGTTTGGTGTGGAGAATACCTGACTTGCATAGTGAAAGACCAAGATTGATACCCCCACTTTCACTGAAAGTGGGGGATATTAATTTGGGTCTGTCTGTCCATCCGTTCTTCTATCTGTAATTCTGTCGGTGTGTAACACTTTGGTTTTCAAGTTTCTCAAGAAACCTTTGAGATTTTGCAATGAAATTTTATATCACAACTCCCTATGGCCTGAAGAAGACCCCTATCAATTTTGAGGTCCAAAGGTCATGCATAAATTCATACACTCAGTTTGTATGAAACACTTTTGTTTCCAGATAATATCTCAGAATTCATACATTCTGTTTGTATGTAACACTTTTGATTCCGGACAATATCTGAAGAAAGACTTCGAGCTTTTGTAATGAAATTTTATATCACTGCTCCTTATGGCCTAAAGAAGACCCCTTTTGATTTTGAGGTCAAAGGTCATTAATTCATACACTGCAATAGCATAACAATAACGCATCCAAATGATAACTTTAGTTTCCTTTGAGCAAAGAAGAACCCTATCGATTTTGAGGTGAAAAGGTTAGAGGTCAAGGTCATAAATTCATACTTTCTGTCTGTGTAACACTTATTTTCCAAACTAAATATTAAAGCCTTTGAGATTTTGTAATAAAAAATTTCATATCACAACTCCCCATGGCCTTAAAAAAAACACATACAATATTGATTTTTCAGGTCAAAGGTCAAGGTCAGAAATGTATATTGCATATATAGTTTTCAGATTTTTTTCTGTAAGCTTTTGCAATGAAACTTTTGGTCATGAATTTCTTTAACTTTAAAAGACTCCTTGACTTTAAGGCCAAAATCTCAAAGGTCAAGGTTGATATTTTCTTTCTCCATCTGCAAAGTTTTTCCAGTTCTTCCACCCTCTTCTTTTTTCCTTAAGTGGGGGACACAAATTCTCTGAATGAGCTTGTTCTTATTAAATATACTTTATAACATTTTCCCAGTTGTTATAATAAGCTGAGCACCTGGAGAACATGTACATAATGTAAAAATTGTTTTCGCCATGTGAATTGCAACTTTCCATTCCTGTAAAATAATGGAGTGCTCAAAATAAAAGAATGGTGTCACAAGTAGATTTTCAATGCATAATATTTCAAGGTACCACTGCAAATGTTTTTGTATCCCTACAATGATTGAGGGCACTTTTATATATAGATATCTGTCCATTCCTTCCACTTCAAGTCCACTAGTCCAGACTGTTTTCTGAATAAGAAATGTAGAACAATGAAGATTGGTTATCAACAGAGAACACATTTTGTTTTTCAACCAAGGTCATATCAACAAGGTCAAGGTTACAAAACTACAACTTTTGTAAAGCATGGATAGATGAAGCACATAATTGCCCAAATGTTTCCTCAAGAGGATGAGTCTTAACATTAAGGCCTTTTTTTTCATTTGGCAATGCAAATTTCTTGTAAAATTACTGATTTCTGCTTCCTTTACATAATATGCCTTCCAATAGGCCTAAGTATATGTACTGTAATTGTCAGTTCTATTTGGGTCAGTTTTATGTTTACATGTGAGTTCAGAATAGTATTTTGGTTCAAAGGGAAATTAGATACATGTACCCGGTTTTACTCAGAATCATAGCATAGGAAGTACAGCTGCTAAGTAACATTCCAGCTTATTTCTCTCCATCAATTTCCACTGTCATATTTGTAAACAATATAACACAGAACAAAATTGTTTAGACTTTTAAAAGAACCATTTGCATGTAAGAGTTTTCATTGTAGTTGTAATTAAGATTCTATTAGTAAATAGTGCCCCTATGAGGTTTAAACATGACTATTGGTATGTGAATGTTTAAATATTTGTTCTCATAGAAAAAAGTACTGGAACATATACAGAGGGCAAATATCCCAGAATTGCTAGTGAGTTCCACAGTTCAGGAGGGATGCAAGCTTATACAAGGTACAGGTACATTTGTCTAGCAGCAAATGATTCAAAAACTCAGCCTGTGTGATCTGAATGAAAAATTGCAATTATATCAGTAGAATAATCAGTGTATATTTTTATATTTTCAGAACAATTAACTCCAGAATTTCCAGCAGTACAACATACTAAAGTAGAATTCAGTTCTCATCTTTGATAGCTCATCAATTCTCATCAATACTTCTTACAAATACCCACAACTGTTTGTATAAATTAATGTTTTGATATACAGACTTTAGAACTTGTTTACTGTCAACATTTTTAAACAGCTTATGTGTACTTACATGTAACATTCATTTTGACTTAGTTATTAATCACTGATATAAAAAAAAATGTGCCAATGCCATATTTATTTTAATGTTCATGTAATTTTTAAACAGCATAAGTGAACTTACATGTTAAATGCATTTTGACCAAGTTATAAGTCACTGATACAAAAAAAAAAAAAAATGTACCAATGCCATATTTATTTTAATGTTTGTGTAATGTTAATTTTTTCATTTATTTACAAGGCACATATATGGTTCAAACTAATATTGTATGGGGGTACTTTAATGACTGATAAATGTTTTCTTTATTATTCAGATTTACCATATTGGTCTTAAAAATTTTCAGCAAGTCTGAAAATTTGTAAGTCAATACATTGAATTGTTCTGCAGACTGATATTAAAAATTTTGTTTACATAAATATTGTTTCAGTGCACCTAACTATTACTGACTGTTAACTATCTGATATATACTGATTTTTATAGAACCAATAAGCACTTTAACCCTTTAGTATGCCTGTGTAAATTGATTTGTTTTGTTTATATTTAACCAAGTCGGCTCAAACTTCATTATCACAAATATTTACAATGCTTTTTTTATTTTACCTGGTACTTAACGGAGAACAAAATGAGAACATTTCGAATCTTGTTTTGATGTAGAGTAATTACTTAGATGCTGTGCATCAGACTCTCAGGGGAAGTAAGTGTGTAATGAATTGATTGTAAGGAAATGTCCATGTCATATATTTTCTTGAAATGTATAATCAACTGTACTTTGCCCAGGAAAAATGAATGATTTGTGCTATATAAGAATCCTATTTAGACATAGTAATGATTTATATAAGTGATACTATACATTTATTGACTGGGTTCGAGGGCGACATACCTTTTTTCAGACCAAAGAATCACAGTTTGGTTTGAGAGGTTGACAAAACACATTTTGCCCAAAAACACAGTCAATAAATGTTTTGTTATATCTTTTTACTTTTTATTTTGACATATCTTCTTCTGGCTTCCATGTTGTAAATTTCATTTACCCGCACTGCAGTTTAAAGTCGGTCAAGTTCTGTCAAACTCCAACGAATGCAAATAAGATACATGTATAGCCGATCCCGCCCACAGTATGACATAACCAATATCTCATTGACAGGTCCAATATCTCACTCATCAGTCAAACATCGATTTTTTTAATGACCGATCAGTAAAACATTGGAAATGTTAGAATTTTTTTTAGCATAGATTCATATAGGAAACTACTTTTAAAGGTATAAGAATTCATCTTGTCAAACTTCTTTTTAATATTTGACCAACAGAACATTTAATGTTCAAGTGCAATCTAGGCTGAAATGTATATGTGCAATATAATACCTGTGTGTACAATGTAAATTCATATCAACTTATTAAAGTTTTAATTTGATAAGAAAATTCTTTTGATGAATGTAATCAGTAGGTAATATGTATGTATTCTTATGTAATAATGATATATTTTGTTTATTGTGGGTTGTAAATCATTTTGATACTTATGCAATGAAAGCTTTTATATCATGTAACAATAAAGGTTGTTTCAATCCCTGAGCCAGCAATTATTTTATGAAGTTGGAAACTAAGACTTATAATCAAAGGGAATTCCTTCAAGGATACACTCAAAGCAAGATAGTGTGGTGGTCATGCAGGCAAGTTTTATCACAGGTGGCCAGATAGCTCAGTTGGTAGAGCACCTGACTAGTGATTCAGGAGGCCCAGGTTTGAGTCCTGGTCTGGTCTGTCACATCTTTCTCCTAGCCAGTTACATTTTATGCTGTGCCATGACCTGCATGGAAGTGACAGATGAAAGACCTGTCAGGGAAGATCCTGGTATTGTGTCTTGAGGGACTGAAGATCTTTAATTGAGCGAGTAATGTGGCAGTCAGGTTTGATTGCCAGATGCTCCCTTGAGCACCTGAAATGTGAATTCAGGAGGCCCGGGTTCAAACCCTGGTCTGGTCCAATGCATTTTTCGATCCCTTACAGTAGTTTGAAAAATGTAATGAAGATGTTTCAAACTTGTGGATAACATCTGGGCTTTGAAATAATCTGTGGGCAGATTTTTTCCTTTAAAAAGGTTATGTGAATGATACCTTATCATTTTCAAGGCCATAACTCAATGGTCAAGGTCACTAGCTATTCTAGAATAAAACAGTACTAGCATATAATTATACAATTACCTGGTAGCATGTATATGAAGTTTAAAATGCACGATAATGGATACCTGTGTAATGAGGAAAAAAATGCAAGAGATAGCTCAGTTCGTAGAGCACCTGACTAGTGAATTCAGGACGCCCCAGTTCAAATCCTGGTCTGAGTGATCCATCGCATTTTTCTCCTTTCCTGTTATCAAGTAAGAAGATGGGCATATTTGGTGTCTAATCTGAAGGAATAGCATGTATGAATCACTCACAGTTTAAATGTCCAGACAAACAGGTGATTTAGTCGGGCCACAGTTGGACAGACTTTACAAAAGTTGTGCACATAGAAAAATGTTGCATTACTATTATCATTACAATGGAATACTGTGTCCAAAAAATTGAAATACCCAAGCAAGTCTGCTTACGACATTAAATAATCACTAAACAACTATAAGATAATAATAGGGTATAATTAAATGCTAATGTATTTAAGGACTACGCACGCTAACTTTCGATTCCCGCCTACATTTTAAACCCATTTAATTCAATACTAATGACAATTTGGCAGTAAAATCTTTGTTGAATGCAAAGACCAGTTCAATGGTAATTGACTGATAATTTTAATATCAGTGTTAAATAGTTAATTACACCTAATTCCAGCTTTTTAAATAAGGGGGGTAGACGATATTTTCCATTGAAATCGGGCTTTGAAGCATCACCACATTTTAAAATATTCTTGGATATGAATAAATGTTCCTTAAATCTTTTCCTATGTTTTACGCATATAAAATTCAGCATATATCATAAATAAAATACAATGTTTTAGTTGTAAACTCCTTTGAAATTGGTGAAAAAATAAGCATTTTTGTACTTTTTTGTCTGTAGACATATGTTCCCCCCGTGAAACACAAAAAGCTTTGGTACGAATTTGTAAATTGACAGTGTATATTACCTGTAAAAAGGAATTTTTGTTCACGTGGGGGAAAGATGTTTTAAAATTATTTTCCATTTTCTGTTGATTTCTATAGTGAACAAGATGTGTTTGTGAAACACTGATGCCCCCGTATGGCAGCTTATGGCGAAGGTTAAAGTTTCTCAAATGCAAGTCAAAATCCAGGCCAAAAGATAAAAAATGTTGATACCCAAAGAAAGGTCTTGTCTCGAGGAATATACCTGTGAAATTTGAAAGACCTAGCTGCAACTGTTCAAAAGTTATGGCGAAGGTTAAAGTTTTTTAAATAAAAGTCACACGTCAAGGTGAAGGTCAAAGTGGTTGGTATCCAAAGGAAGATCTTGTCACAAGGATTACATATGTGAAGTATAAAAGCCCTAGCACCAACCATTCAAAAGTTATGACCAAGGTTAAAGTTTTTCGAAAGTAGGTCAAACTCCTATGTCAAGGTCAAAGGGTCAGAGTGGTTGGTATCCAAAGGAAGGTCTTGTCACAAAGATTACATATGTGAAGTATGAAAACCCTAGCATCAACCATTCAAAAGTTATGGCCAAGGTGAAAGTTTTTCAAAGTAGGTCAAACTCTATGTCAAGGTCAAAAGGTCAAAGTGGTTGGTATCCAAAGGAAGGTCTTGTCAAAAGGATTACATATGTGACGTATGAAAGCCCTAGCTCCAACCATTCAGAAGTTATGGCCAAGGTTAAAGTTTTTCAAAAGTAGGTCAAACTCCTAGGTCAAGGTCAAAGGGTAAAAGTGGTTGATATCCAGAGGAAGGTCTTGTCACAAGGAATACACATGTGAAGTTTGAAACCCTAAGCACCAACTGTTCAAAAGTTATGGCCAAGGTTAAAGTTTTTCAAAAGTAGGTCAAACTCCAAGGTCAAGGTCAAAAGGTCAAATTTGTTGGTATCCAAAGGAAGGCCTTGTCACAAAGAATACACATGTGAAGTTTGAAACCCCAAGCACCAACTGTTCAGAAGTTATGGCAAAGGTTAAAGTCTCATAAAATTTTGCAAAAGTGGGTCAAACTCCAAGGTCAAGGTCAAAAGGTCAAGTATGATGGTACCCAAAGAAAGGTCTTGTCACAAGGAATACACATGTAAAATATGAAAGTCATAGCTCCAACCAATCAAAAGTTATGGGCAAGGTTAAAGTTGACAACAGACAGACAGACAAACAGACAAACAAACAGATAAACAGACAGACAGACAGGACAAAAACAATATACCCCCGGGATCTTTCGATCTGGGGGCATAAAAACACAAATTTTACCAGAATTATCTCTCCTTCTTTTCTTAAAGAACTAGTGTTTTATGAAACTTCATATAAATATCTCTATAATTATGAAAAATCATTCAAATATGTTAACTTTAGAAAATTGACTTTGAGGTAGGCGGGAGAACAATACTATCGTTCGCAGTTCTTTCATCAGGTGGGGAAAATATGCTTTCGCTCTTAGTGCAACACAATCAAAATTTAACAATTTTCAAATTCAATAAAGGAAAAAAATAAAATTATTCTGACAAGCAACTTGATTGTTTAACGAAAAAGAGCTAGATGCAAGGATTGAATAGAAAATTATCGATTCTTCACTACTGGTTTCAGTCTTTATAAAAAGCTTGTCGATTTCGTTATGGTCAATGGCTTTAGGCTAGATACATGTAATAATTCGTTTTCATTTTAATACAGTATGTAGAGATTAGTTGGATCCTTTCCACAGACATTTATTAAGAGGCATGATTATATTGTCAACACATTTTGAGTTTGTTATCTCTAAATGTTATTTGATTTGATCCCCCTCCCCCCCCCCCCCCCCCCCCCACCTACTTTTCATTGTAAATAATGGTAATGTCTACATTATGTATATTCTTATTTTTTCTTGTTGATGTGTGTTTATTTTACAACACATCTCTGTTGATATAATAAAACATGCCATTAATGTATACAAATTATAAAAATTATATCCAAGGGAGTGTAGATACTGTTATGTTATTCCTATGTTTGAAAACTTTAAAGCTCCTGACAGATAATATACGCAGTACGTATACTTTCCAGCACAATAACGCAGACAAGAACTAGTAATAAAAGATGGAATAAGAGCAATGTAATACACTAAACTGATTGAATTCTAAGGAGTATATATATATATAAAAATATTTCCATTTCTATTTGTTTTCTCTGTGATATCTCTTTGAAAGTTAGGAGAGTTGATTTCTTGATCATTCCACCGGAATGCAAATTCGCCAAGCGAAAGGTCAGGAGCTAAGAAGGCCTAATATGCATGTAATTCTCAAGCGGCTTTCTTTGTGTTTAATGTCAGTGGGCGGGGACTATTGAAATTGACATGTGAGGCCTCGTGTAATTTAAATCTATTAGTTTACATTTTTAAAATCTAAATTTACAATTTTATTTCACAATGAAATGGAAATATAAGGAATCACTGTCTAGTTAGTAGAGTATGCCTGGGACATCAACGATAGTTGGAAACGTGGGATAATTTATGCATAACGGGCTTTGCCCGTTATGCAAATTATCCCACGTTTCCAACTATCGTTGATGCCCTGGCATACTCTACTAACTAGTCAGTGATTCCTTAAATATATATATATAAATATCAGCTCACAGGCTTAAAATTGAAATTGGACGATATCAAAAAATACCTAAAGATGAACGATTTTGTTCCCTTTGTGATCTCAAGGAGATTCAGGATGAAATTCATTTTCTCCTTGTATGTCCTCATTTTAGTGTACAAAGACTTGAACTTATAAATATTTGTAATAATAAATGTAAAAATTTTCAGTCCCTATCATATGATAATCAATTTCTTTGGCTCATGACTAATGAAGACCCTGAGATCCTAAGATCTCTTGCTAGATTCCTTGATAATCTACCTTAACTGAAAAATTTAAATATATTTGGGGATGTATATACATGTAGGAATGGCAATATATCATCTCTTCTGTTCTTTAATATGCATATATGTATCTTTCCAGCTACTTGACTATATGTTATTATTATATTACAATATGTATACTCGTATACATCTCTTGTAGATGCATTTATCAATGATTATACAATTAAGCACTGCTCATTATATTTAAGATCATGTTTGTTCTATCATTTGGATCTTCCTCCTTCTTTGTTTCATGTTTGTAAATCTTTTTTGCTCCTCCGGGGGCCCAAATTGGACTAATAAATCTTGTATACTTGTATACTTGTATATATATATATATATATATATATATATATATATATATATATATATATATATATATATATATATATATACACACACACACATATATATATATATACAATAGACATCCATCGCAGCTCATGCTCATCGCAGGCGAGAATATCTGTATCGAATAACACAGAGTGAATAATTCTTGTCCTCGAAGAAAGTGTGCTTTACTGAGGCATAGTTCCACTTGACTGTGTTTTAGTTATAGTGGAATTTACAATTTGCTTTCCCTTAAGTGTCTTTTATATCAAGAATAAACATGCATAAAAGATAGATAATTGAAAATACACAAGACCCTGTATTAAATTAAAAAAGTCTGAAAAGACAAGAATTTAAAAATGTATAGGAGTGTGGCACCACCTGGATTCGAAACACGACTCAAAAAAGTATCTTTGGTGTACATACCAAGCTGTTTTACCAATCTAGCTATTCTGGCTTTGAAAATAGAATGTATAAATGCAGACTAGGTTTTTTCAAACGGGTTTTCTTTTTTTTTTTGTAGGTTTTTTTGTGAATTTCGACTCTAGGGCAGGCGTGCCCCTAAAAAATTCCTATCTTAAATTATTCCTTTCATCACAACCTATCAAAATATCATAATTTTTTTTTAGGGGCAGGCCTGCCCTGAAGGACTTCTAGGCCTAAATTCATGCAAAAATCTGTGCTTTAACAGACAAAATGCTGTTTTGGCCAACTCTGGAGATTAATTTTTAAGTAGTAAATAATAAATTTTAGGTTCAAAATATAAATTTGAAAAATCAAGACATATATATGTTAGTTAACAACTAATGAACATTGATTTTTAAAAGTGACTTTTCCCGGGAAATTGTTCCCTCCTATAGGTCAATTCTTTTCAAATAGTGAATACATCCTTCAATTTGTGATTTGTCAACACTTAAAAAGCATTTTCTAACCATGATGCATAATATACTGTAAAGAAATATTCTGATTTCTGAAAATGATTGGTCAACAACTGCTCTGTATACCACAAACAAATGTTCACACATGTACATGTTTTATTGTGTAAATTTACAAACGACGACCACGACGACCTCCCTTTCTGCGGGTGCTGTCTGATGGAATTGGGGTCACATCCTCTGAAATTAAAACATCAGTTTTACTTACAGTTGATACAGATTTTTCAAACCAAATTTCGTGACTTTTGGACTAATTTCTCCGTTTTCAATTTCTAAACATAGGTCATCAAAGATTGCTTAGCTCACCTCAATATATGTTATACTTAAACAAGGCAGTCTTTAGTAATCAAATATTCTGGTAGTGTGCATCCTTAGATACAAAATATGCAAGTTTGGTCCAGGTAGGGTGTGCAGTTACATTGGAACTAACTTGTTTTAAAAACTTTAACCTGGTCACTCCTCCAGAAAATGTAGGTTGGATCTAGGGCATCCAAAGCAAGTTTTTTTAGTGTGTATCCCTTGACGAATCATCCATGCAAGTTTATGAAGGGCTAAAAATTAAGCTGGAATGAACCTGCTCCAAAAACATTACTATATTATTAGTTCAGTGTGGGATTTTGCCTAACTTTTCAAGACAACATTTGTTGAGGTGAGCTTTGTAATCTCTGATTACCTGTTTTTCCTTTTATAAGTGGTACCAATAAGTGGTGCCATTCCCAAAAGCAATGCCAAAATATGTTGATTGTCTCCAATTTTGAGAGTAAATATTCCCAAATCAACTGCTGAGGAACAGATTGCTATGATGTAATTTTTTTTAGTATGAGACACAAATCAAAGATGGAGATTAGTTGTAATATGGAAGTATGGATTATGTAGACAGCCTAGTGGTCGACATTTTTGACAACTTGAAAACACAAGAACAAGAGATATTAAGATGTAAAAGAAGGAATACTTGATGTTTATTCTTTAAAACATGGACTAATTGTTAAATGATTTTTGTATAAATGCAGAATCAATGTCATTTGTTGATATGACAGAAAATTCTAGTTTCCATTTCTATGTCATTTCCCCCATGAATCAATATTGTTACCATTCTCAATGGGTAGGAAAATATACACTGTGAGCTAAAAGTTGTCCAAATATGAACTTATGTTTCTTTTCTGTTATAAAAAAAAAACCAGAAGTCTCTGATGAGACTGTAGCTCTACTGGTCTGTTTGTATAACAAAAGAAAAGTAGCACTTGGATTTGAAACATTGCAACATGCAACAATAAATAGAATTATGTATCTTAATGTAGTCTACTTTTGTGACAAGTTATATTGAAATCAAATGAAAACTAGGAGTAGTAGCATTTTGAAAGTATTTCACGGAAATTTCTATTTTTAGTACCGGTAACCATGACAACACCACTCACCCAAATAAAAAAAAACAGAAATACATATTATGTATCGTAGTGTATTCTAACTGTGTGCCAAATTAGATTGAAATCAGACCAAAATTGTAGGAGGAGTAACGTTTTAAAGGAATTTCACAGAAATTTCTATTTTAAGTAACCATGGCAACACTGTTCATCGAATTCAAAATCCAATGCAATAAATTATGTATCTTAGTATAGTCTTCTTGTATGCCTAATTATATTAGAAGCAGACTAAAACTGTAGCAGGAGTAGTGTTTTAAAGGAATTTCACAGAAATTTCTATTTTTAGTAACCATGGCAACACCGTCCATCGAAATCAAAAACCGATGCACTAAATTATGTATCTTAGTGTAGTCTACTTGTGTGCCAAGTTACATTGAAATCGGACTAAAACTGTAGCAGGAGTAGTGTTTTAAAGGAATTTCACAGAAATTTCTATTTTTAGTAACCATGGCAACACCGTCCATCGAAATCAAAAACCGATGCACTAAATTATGTATCTTAATGTAGTCTACTTGTGTGCCAAGTTATACTGAAATCGGACCAAAACTGTAGGAGGAGTAGCGTTTTAAAGGAATTTCACAGAAATTTCTATTTTTAGTAACCATGGCAACACCGTCCATCGAAATCAAAAACCGATGCACTAAATTATGTATCTTAGTGTAGTCTACTTGTGTGCCAAGTTATATTGAAATCGGACCAAAACTGTAGGAGGAGTAGCGTTTTAAAGGAATTTCACAGAAATTTCTATTTTTAGTAACCATGGCAACACCGTCCATCGAAATCAAAAACCGATGCACTAAATTATGTATCTTAGTGTAGTCTACTTGTGTGCCAAGTTATATTGAAATCGGACCAAAACTGTAGGAGGAGTAGCGTTTTGAAAAATTGTTTACAGACAGACGGACAGACAGACAGACAGACGGACGGACGACGGACACCTTACTATCGCATAAGCTCTTCTGGTCTCTGACCAGTAGAGCTAAAAATTAGGTTCAGGTGAGACAAAAAGCAAACAATTTGAGCTTTATAGGAAAACACTGAAAAATTACCAATTCTGCCAATCTTCATTCCTGAACGTGCCAAAGCCCTCAGAGCAGACTGGGCTCCAGGTCCAGGGGTCTTGGTCCTACAATTAACAATTACATGTAATTACTTCCGTAACGTTGTTATTTCAGAGTCTAACATTTAGGTCTCCTTTTCCCAAGATCTGACTTTTAGGTGAGCCATTTAATTCTATACTTTATAATAAAATCACAAACTGTTACTGATGATATACAGAGCTAAGAAGATTATATACTTCTCAATTTGATACAAAGCTCAGTTCAGATTTTCACGAAATTTCCTTTTAATTCATTATCACTGTAATGTGTGATATACTGAAGTCTTTACTTTTAAGGTGTGACGACACATTCCTCTAATATCTGTATTTGCATTCCTTTGTAATAGACCAAAAATATTTATAATTATCATCATCTGTTCATTTCTAAACTATTTTCAAAATATCTGAAAAATATATATATAAACCAAAAATTGTGATATCAGCAGTTCAAGTGATTTCAAGTATAGGATTATTGATTTCAAGTATAGGATTATATAGGAAATGCCACCTCCAGAATCTTGCACAAATGCCTGGTAATGTACCCCAATTTATTTTTGTGAGGAAACTTCAAAAAGTACCAAAATTTCAATCACAAAATCTTGTGAAAAATTATATATTTTTGAGGAACATGTTGTCTGACCTTAATGTGATTGAGGGCTGGTTCATTCTTATCCATACTGATTGCAGTGTCTATGCAAATGTTAAGCATGTAAATTTTATTGTATTTTGTACTAAAACAAAATAAATAATTTGCACAACAATGCAAAGTAACTGCCACTACCTTTGATAATACTCAGTTTTTCTGAATTTGTTTGTCTGAATAATTTAAGACATGTTAATTTGTTTTAGTTTTATTATCTTTCCTATTTCTAGCAATTCAAAAAGGATAATTAAAATGCAGCTCTTCACTTGTCTGACAATATGCTTTCAAGTGCACACAGGTATGTTAGTTGTAGACAAGGCGACTTAGTTATCAACTTATGGGCAATGATAATGAAGTATATTTTGCATATCTTATATTTTGTGTGTTCTTGTCTCCAAAACAAAAATATTAATTACTATGCATTAAACCATAAGCTTTCTTCAAATTAGTTAGCAACCTTTTCTTACACTATAGCGGTATTATTAGTTTTAATTGATTGAAAACCTGGAGTAAAAATTAACAAGAGGCCCATGGGCCACATCGCTCACCTGGGCACATTGGCTAGGAGAAAAAAAGCAAAAATCAGTTCAGTATTGAAAAATTTACAGGGGGGAGGGGGGAAATTTTAAACTACCTGATGATGCTTTCATATCAATATAACAAATGGCTTTGCTATCCTTGAGCAGAAGAATTTTTCCCATACATTCATTTGTAAAAATTTGATCCTCCATTGTGCCCCCACCCTACCCCTGGGGGCCCTGATTTGAACAAACTTGAATCTACACTACCTGAGAATGCTTCCATTTAAATATGACCAGTCATGACTTTGCTGATCTTGAGAGGAAGATTTTTAAAGTTTTTTCTATATACTTTTATGAAAAACTTTGATCCCCCATTGTGGCCCCATACTATCCCCCCCAGGGGGGGGGGGGTTGTTGTTATGATTTGAACAAACTTGAATCTACACTACCTGAGGATGCTTCCATATAAATATGACCAATCATGGCTTTACTGTTCTTAAGAAGATTTTTAAAGATATTTTCCTATATATTTCTGTGTCATACTTTGATCCCCCATTGTGGCCCCATCCTACCCCTGGGGGTCATGATTTGAACAAACTTGAATCTACACCACCTGAGGATGCTTCCATATAAATATGACCAATCATGGCTTTGCTGTTCTTAAGAAGAAGATTTTTAAAGATATTTTCCTATATATTTCTCTGTAAAATTATGATCCCCATTGTGGCCCCACCCTACCCACGGGGGTCATGATTTGAACTAACTTTAATCTACACCACCTGAGGATGCTTCCATATAAATATGACCAATCATGGCTTTACTGTTCTTAAGAAGAAGATTTTTAAAGATATTTTCCTATATATGTCTATATAGAACTTTGATCCCCCATTGTTGTGCCACCCTAACCCCGGGGGTCATGATTTGAACAAACTTGAATCTACACCACCTCAGGATGTTTCCATATAAATATGACCAATCATGGCTTTGCTGTTCTTAAGAAGAAGATTTTTAAAGATATTTTCCTATATATATCTATGTAGAACTTTGATCCCCCATTGTGGCCCCATCCTACCCCTGGGGGTCATGATTTGAACAAACTTGAATCTACACCACCTGAGGATGCTTCCCTATAAATATGACCAATCATGGCTTTACTGTTCTTAAGAAGAAGATTTCTCAAGATATTTTCCTATATATATCTATGTAGAACTTTGATCCCCCATTGTGGCCCCACCCTACCCCCGGGGGTCATGATTTGAACAAACTTGAATCTACACCACCTGAGGATGTTTCCACATAAGTTTCATCTTTCCTGGTCCAGTGGTTCTTGAGAAGAAGATTTTTAAATGATGCCATTATTTTTTCACTAATTCCTAATTATCTCCCCTTGAAAGAGGACGTGGCCCTTCATTTGAACAATCAAGATTATGCATTTTCAACAGCAATTTGGCGATGCTTTTCAGACCACGGTTGCTCCTCTATTGATGTACAAGTCCAAACACTAACCTGTTTCCTCCAGTGGCCCTCAGTTTAATGTGAAGTGCTGTGATCCCAAGAGTCTTGCACTTCTCAGCTACATCCTGGGCTGCCAACATAGCAGCATATGGAGAAGCCTCATCTCTGTCTGCCTTTACCTTCATACCTCCGGTGATACGAGCAATGGTCTCTCTAGAATAATTAAAAAGGAAACTAAGTATTTGATATAATTTTTATTTATGATGAAAAAGAATTTAACTTTTTATGTGTTTAGGGGTGCTGATTTTTAAAGCAACAGGTACCAATTTCAGCAACTGATCAGCACTGTTATAATCACCAATATAAATAAAGCATTTATAAGTTGTTAGGATACTGTATGTGTACATAAATTGGTGTATTCAAAATTAAGCGCAACCACTGGGTATGGAGTTGTTGGCGAAATCATGAAGAAGCGCTATACACATCCGTGCTATATATTGTATATATAAATGATTTCTTAGCAGTATTCATGAATTAGCGCATCGTTGTCTGTGCCAAAGCCACTAAAATATGAAGCCCGCTTTTTTAAGTACACATACACTATATTCAAATTTGCTATAAATAGTACCTTCTTAAAAATTACAACACTCTGGTGTTGTAACTACAGTCAATTCTCAATATAAAATGTCCACCTCTCGTAATTTAGAAATCATGTTGATATAATGAATTTGGCAATGAACTGAATTAAGCATATTAGGGAAACAAGGTTACTGTTCTTTTGTGCCATAGAAATAAGAAATAGTTATGGTTCTTGGTAGTAAAATATTTATCTTTTTTTCATTTTCTTAATATTATGAAATCACATTTGAAAATTTATAAAATAGCTTAAGTAGCATTTTTATTTACAACAAATTTCATTTTAAACCAAAATACACAATTTCAAAATTATTACCTGTAAATACGTGTAAAAACTGAAACAAAATGTTTCAAGCAATGGCAATTCTTATTACAGTAAATTTGTACATTTTGGGCTTTATTTATGACCTTGACCTGAATGTGCTGGTACAGTATTATTTCATAAGAATTTAAGGAGTATCTAATAAACTAGAGGTACTGTGAGAAGAAAGCTCACAAAATGATACCCCCACTTCCATATGAGTAAGGTTCATTCTTTGCTATGGAAAAGCCAAAATATCTGTCCAATCAATTAAAAAAATAGGAGGAGCACAATGGCACTATATAATACAGATTCTGTGAAAGTATTAAATTTTATTCTGTGGTTCTCCCCCATATTTTACAAGGAATGTCAGTGTCCATGTTTTGCTATGGGAAACCTGAAATATGTGTGCTGATCAAAGAGGAGGTATACAATGGCATTATGTAATAAAGATTGTGTGAAAGTCTTAATTTTTTATTCAATGGTATACAATGAGTTGCAGATAAGAGATGGGTGTCCCAAAGTGAAATGGATGGACAGAAGAATGGACAGACATACAGATGGAAGGACTATAAACAGTGAATTTCCAATATTATCAAATTACATTTGAGTTTCTAAATTTTGCTATTAACAAAATCTCTACTGTCTACAACTTTGGCCAAGAAATTTGTTGCATGCAAAATAATTCTTTATCAAAATGCATGCTAAGTTACAGATCATATCACTTTGATTCCATCTGTTGTATCTAGTGAAACTCAGCTATTCTGAGAATGTGGACAAGTACGGTCTTCCACAAATAACATGCATGTCTAACACATCCAGGAAAATAATCATATAAAAATATTGGGAAACATGTTATACATCTATAGCAATGGAGTGAACAGGTAGAACTATGCCAGTACTACACTTGCACATTTTTCTCAATTTCTGATGCACTTACTTTCCAGACAGGTCAGTGACATGTACAAATGTATCGTTGAAGCTGGCAAATATGTGAGCCACTCCAAAAACATTTTCGCCCTCTTTAACTTGGGGGCCAAGAACAACTTGTTCTGTCTGTTCCTTCTTTCCCTTACGTGGGGCCATCTGCAAAAAGCATGTGAACAAATAGTTCAAGGTTTAAAAATGAAAACACTTTTGTCTGGCAGAAAGTAACTTGTCAAACCACAGAGATTTTTACATTGGGTCAGTGAAAAATTAAAAAATTTGATTTCATATAAAAAGCTTTCTTTCTATCATAATTCTATTAAAATATCTGAAATGTATTTTATAATTTTTATCATTAGGAAAAAAGAATGCTTCATGTCACCAGTACTCGGAATATAAAATTCCGGTTGTATCATAACGGACTTTAAAACCCTGTAGTTTGATTATGATAGAAAATATTGAATCTTCCTTGTAGAACAAACTTAATATTTTATCTTGATGTACTCTGACTGAATATTTATGCATAGATTTGAAAGATTGGCTGTGGATTGTTAACCTCATATCATGTACTGATGTTTACCTTGATCTCTTGTTTTAGAAAAGGACTTCCGCTTCCGGCTTTTTCCGGAAATTTACGAATCATCGGCCGTGACTCACGGACTTTGCCGAACACTCCCGACAAATTTTGTTATTGTTGTGCAGGCAGGCGAAGGAGTCAGACGACTAATTAGGCCAAATATGACCAGAAATTAGTCGTTTTATCTTCTGCAATGTATTTCTTTACAATGCTAGGAGTCAATATTTGATGAAGTTTATTCATTTTGTCCAAAAATGCCCGTTGCAAATCGATAAAATTGGATTTAGAACCTTCGTCCTCAAGCAGCTGACGGAACAAAAAGCTCGGAGTCGTTCAGACTTGAAGATCGCAGGCGAGCCGAGATAATGGACTTTATGTTTGACTGGGAAAATGAGAACGATAGGTTTTCTTTTGAAGATAGCGAGCGATTTGAGGAGGATTCGCTCTGCTCCTGGATAAGCGAACCCGAGAGTCTTTGTAATAATTGGAGAGGTTGGAAAAGACAAAATGGTGGGCAAGCGACTAATAATAAACAACAGAGTAAGTTTGCCGGAAACATAGGATTAATGAAATTGTTTCCTTTGTCCCTTTAGTTTATAAGCAGAAATTTACAAATGGTCTTTTTTGAGTCATGCATGAGTAGAA
Organism: Saccostrea echinata; assembly: GCF_033153115.1. Lineage (NCBI taxonomy): Eukaryota > Metazoa > Mollusca > Bivalvia > Ostreida > Ostreidae > Saccostrea > Saccostrea echinata. The sequence goes on along the minus strand of NW_026889759.1, from coordinate 12,273,659 downwards.
GACGTATCACCCTGATGGGTCAATATTCTATGAAAGGTGAACCACCTAAGGTTGTTCACCTCTCTTGTAGCCAGTAAAGTAACTTTTTTGAAGCCGGTAACAATCAATGATAAACATTTTGAAAAATAATGTCCAATTCAATTATAAAATGTTGCAGTTATTTGAGATAAAGAAGAAAAAAAGATGTATACACATTCTTTTACTTTAATATTGGAGGAGGAACACATATTCCTGTAATATTCAGTTGCAAGTAAAGTTGTCAGTTTTAAGCATATTAGTCTTGATCTCAAGGTTAAGAATTTTTAGGTTGACATTTTTCACTTTTTGGAAGTCGACATTGCCCACACAGAGAAACACTTTGTATTCAGTGGAACATGTAGTACTTTACCCTTGATGCATTTTTTCCCCTTGGTGATGGAGGGAATCATACCTAAACTTATGTATTTTCCATGGTATTGAAGGGGTAATGATTGATGGACAACATGATGATTTAGTATTAATACCTAAGATTCAAATAATCAAATCAACTGTATATAATCTAGCATGATCTAGGGAGATGTAGTTAGATGTACTATACCTTAATAGAACTTAGAAGTCATGGCTTTGGGGCCACAAAGTTAACATGAACTTGGCCTCACTTTATTCTGAAAAGTGACTGAGATCAGAAGTGAGTACATCAAAGTTTTATGACCCTGAATCCTCACAAAGTCAGGATCATGAGTCCACTTGTGGCCATTGAACACCTTTAAAAAAACTTCAATATTTTCCCCCCTGACGGCCAGACCAGCTTTTCTCATTCCAGAAGCACTGATCAAATTTGGGTTTCATAAGTTGACATAAAATGTAAACAGAAAGTAAGTTCTGAGATTGATCAGTATGAAGAAAGGATGACTGTGCTGTGAATTTAGAAAAATTGCAAAAGAAAAACTGAAGAAAAATAATTTACCATGATTCATTAACTGTGGAAGAGCAGTTGTGTAAAGTTTTAGGATTCATATCTGACCAGTTGTTGACATCTCAATACGCATGTTACAGGTTGATTGTCATGGAAAGGTATAATGTATTAATAAGGCTTAATGTGATTGGTTGAAAGTTTGCAATTTCCAGCGAAAGACATCTGTGCAGTCAGTTGTTAAAAAAATTAAAGTTTTTCAGGGGTCCCAAGGCCACAAGTGGACTAAGGACCCCTGACATTATGTGGAAATGGCCCTGGATGCTGGCCACTCCTTGAAAATGTTTAACTGAACCCACGTTTAAGTTGGGAGTTCCCGAGAACATACCTATATATATGTATATATAATTGTGAGTTCCCAAATTTACTATGTGCTTCTCTAGCTGTAGAGATTCATCAAAGAGATGTCTCTACATCACAATTTGATAGGTTAATGTATTGAAATGTAGATTAATTATTAATGATACTTAGAGGAATTGCATGCAACTTATGATTTGCTTCTAGAATATCATAGTAACTTACATGTGTGTAAATAGTAGAAAATTTACTGATACATCTGTCATTTATGAAGTTAAGATTCTTTATTAGCTTAGTGTTTTATGGGGGGGGGGGGGAGGGAGGGGCTAGGATGTTGTTTTTTTGTTTTGTTTTTTTAATTTGGAAAACAATATAAATAGACATGACCAATGTAGAAATTCAGGTAGTCAATAGCATGCATTTATGATTATATTATTATGTTTAAAAATCCCTTTTCCTTTTTATATAATTTTTTTGAACTTAACTAACAATAAGGGAAATTTAAATATGCAGACAATACACGTACTAGAATTTTTTTTGGCCATGTCTGCTTAAAAGATTTATGTATGGTGGATCTCATTTAAAAAAAAGTGCAACGCATTAACAAGGCTTTAGTTATAAATTCTTCAGAGGCCTGTGGTTTAAGATAAAATTAAAAGATTTTGTTTTAAATCATGTGACATGCATACTTTTTTTACATTCTGAATTTTTATGTTCTGCATCAAAATCTTTACACATTTATCATTTACAGCTGGTAAGAAAAAAAAAAAAGGTTTCTATCGCAAAGTGAACTTTAATTTTGCATGTGCAACAGATTAATGTAAGAATAATGCATGCAAATTTCTTAAACAGTGACACAAATGAGAGGTGATAAGGATAATTTTTTAAAGAGCATTTCAGTGTGAACGTGTTTTCACTAGAATTGATTTGTTTTACAGCAGGAGCTGTGTCTTCGCTAGTGGAATTAGCCTCAAAGGCAGTAGCTTGTCATATACCTTTTGAAGTAGTGGAACACTTCCCACAGCCCATTCCTGAACAGATTCAGCTGAGGATTGCATTTTGGAGTTTTCCTGAAAATGAAGAGGACATTAGGTAAAATCAATATTTAAGATAATGAAAATAGATACCTTTATTGTTTTGTAATTGATTATCAGAGATTTCTTGATAGTAAAGCCTTGGGGGAAAACATTGAAAAAATAAGATGGTTTAATAGAATGAAAAACCATAGCAAAATTATATTGAAAGACTTTTAATTCCAAAAATAAATTCAAACTTGTTGATTGTATTGATAAATCAAATTTTGTGTGAAAACCAATTTGTATGTTGAATTATTACAGGTTGTATTCTTGTTTGGCCAATGGCAGTGCAGATGAATTCCAGAAAGGAGAGCACCTCTACAAAACAAAATCAGTCAAGGAAGTCCTGCAAATTGGTACAAAGTTAAATATTTTAACTAAAATATAAATTGGCTTGTGAAAACATGGATTTTAATTTTATGCAAAATAAGTAAGCCTTATTTAATTGATACATGTATATCACAGGATTCCACCTGAGTGCATCAGTGATACCTCCACAAGGTATACAGCAGGCTAAGGGAAACTTCAATGTGGCTGTAGTGTTTGATCGTAGGAGAATCTCTTCCTGTACATGTACCTGTAACAGTCAGCCATCCTGGTGTTCACATGTTGTAGCCCTCTGTCTGTATAGAATTCACCAGGTAAAGTCATGTCATCAATACTGCAATGTGTGTGATATCATGCGTTGATAATTGATGCATGCAGTGCATACAGAATTGCTAAAATTAAGTGGCAAAAGAGTCTGATTCATGACAATACACATATAAATAATCATTAAATCTTTCTGCAGTCAAATGAATTTCAGTTATATATTTGAAAAAGTTTCCAGGTAATTAGATGTAAGATAATATTGCACTGAAGTATTTTGTGGTTACACAGTTTTATTCTGTGTATTTTTTCAAACATAAATAGAATTAAAAATATATTTTCTGTTTCTGTCATAGGCACCATCAGTGAAATTGAGAGCTCCTGTATCAGAATCCCTGTCCAGACTACACAGAGACCAGCTGCAGAAATTTGCCCAGTATCTTATTAGTGAACTACCACAGCAGGTAAGATCCCGTAGTGATGCTCTGATCTGATGTAACAGAATACCTAGTTTTTAATATTTTAAAAATATTTTTACATCTCAGCTGCAAATATTTAAAGGTTGCATGCCAGAAAATGTATTACATATTACTACTTTATAATGATAAATAACAAGTAGAGCAATTAACTTGAAAGAAGGTAAATGTAATTCTTTGTCATAGTGCCATTCAATAATTTATTTTAGATTTTGGCACAATATATGCAATGAAATCTGGATTTGCTTTTACAGATTTTACCTACAGCACAGCGGCTGCTAGATGAGCTTTTGTCTTCCCAGGAGAATGCTATGAACACTGTCTGTGGAGCTCCAGGTATGTGCTCAACCTTTTGTTTTGTACATGTATACATGTATCTGATGTTAAAGATAAGGATGGCAAGTTGATTTCATTAAAACAACAACTGCTTGAATTTATAAAGTTGAAGAAGTTAAAACGGTGTGAAATGAAAATGATTTTTTTTAGGGATGTCAAATCGGTCAATTTTTGATAATCGGTTACTCGGACGTTTTTCCGATCGAGTACCCGGGTACTCGGTAAAAATGTAAATATAAGTTTGTTAATTTTTAATTGTTAATTTGTTAAACCCCAAAACTGTTTTTATCACGTTTTATGAATGTATATAAACATGGAATCCAACGGGAATGATTTTTGGTTCTAAATTCATTTATTAAATAAACACAAATGACTCAATTAATACATCAAAAATTACAAATGGTTTACAGTTCTTGTTTAGGATCTATTTCATAAAGAGGAGGACAATCTATTACGCAGGTTTGTGATGACTAGACTAGCGAAAGAGAAGGAGAGGACGTTGTTTGGATCGCTAGTCTAATATTTTATCATATGTTGGTTGTTTCCCCCCGTATACACTAAACTTACTATGGAAACTGACTTTAAACATTTTTTTGAATCTTTACTTATTTTGAAGTGGGTAGTGGCATTTCTATGCATGTCCGATTTCGCTGCCGTATATTAACTAAATAATTTAAAAATGATTTGAGATAATGGACCATATTAAACGATGTTCACTGAAAAACAGGAATTGAAGCCATCCAAAAATTAAGGACCATAATAGGTGAGAACGGCTGGGTGATTGGTCACTAATTACTGTATATACACAGCCATAGGCGATAACGGGTGTTTAAATATGTAGATGACTACACGCTTATTACCCGAATGCATATTTAATTCATTTTTTGATAAGTTTTTGATAAAAATATGTATTATAAAATAAGAAAAAATACACATCCGAGTAACCGAGTACCATTTTCAGTATTTGATACTCGGACGTTCGATCGAGTACCCGGTTAACCGGGTACTCGTTGACATCCCTAATTTTTTTCTTTTGAATGCACTTGTGTTTTGAAATGTGTGTATTTACATGTAACTGCTGAAGGCATAAGCAGAGAGATTGTCATTAAGCAGACAGTGCTGAAATGAATCAATTGATCAAAACTTTAAATGCAATATGATATCAGAATTGTTTATCACAAGGAGGAATTATAAGTGTTGTTCTGGAGTACATCTTATGACTGGTTCTCTGTTGGTATTTTGTGTAATTTGATCATAGCAAATAAGTAGTTATGAAGTGTTAAGTGTCCCCAGGAAATGGATAGGAAATTCTTAAGCAATATACATGAACAAAACTTGACTGTGACTGACATGTTTGACACATTTTATATTGTAGACCACTAGAGAGCTATGTATGCATTGTTTATGTGTACTTTTCAGATCCAACAGCTGGGCCCTCTGCCAATGAACAAACCTCATGGTGTCTTGATGAATCAGCTCTGCATGAAAATGTCAAGAAAACTCTTGTCAAATTCTGTGTCCCTTCTCCAATTGTATTCAGGTGAAAAGTTTTGAGATTTTTGAGTGAAGTAGCACCATCATTATTCCACCCCTGGAAACAAAAATGGAAACGTTTCCACCCAAATTTTGTGTCATTATTTCTTTTTTTTCCTTGAGTCTGATTTATAACTTTGTGATGAGAAGCAAAAAAGCCAATGTATCTGACAAATAGTTTTTAGACCTTGCAGGTATTTTGAGCCAGAACCAATGGCATTGTCTCTGACTGTTAAAAAGGTGCATGTCATGGCCATGAACTAAAGTCATTTGATATTTAAATTTACAGATAGAGAAATACAGAAAGCAATGTTAGGGCAATAACATATCATTGTTAGATCGTTAATTTTAACAAAATTAGAGAGTTTTTAAGGAATTGAGCTGTACAAGTGATGATGAAATAATGTTTATGATGTCTCTTAAGAAAATGTGAAATACTTATCATTGTCAACCCTATCAGACAAAATAATAGAGTTTAGATGAAGAATTCGTAAAAATTTGAACTTGATTTTGTTTTTAATCTATTTCAGTGATGTTAATTATCTATCAGCGACTGCTCCTCCTGCTGCTGCGGAATGGCAGAGTTTACTCCGCCCCCTACGAGGTCGTGAGCCTGAGGGAATGTGGAACCTACTATCAATTGTACGCGAAATGCTAAGGAGAAATGACAGTAATGCTGTACCACTGCTTGAAATTATAACTGATGAGGTCCTGCAATGTGAACAGGTAAGCCCCAAGGTTCTAAATAGGATTTTCTTGAGTCCCAGGACTCGAGATTTTTGAGAGGGTTGAGTCCCAGCTGAATTTGATGCATCCCCAAAAAATAAGGTTCAATCCCAACTGAGTATCATTCCATCCAAACAACAACTACCTAAGTTACTGGAACTTGTGTCCAATCCCATTTACATATTGTCAATAAAATCTGTTCAAAACAACTTAAGCAATAAATAAAATGTAATGTTTATATAGATGCATACCCAACTACACACATAATTATTTGCCATTAAATTGTCAATTTTATGTTCATATAGCAAACATAAATAATTGCCTAATTAAACAGACAAGTTAATCTAAGTACTCTTAATGATTAGTTGACCATATTCACAGTTATCATATGTAATGGAGCATAACTAATCCTATCAGTCATATAATGTGGGTGAAAATATCGAGATAATCAAGCAACAATGTGTATACGAGCATCAATTAGTGTTACTACGTAGAATACAAGATTCCAAATTTGAAAGACTGCTTATTGGGATGTGCTTCGTGGACTACCTAATAATCTTGAAATATCTGATTACCATATTCCTGTGAGAGAGACAAATAATACAAGTGATTTTTACAATTGAACTTGCATATAAAATTTATTTATAATCAGGCAAATCCTGATGTATAAAATCTTCAGATTTTGAAAAAATCCAGAATTTTAGTGCTAATAAGGAGATGTCCACTGAAGAGCTTGTTCACATATTTTTTTAACATTGAGTCCCAAATAATTTTGCTGCATACATTACACAGATTCTTGCTTTAATGAGAACTCTGTAAGCCCTATCTTATACAAATGGAAATTAATTCTAGAAAATTGTTACATTTATGCCCCCCTTCGAAGAAGGGAGAGCATATTGCTTTGCTGCTGTCTGTCTGTCGGTCCACCAAAAGTTTCTGTTCATTTTCTTCGCAGAGGTTGCACATACTGAAATGAAATTTGGTATAAAGATTTATCATAAGAATATATCTAGGTCAAGTTCTGTTCTGGGTATGATCGAGCAATTTTTAACAGAGTTTTGCCCCATGGACTTAGGAAAATTCCAATTATTTGCAGTTTCCGTTCATTTTCTTCGCAGAGGTTGGACATACTGAAATGAAATTTGTTATACAGATTTATCATAAATATATCTAGGTCAAATTTTGTTTTGGGTATGATGGAGCGATTTTTGACAGAGTTATGCCCCTTGGACTTAGGAAAATTCCAATTATTTGCAGTTTCCGTTCATTTTCTTTGCAGAGGTTGCACATACTGAAATGAAATTTGGTATACAGATTTATCATAAAAATAATTTAATTTTGTTTGTATTCTAGCCTCTGATTGGTTAATATCCAAAAAGGAACACAAATTATTTCTGTATAACCTGGTTTGGTATGGGGACACACCCCCCTGACAACCAGCTGAATTATCTGTATCCATACAATCCCCTTATTTCCAGTCCTCGGGATTCACGGAAAATTCCAGATTTAATAAATGTACCTTTAACTTAACAATAATTCGAGTCTTACCACATGTAAACAAACAACAATGCTGCTAGGCCTATGCATCAGTTTTTACCTCCCCTCGCTTCCCATCACTTCCGTTACTAAGGTTGTATCATTGAGCGGCAAATTTGAACTAATAAAAAGCAACGAAATTTTACACCCTTAGTTATTTAATGATTTTAGAATTAAATTATAAGGAATGACTCTAATTCTTGGCCAAATTATTCGAGTATAACCTGGTTTGGGTCAGTTTACGCTGTTTTATAATCCGCTTCGTGGATTATAAAGCGTAAACTGACCCAAACCAGGTTATACTCGAATAATTTGGCCAAGAATTAGAGTCATTCCTAAAATATGTAGGCAAAGTTCTGTTTTGGGTACGATAAAGCAATTTTTGACAGTTATGCCCCTTGGACTTAGAAAATTCCAATTATTGGGGGGGGGGGGCATAAGTGTTTTACAAACATCTCTTGTTAAATGTTCTTTTTCAATGTGATATGGAATACCTGCAGTTAAATTGATGAATTATTTTAAGGAATTTGTTTATAAGGTGGAATCTCATTTATGTTGAAATTAGTTAAAATACATCTTCCTATGACCTATACATTGAAAACTGTACTGTAATTGTAGATTCTTGTATGGTGGTTTACAACAAAGGTAACAAACAACAACAGTAACAACATAGGGAGAGGAAATGGAGGATCTGGAGCAAATGCTACACAGCATGCTGCCTCCAGTCTCTGTGATGAGATAGTCACGTTATGGAGATTGTCTGCCCTGAACCCCAAACTGTCACCGATACAGAGAGATGACCTAGCCGTCAAGTTTAGGGAGTGGCATATTTCAACTATCGAAAATGTGAAGAAGGCACGATCCTCATCTCTGAGTGGATCAGCTAACAGTGGACTGAAGAAAAATGATATGGAGAATTTCATAGGATTCAAGCCAAGTATTGAAGCCTGTAATTTAGAATGGTCAGATTATCCAATACCTGGTGTTACATATTCTGAAAAAGAAGGATCTTGTTATGTTAAATATAGATTCAACAAACATAGTGAAAAGGAAAATAAAAAACCATCCAGGATTCAAGCAATGCCACTTTGCTTAGACACTATAATCAGTACAGATAACAAGACAACTCTGGCACAGGCACAGTGTATGCTACAAGATGCACAAGAGTTTTCAAACATTAGGAGAAATAATAACCTGGCTGGTCAAAGAGATTCTATTGTTAATGATGGTGCGATTAGCTCAGGGTCAGAAGGTTTCTGTGAACCAGAACGCAGTAGTTCATTATTCAGAGGAGATTCAGACTCAGGATCAGAAATGAAAGAAGTCAACAGTAGGAGTAATTCTTTAGATAGTCATGACTTGCGAAATTATGCCCCAGAACTGATATCTAGTAGTTTTGGACTTGAGCGATCTGATAATGGTGTATTTTGTCAGAGCGCCAGCAATACAGATGAAGTGTTTGATGGAGCAGAAGGAGGGGCAGAAGGAATAAGTATTGGTATGTTTGGGAATGAAGCGGGTGAGAGACAGATGATCGATGAAGTGAATGCCCACTCACATAGGGCAGAAAATTTAGATGTTCTTCGGCCACTGGATGACTATCAGATTTATTACTTCAACAATCCGAAAATTCCAGAGCCTTCCAAGAGTAAAGGAGATAAATCAGAAGAACCAAATCTGTTTGCTGGTGTGAAAGATCTCAATTCCATGCAAGACGTAAATTTCTTTTATTTCAAGTTTTATTTTGATTGAATAGAATTGTAATATAAAAAGTGCAGAAAAAGGTTGTATTTTGGAGTGTGCATACTTTGTAATTTTTGATCCTATCCTAATTAGATTTATGTTCTTTGAAGCAGATATTGTTTTCCCGAGCAGAGGCTCTTCATGCACATGGCCACACCAGAGATGCTTGTCGACTTGCTCAGAAATTAGCTGAAGAACTGTTAAGTAACCCACCAGATCTGCTGGCTGAAACTGCTAACCTTCCATCACTCAAAGGTATTGCAATCATTCTGATAATTAGTTTAAGGCTTACACAAGGAAATAGTTGCGGTTTATCTGTGCAATTACAGTATCCCAGCTAGGACAGGGTTGTCCCTAAGAATTGAAATAGGAGGGGACAACAAAAAAGTAGAAAGGGGTCTAGGGTACTTCCCATAACAAGGGGTTGAGGTGGAAGACTAGAGTAGCCGGGGGATAAAGTCATTATTGGCGGGGAAATTCCCCGACCCTTGTATCTTAGGGCCCCGCCCTCAAATCAGCACCTTTCCTGTGCCCCCCACAGGCACCTTTATAAGCCCCACATATCACTCAGACTGTCCTTAAAATTAGTAGTGTGATACCTAAGGAAAGTCAGCAATTCACACATCCCTTACATTGACGATTACACAATTTAACTTTCAACTCACAATACTTGTAACAGAGTCATACTGGTATATAGACAGGTCCCTGCTCCAAATTATAGGTGATAAATCAATTTAAGTAATAGCTCTGAACACTTGAGAGTCTGAACAGGAGTTCAAAAACAAACACACAAGCTGAAATACTTCAGAGGATGTCCAGGCTATCCTTTTTAATAGCTAAGTCTTGTTGGCATTTTATTTGAGTCTCAAAATGCTTACAGTACACAGAAATGTAAACCAGAGAAAAATCTCCAAGACCAAATATACCCTCACCTATTATTTCTGAATAATGATAATTCTCGTAATAAAAAGAAAAATATATATATCCATCAACAGTCAAAAGCATTCATTAAATAAAACATTCAAAAGCGTTCATAAAATAAAACATGAAGTGAAGGTAACATTAACATTGACCTTCAATTCTGTTTATCACAGAGCACAGCTGGAACACTGAATTGGAAGATTTTTGATATACATTGTATGTATATTGTGTTAATTTCATGGATTTTTTTGTGCATTTCAGGAAAGAAGAAAAAGGCATTAACCAATATCAGTCTATTGGCCAGTTCTACCCTCTCCAAGGCAGCCTTTCTATGTAGTGTATTAGCTGAGGAATCAGAGTGCCACCATTTAGCATTTAAAGTTGGAATGTTTGGTTTAGAAATGCCAAGACCCCCAGCATCCAGCAAAGCCCTTGAGGTAAATTACATGAGAAATGTCCCTGGTCATATTTAGATTGCAATCTAATTTAATTTTCTTCAAATTAGGTCATTTGATCTGCTCATGTTAATTACTACACAAAGAGTCAAGCAGTATATCCTGTTTGAGTTCATCTCAGACTGACCTTTCTCTAGCCATTAAGGTCATTGTCTTCTATCATGGGTATGACCATCAGAATGCATGTAATGTCAATTAGAGATAAACACAAATGGAATATTGTTACCTGTAGATCATTTGTGCAACAATCTACATTTGTTTTTCAAATTGCATTGTTATTATATTTATGACTAAGATTATTACAAACTTTTACTATGTTCCAAATTTGATTGAAAGTATGTTAACCAGGAAAAATTTATTATTAGATAAATTATTTATCATTTTCAGCACCAGTATGTTTTAATCTCATTTCAATATAACTTGGCACACAAGTAGACTACACTAAGATACATAATTCTGTGTATCCGATTTTGATTTCGATAAACAGTGTTGCCATGGTTACTAAAAATAGAAATTTCCTTGAAATACTTTCAAAATGCTACTCCTCCTACAGTTTTGGTCTGATTTTAGTATAACTTGACACACAAGTAGACTATACTAAGATGCATAATTCTCTATACCAGTTTTGGATTTTGATGAACGGTGTTGCCATGGTTACTAAAAATAGAATTTTATTGAAATACTTTCAAAACGCTACTCCTCCTACATGTTTTGTCTGATTTCAGTATAACTTGGCATACAAGTAGACTGCACTGAGATACATAATTGTCATTATCGCTTTTGATTTTGTTGAATGATGTTGCCATGGTTACTTAAATTGAATTTTCTGTAAAATTATTTTAAAAGGCTACTCCTCCTACAGTTTTATTCTGATTGCAATAAATCTTGCCACAATAACAGACTAATTTCATGGGTTAGTCATAAATACAGAATAGTCAATGAACCAAAACATTGACAAATATATTGTTTGAGGGGCTGTAAATTCATGGGTATTGTTGACCCGCGAAACCCCATGAGCAATGATAATTCCACTGTAGATGTTTTTTGACTTTCCTAATTTTCAAAGTGTTAATATTTTGTAGTGTTGAAATTTGTTTTAAAAGGTAAAAAAAATCTGTTTTGACTGTATTTATTTAAATTCAGCTCTACTTTGTAGGTAAAATTAGCTTATCAGGAGTCGGAAATACTGAATCTGTTGAAAAAGATTCCCTTAGGACCTGCAGAGATAGCTGTTTTACGTGAGAAAGCTGAAGAGTTGAGAGATGGCACATTTAAAACTCGTGGAGATGCACTTCTTCCACTAACATTAGCAACATTCATCTTTGACTCTCTATGCCTACCAGGTATTTTCTATTGATAATGATCAGAATATTCAAGTTGCATTTAAAACTTAGATTATATTGGAAAATGTGCATAATAATGTCATTTGTTTTCAGTGTTTCCAGTTGGCTGTTCCAGTAGCCGCCCTCCTAGTAGGTCTGTGCAGATTACTGTTCGGACCAGTGTGGATGAAAAGCTTGGATTTGATGGAGCTGTAGCAGCACTTGGTATAAAATGGCAACTTTATTGCAAGCTGTTTATATGTATATCTGTGCATAGTTTTTGATGAAATAGTGATTTATTCAATAATGTGAATATATCATCCTCAATAAAAAGGAAACAAATAGTACCTAATGAATTTACTTGAAAGCAAATTTTGAAAGCATTATTTATAATACTTTGAATTTTCAAGATTGTTTATTGATACATGTACATGCATGTTTATACCGATAAATGACTAATATATGACTACTATATTTTGCAGGTCTGAAGGCCAATGTGTCTGAAGCTGAGCATCCTCTGTTGTGTGAAAGCACTAGAAGACAAAGAGGAGAACTGGCTATTGCTATGTTAGTACACTACAAGGACGATCCTATCAAACTCAGCAAGGTAAATAAAACATTTACTATTCAGTGTGCTTAAAATTGAATTCCAGCATGCAAATTATATACATGTAGCTTAAGTTTGGTTAAAGTTTATCATATGTGTAAGTGTAAAAACTTTAAATGACTGTGTTTAATTATGTTTATATTATCCTAGCAATAAAAGTAATGGATGTATGGTGATTTGAAAATAACACAGTGCTCAAGTTAAATTCAATTTTTTTGTAGATCATGGACAAGTTGTTAGACAAGGAGGTCCATCAGTTATACAAAGCACCAAGCCTGGTGAACTATTTAGGAGTGAAAACCCCCTCATCTAATGTCACAAACACTGCTAGCAGTAGTATAAGTAGTACCCCTCATAGTCCTCAGACTTCTAGTGCAGGAGCTGAGGCAGCAGGTACCTCCAATACCCCCAAGACAGACAGCACAGCCAAGAATGGTTCAAGTACTCAGCCAACTGTCAGTATTCCTAATGAAGTAAACCCAGTGCCCAGTAGAGCATCAGCAGGAGCACGGCCCAAAATAACTTATCCCCTCAGGTACAATAGGTATGTGTCTATCTTAGTTGTTTTTGGTTAAGATACATGACTGTACATGTATATGTACTGTAATTGGCATTTAGTCCTTTGTGATTTTGGGTTGTGGTTGTTGTAGATATGATGTTGTAACTTGTATGCTTGGTATCTTGTGAAAACTAGGTATAGTTATACATGTTGAGTCCATACTTTTATGTTCTTGATGATCTCTTGAGTATACATTCTTTCCTTAATAAAGTAGGAAAAAAATTCTAGTGTTTAATTAAAGTTTTCTGTTTGTTACAGTGGAAAAGACACAGATAGTTCTGCAGTGGAGGAGGAAGATGAAGTCAGAGCTCTAGAAGCTAAGCTTAGATGTATGGCACAGAAAAAGAAACCATCACAAGGTCTGAAAAAAAAATCTTTTTCAAAAATTATTTTGTAATATTTCATACAATGTCCAAATTACATTCATTTTTTTTTTCTTTAAGGAGAATTTTTATTTGTTTTACTTTTTTTCGCAATCTCTGAATAGGTATGGCCAGTATTGACAGTAGTGCTCCAGAGACCACATCAAGTGACAACTCTCCCACCCTTATCAGGAGGACATGGGGTAAACATCAGGGACCAGGCAGTGACTGTGGCAGTAGTGCTGACAGTGACTCACTAGGTTCTAGCAGCTCAGGGGAGAAAGATCCTCGAGTCAAATTGAGAGACAATGATAGGTATATTTTTATATTCAGATACTTTTTGTTATGGAGAGTGGGATCTCAAAATCTTAAAAGGATATATGTAATAAAATATGTGTTGAGTTTCTGGATGCTAAGATTTAATTATTTTTGTAGTCCACCAGGAATGATGCCCACTCCAATTCTCAGATCTCAGCAGTTGTCTATGGAGTCTAGAAGCAGTACACCAAATGTTAAGAATACCAGGTTGGTAGTGAACTCTCTTTTATTCCCCAGCATTAAGGACTAATGACCCTCTGCTCCAAATTTCACGAAAATTTTTTAAACATCCCAACATTGATTTTCATCAAGAGCTATAGCATCAAAATCAAATGAAAAACAGTATAAGGTATGAAGTGCTGCTTATTTTTTCAGAAATGATTTCTATGTCAGATCATAATATGAAGAAATTTTAACACAGAGATTAGGAAGAGTAATAATTTATTATCACAACATAAAATTAGAAATATGCGGTGTATATGAAAATAATGTTTAGTGTCATACCTACTAAATTCATATTAGAAATCATAATGAAGCACTGCTTCCTAAGTCAGAATATCACAATATTATATGTGGTTGTAAGAAAACAATACATCTGTTAGCAAGAGTTATCTTTCTTATAAATATTTTTTCATTGGAAAAAAAATGTAATACTAATAAAAATTCTACATTTGGTGCTTGATACATTAAACCATTCTTAAGATGATCGTTAAAAAGATAGAACATATTCAATTTTTAAGGGTTTTGAAACTGGATTTAAAAGTTTTTTTGTCAAGCATAAAAAAACAATTTGAAAAGTACAGTCAAAGGAAATATAAGGTAATGTTTCCATCTTGTGTTAAGTTTGATCGAATTGACTGCTCAAGGGTCTCGATAATTAAACTCTGATAAAGTAAACTATGAGTAATACTAGGATATTTTACTTGGAAAGTTAGCTCTCTTATCAGAGGGTCGGTCCCCCTTAAAACAGGAGGTATGTAGTTTTCTCTTATTCACTCTCCTGTGTTTCCACCCAGCTTTGGTTTCCAAGTAATAATTTGATAAATGTTTGAATAAGGATGTTCTTATTTGCACAGTGTATGGTTTGATGAAGAGCTTGCATGGCATTGATTTTGGAATCATTGGATCAAATGAAAGTTGAAATTTGAATTCTGTGCAATACCGGGAGAATGATTTAGGTTGGGATGTTCATATTTCCTCCATGGGTTAGTCCACTGAAGAGCTAGCCTTAGATTTTTTGTGGGGCTACAGAGTTAAACAGCATAGCTTCTGTTGCTGAAAATAGAATTTAGATTTCCTTGCAATAATCTGGAAAGGTTTTTTATAGGGATTTTATATTTGCACCATAGATGGGCCTGATGAAGGGCTTGGGTTGGATTTTCATTTAATTAAAGATGGGTATCTCCTGTTGTTAAAAGAATTTGGACTTGTTTTCTAGAATATGAAGGTGACATGGGGAGGGATGTTATCATTTGCACCATGATTTTGTTTTTTTTTTCATGGTAAGAGCTTGATTTGGAGAGTCATAGGGTCATGGGGGTAAATTGGCTTGGCTTTAATTTCTAAATATAGATCATGTAGATCATTACATTACTTTTTCATGCTATTACTTTAACTATAGCTTTGACTTGATTGTTTATATGCATGTACATAAAATTAGCAAGATCATGCTTACTGTTAATGCAACTGCATCATATGAACACATCTATTTTCATGAGTTTGTCAGTCATTTGAAGCAGCGAAAATTTCATAATTATTATTTTCAAATTTATTACACCAGGTGGATAGTTTATCGGCATTTACATGTAAAAAGCTTTTTATTTCTTCTCCCTTGGTTCACTTTGGGCATCGTTTATGACCTTTTTTTTTAATCACTTTCCTTTTTTTTTATAGGTTCAAAGGTAAGAGCAGGATGATGCCAACAGTGCCTAACCAGCCAAGTGAAGCCATAGCTCACTTCATGTTTGAACTTTCTAAAACAGTACTGGGCAAGGCTGGTGGAAATAGCTCCACCTCACTATTTACACAGCCAACCAACACCAACACAACTACTGGGCCCCACCGGAACTTACATTTGTGTGCATTCCAGATTGGTGTATATGCCTTGGGTCTCAACAATTGTGTTTCACCAAACTGGCTTTCTAGAACATACTCCTCTCATGTTTCTTGGATTACAGGTTTGTCATTTGTAGTAATTTTCAGCAATTTCAATTCAATTATTGGGTAACTTCATCAGTGAAAAAAAGACACTTTATTTCCCAAAATAGTGAAATAATCATTTTCATAACATGCATGTAACTTGAAACAGAAACATATCTATTAGAGATGTTTTTGTACATGTAAATCATTTTTTAACAACCAACTAACTGTTAGTTATTGAAAATGACTTAAAGGTGCTTGGACACAGATTTGAAGTTAATATTTACTCAAATTTTCTGTATAATTTCGTGACTTATATGTTGCTATAGCATTTCTTACGAAAATTTGATAAAAATCTTATTTTATCTGGAAGTTATTGAAACTTCGAATTTCTGGACACGTTTGATAGACACATCCTTGCACTTTCACAAATTTTAACTTTATTCTTATTACTTTAGAAAAGTAGCAATTTTGTTGTTTATTAATGAAAAATATCAAAACTATAATGCAGAAATTTCAGAGTAGAAATGAAGAAAGCAAAATCTTCTCACCAGTATTGTCAGTATGTGCTCAGTGGTGTGTGCAGAGTTTAACAATTGAAAACACCCGGTGAAACGTAAACATTAACAACAGAGCTCGCGCCCTGTTTACAAAAACAGTCTATGTTTCACGGGTGTATTCAATTTGTTAAACTCTCTACACAACTACACAACACTGAGCACGGGCTGATAATACTTAAGTGAGTGGGTTTTGCTTTTGCACATTTTTACTCTGAATTTTCTGGATTATAGATGTAATATTATTTATTAATACACAACAAAATTGCTACTTTCTTAAGTATTAAGGATAAAGTTAAAAATTGTGAAAGTGCAAGGATGTGTTAATCAAACGCCTCCCGAAATTCATAGTTTCAATAATTTCCAGATTAAATAAGTTTGCTATAGCAACATATAAGTTGTGATATTATACAGAAAATTTGAGAAAATATAAACTTCAAATCTGTGTCTATGCACCTTTAATATACATAACCATCTCCAACAGATTTTGTTTCAAGGTTGAATGTATGTTGTAAAGATGATAACTGGTATTTTATTTCTACTTAATAGTGACATTCACAGGTTCAAAAAGCTGCTAGAATGAGACTGCATTGATATAGTGTTGAATTTTTAAGAGGATTTCTATTGTAATCTGTCATTCAAATTTTGGGATAAACATGAAAATGTACAATTATCTCAATGGTAAAATATTTTTTGTACAGGTCAAGCAATAGATATAGGAAGCATTGCCATCAACATTTTGATTGACACATGGGAAGGCCACCTAACACCACCAGAGGTTGCTTCGTTGGCTGATAAAGCATCAAGAGGGCGTGATCCAGCCATGGTGAGGGCAGCAGCAGACCTGGCATTGTCATGCCTCCCACATGCTCAGGCTCTCAACCCATCAGAAGTACAGCGAGCCATCTTCCAGTGTAAGGAGCAGAGTAGAGACATGTTAGAGAGAGCTTGCCTTGCTGTAGAAAGTGCTGCAAAAGGAGGAGGTGTGTATCCTGAAGTTCTGTTTGATGTAGCCAGGCAGTGGTTTGAGTTATCAGAAGAGGCTGCCAAATCGAATGAAACTTCAAATATATCCCACAGTCATTCTCATGTGGAACTTGACAGTGACAATTCAAATTCCTCTTCCTTGGGCACAGAGAGGCAGAGTCCACAGACACTACAAGTTCTCCCCATGTCATCATCTTCGAATCATCAAGTATCCAATCAGGTCATGTCCCATGCTAATCCCACCTTATCAGCCCAACCCATGGTTTTGTCCTACACAATTCCACCTGCCAATCACCACCAGCTACCTCATCAAGCTCTGGTCCAGCATATAGGTTATGTCCAGCAGCTTCCACCATTTGGTCAACAGTTTACCCCACAGCATATCCCCATCCATGGTCATAATATTCATCCATATGTTACTTTCCCGTACCAAACTCAGCCCCCATTCAACAATCTTCAACTGCAAGGAGCTCCTAATGTCTATTCTGCAAATCCTCCACAGTTCAGGCCCCTTGGTACAGCAGTTCAGGTGTTTCCCCCTCATTCACATTGTCAGATAACCCCCATTCAGTGCCCCCCTTCATCATCAGCTGCAGGGGCTCCCCCACAACCAATACATCAGGCTGAAGCCTTGGTTGAAGGAGCATCCAATTCTCCAAGTCCACCACATCAGGGGTCAACACAAGGACACCATGGACCCAGTCATCTAGACAATGAGGCACAGCTGAATTATCTCATGGCCTCTTTTAGAGTAGGAATGCTGGCTTTGGAGACCTTATCAAGAAGAGTCCATGATGATAGACCACAGACTAAATATGCTCGTAATCCACCATATGGAGAAGATGTCAAGTGGCTTCTTGGAATTGCTGTCAAATTAGGTAAGATTGTATTATGTGATAAAAAGCACTTGATTTTGTTGCTCTATGATTGAAGTTAGGCCATTATTGATATTTCTCTTTATCATCTTGTTTTGTAACAGCTCCTGAGGAAATTGTTATTTCTGTTCTTCCTTCTAGCTTACCTGAGCCAAAGGCTCACAGGAGCTTTTCTGATCAACATTTGTGTATTGTCTATCTTGTGTTTAGTGATCATTTACATTTCACATTTTCAACTTTCATTGAATGAAATGATAGGTCCATATTTAGATTGTAACGTGAGTTTAAAAATTTGTCTATTACTCTTGATTTAAAGGGGAAAATATAGCTTTGTGGGGGGAAATAATCATACATTAATAACTCCAAAATGATCTTTGTTAGTTGGGCCCAATATTTGTGGATTTCAATGGTCACCTTTTTCCACAAATTTACATCCTAGTGAACAATAACTCTTTCAGTATATTGGTTCATTGAATCTTCTGTAATTATAAGTTCATGAAATTTCATCCCTGACGCAGTAAAATTGGGTATTTACAAACATTGACCCCAGTGAACTAAAATATTCCACAGTACATTTGCTACATTTCCAACTGCAGGGATTAAATTAGTCATCTAGGAGTCAGCATAGATTACAAAAGTGGTTCTTCTTAATGAAATTTTCATGAATTTATCATTGCACATAAATGAATCTTATTCTCTGCTTTTGCAGGAATCAACTACTTGCAGCAGTTCTGTGCCAGTGCAGTGAATGCTGTGGTCAGTCCCTTTATACTGTATGACATTGCTATAGAAGCAGCCCATGTTTTGGCCAGAAGTAACCCTGTTGTAGTTCAGAATCACATGAGATCTAACATCCTCAATCCACTCATTCAGAAATGCCTCAATATGTAAGTAATTAAATACTGCAAAGAACTTTGTTTGCTAATAGAAATATTAGAGAACATTTGTTAGCTTATTTAAAATATTTATAGGTTCAAATACATGAATATAAATATTATCAAAATAAGAAAAGGTATTAGGAATTAAAATTTGACTTTTTTTTTATTATGTGAATTAGAAAATTAATACCTTAAGAATGACTGTTAAAATTACTTTAGTTCTTTTTATCCTTCTTAGGTTTAATCAATGTGCTCATCAGAAAATCCATCATATAAACCAGTCAGACTATGAGGACTTTATCAGCACTATCTGCAGTGCAAGAAATGCCTTCTGCCTTACACCTGGGGGTCTGGTCCAGTTTCAAGAATTACTACAGAGCCTTAGAAGGTCAAAGTCCTGTCGAAAGGACTTATGGACAAGAATCTTACATGCATTAGCCACTGGAAATGTCTGATACACGCTATGGATAGTCCAGTGTAAAAAAGAAAAAAAATGAAAAATCAGGAATTTAGTATAGATTTTTATTATTTTTTTGTGTCAAAAATTTGTAAAGAAAATGTTTAAAAAATATATATTTATGATTGTGAACTCATGTTTTATGTATTTTATTATTTACAGTTTTGAAGTCATACCTTATACTGACAATATTTTACAATTGTTTGTTTAATGTTTGTGTTTACTTACAGGATTTGGTTGAGAGAAAAAAAAACAAAACAAAACTTTTTTGTGTAATAGTCCTTGTTTTTCATTTACCAGTCCATTGAAGAAAATATATATTTAATTGGTTTTATGAAACAAGCTGTACTTTTCTTTGTTTTTTTTTTTTTTGTTGTCTTCTACTGATTTTCCTCCTATGTTGTAGTGGATTAGCTCTTAGTAACATACACACGTTGCCAAATGATTTGATAGTTTAATAGTTGGAAATGAAATAACATGCACTGTAGTTGAGAATGTAATTTAACAGAATGGATGTAATAATGTTGGAAGGAAAATATTTTTGTGACGTTACGTGCGAGAAAATCTGGTTTGAATTTAATGTTAAAAAGAAAGTATACAGTGTATGTATATGAAAATTTTATGGTTATCATAGTTACTGAGACATGAAGGTTAAAAATCAGTTAATATTTACACATATCAACATCTTACGATGCAGTGAATGTTGGATTATTTGTGGCTCAAGATCATTCTTTTGGAATAGAAAGAAGAAATGAGAGAAAACTGACGTTAATCTTGTGGTCTATTGAAGTAATATCTGACAGAGCTATATACTTTTTTAAAACCCTAAGAAAAGTTTATCATACGTTGATGGTTAATTTGGTAAAACTTCATTTTGGAAGTTTGAGAAGTGACACTAAAATCCTTGCTTGATTGTTTTGAACTCGTCAGTAATTTTTTTTTAAATAAGGAAAAATATTTCAGCTTTCCCACTATAAAAAAAAATATGTTCATTTAAAGTATATTACATAAATTATTTGAGATTTTTGGTCATTTTGAGACTATGTTGAAACATCGAACGACTCTAAATTAATATTTATCAGTTCACCCTAAAAAGATATTACCATCCTTTGGTTATTATTTGAAACAAGAATGTTGAAAGAACAAACATGAAATCATCTGAACATGTCTTAACATCTTTTGTACAAATGATTGTTCTTGAATTGTTTGACTCTGATCTTTAAGAAAAAAAAACAAACTAGTGTGCTGAGCATACACCAGAATGCAATAAGAAAGCAACTAGACTTCATTGTTGCTGAACAAAGTACAATATTCCTCATTTTACTGGAAAATATTTCTAGAGTTGCTTCATTCCCCTGTTGTTCTATTTTTATAAACAAAGATAAAGTGAACATTTAACTTTGTTGCAACTGCATTTAGTGTTTATTCATATATCACAAATATATATAATTCATATATGTATATTTATTCATTTTCCACACCACATAAGCATTACTCATATATTTAAGACAAAAAACCTAGTATTTATTTATCAACAACGTAGTATTAAACTAATGGTTATTGTCTTCCATGGCATATAAATGACTAAAAATTATTTTCTTGGAAAGATGTGAATTACAAAGATACCTAATTTTTTTAAGAGTGATTGTATTTACAAATGTACGGTAGGGGAGAAATACGTTTGAAAGATTCTTCATCTGAAAAAAAAATGAATGACAAGAGTAATTTCAAAATGTTGCTAATTTTTTTGTCATATGCTTTTGAATGATTGGCTATGCAAATCTTAACAAAACTGAATAATAATTTGCAATCAGTAATATGTTTGGAAATAAGGGTCTAAAGCTGTTTATTACTTTGGCATGCAGAATTTTACATTTTATTGAGACAGGGATGGGGGGTATATTCATTGTTCTATTGCATTCACTATGTGTTGGCTTATAATTATTGATTGCCCAAATATACAGGGTTGAAAACACTTCAATTGATTTTTAACAAATTCATGCTTGTATGCATAGTAGATATACAAACAATATTGTTTACATATACAGCAGCCTTGAAAAACATAGTCAGTATGCAAGACCAGTGTCCCAAAACATGACAAAAGTTGATCTCAGCTTGTATCACTTATGTAGTAGATTTCAATATTTCAGTCAGCAGGTAGATTTCGATCTCTGTGTCCCTGTCACGGGACTTGTTCTCTGTGTTCATCACTGTATCTCTGGTAGATAGTTCTTTTAATGTACCCTATGCACTTCATCTGTAAACAATGTTCAGATTATGCACTTATCAACATCTAATAAATGTGAGTGTCTAGCATCTTTTTATACACATGTATTAATCTGAAAATTAAATTTCTGTCATTACCTAGTCAATGAAAATTCAAATTTTATGCACCAAATTGAATGTAATTGTTCAGGAAAATTGAGCTGTAAAAAAGTAATGTATGTATGAATAACAGGCTCTAACTTTTAAGTTTTCAAGTGTGAATTTTGAAAGTACCCTCCTACTCTTGATTTTTAGCACACCTGAGCAGAAGGTTCAAGTGAGCTTTTCTGATTGGAATTTGTCCATTATCTGTTGTCGTAATCTTTTCACATTTTCAATTTCTTCTCTAGAACCACTTGGCCAGTTTTAACCAAACTTGCCACAAACTATCCTTGGGTAAAGGGGGTTCAGGTTTGTTCAAATGAAGGGCCACACCTTCTTCCAAGGGGAGATAATTATGAATTGGTGAAAAATTAATGGCATCATTTAAAAATCTTCTTCTCAAGAACCACTGTGCTTGAAAATGTGAAACTTGTGTTGAATTATTGTGAGGTAGTGTAGATTCAGATTTGTTCAATTCATCACCCCTGGTGGTTGAGTGGGGCCACAGTGGGTGATCGAAGTTTTACACAGGAATGCAAAGCGAAAAATCTTCTCAAGAACAGCAAAGCCATGATTGGTCATATTTATATACATGTACAAGCATCTTCAGGTAGTGTAGATTCAAGTTTGTTAAACCCCCCAATTACCACTTTTATGTTTAAACTTTTCAATACTGAACTAATTTCTGCTTTTTCCTAGCCAAAGTGCTCAGGTGAGCTATGTGGCCCCTAGGCCTCTTTTGTTTGTTTTTTTTTTTCCAAACATTGTATTTTAGATATGAAAAAAAAAGTATTCATGTTTATAAGCCCTTATATTGAGGTTATTCATATCAGTCTTACTTGATAGTAAAATAATAATTTCTTATTAAGAAAACTATATGTATCTTATTTATTGACATTTTTTGTAAGCAAAATTTGTTAAAGAAATTGTGAATTGAGTAATGAGACAAAAGTATTTTTTTAAGTAGACAGTGGTAGATGAAGTTGTCCTGACATTATTGTCATCAATATCACCTCACACCAATCTCCAGTCAATAAACGTAAGAAAATATATCTTTGTTCTGTTCTCTGTTTGTGACAGAAGGGTAACTGTTTCAGAATGCTCAGAAGATGTGGGCATCTATCTGTCATCTGTTGTGTGTAAACTTTTCACATTTTCGATTTCTTCAAAAGTTCTGAGCCATTTCCAACCAAACTTGTCACAAAACATCCTTGGGTTAAGGGGATTTAAGTAGGCCAAGCCCCCTTTCAAAGGGAGATAATTCAGAATCAGTGAAAATTTGATGGCATCTTTTAAAAATCTTATCAATAACCACTGGGCCAGAAAAGATGAAACTTATGTGAAAACTTCATTATATACTAGTAGTATAGATTCAAGTTTGTTCAAATCATGACCCCCAGAGCTAGGGCAGGGCCATAATAGGCGATTAATGTTTTACAGCGGAATAGATAGGGAAATCTTTTAAAATCTTACCAAAAGCAAAGTCATGATAAGTCATATTTATATGTAAGCATCCTCAGGTTTTTTGTCAAATCATGACCCTCGGGGATAGGATGGACCACAATTTGCAATCAAAGTTTAACATAAAAAAGACATAGGAAAAATCTTCCCAAGTACAGCAAAGCCATGATGAGTCATACTAATATGGAACCAGCCTCAGGTAGTGTACAAATCATGACCCCAATGGGTAGGGTGGGGCCACATTGGACGATCATAGTTTTACAAAGGAAAAATCTATAAAATTCTTCTCAAAATCAGCAAGGTCATGATTGGCCGTATTTATATGGAAGCATCCGCAGGTAATGTAGATTCATGTTTGTTCAAATCATGACCCTTCCCTGCCTCTCAGGCGGGTAGGGGGGGGGGGGGGATTAGGGGACAGGTATTTAAGTTGGAATGCCACAACAACATTTTATTTCATGGATCTTTATATTAGCTCTTAATCATTTTATATGATTTATAAAAATATTTTTTCGAAGAAAATGAAAAAAAAAAATGTTTGATTTGCAAATAAGATGCTTGAGATAAGATTTTATGATAAGATTTTCAAATTTGGACCAATCCCGATCAAAATTAAACCATTCCGAACCAGAATTATAAACAAGAGGCCCATGGGCCACATCACTCACTTGAGCACTTTGGCTAGGGAAAAGCAGAAACCAGTTCAGTATTGAAAAGTGGTCCCGTTGAGGGAGGGGGGGGGGGGATTTGAACAAACTTGAATCTACACTACCTGAGGATGCTT
Organism: Saccostrea echinata; assembly: GCF_033153115.1. Taxonomy (NCBI): domain Eukaryota; kingdom Metazoa; phylum Mollusca; class Bivalvia; order Ostreida; family Ostreidae; genus Saccostrea; species Saccostrea echinata. Next base: position 12,249,347 of record NW_026889759.1, on the reverse strand, counting down.
CTGAAGTAAGATGACCAATAATGGCTTCTTGAAAAGAATTTTATAATATATTGATATATCCTTTATATTCCTATGTATAACTATGATTCCCTGTTATGGCCCATCTATACTCCTTGGGGGGGGGGGGGGGGTTCTGATTTGAACAAATTTGAATTAAAATTACCTGAGAATGCTTCTTTATTATTATGACAAATCATGGCTTTCCTGTTAATGAAAAAAAGATTTTTAAAAAGATTTTTCCTATGTATTCCTATGTAAAACATTGATCGCCCATTGTGGCCTCACCCTAACTTTGGGGGTAATGATTTGAACAAACTTGAATCTGCACTACCTGAGGATGCTTCCATATAAATATGATAAAATCATGGTTTTGCTGTTCTTAAAGAGAATATTTATTGAAGATTTTCCTATGTATTCCTATGTAAAACTTTGATCGCCCACTGTTGCCCCACTCTACCCCCGGGGGTCATGATTTGAACAAACTTGTATCTACACTACCTTAGGATGCTTCCAAATAAATATGACTAATCATGGCTTTGCAATTCTTGAGAAAAAGATTTTTTCAAGATTTTTCCTATGTAATCCTATATGAAACTTTGATCGTCCATTGTGGCCCCACCCTAACCTCGGGTGTCATGATTTGAACAAACTTGAATCAACACTACCTGAGGACGTTTCTAAATAAATATAACTAATTATGGCTTTGATGTTCTTAAGAAGAAAATTTTTAAAGATTTTCATTCCTATATAAAACTTTGATCGCCCATCGTGGCCCCACTCTAACCCCGGTGGTCATGATTTGAACAAACTTGATTCTACACTACCTGAGGATGCTTCCTAATAAATATGACAAATCATGGCTTTCCTGTTAATGAAAAAAAGATTTTTAAAAAGATTTTTCCTATATATTCCAATTAGATTTATGATCGCCCATTGTGGCCCCTACCTAACTCTGGGGGTTATGATTTGAACAAACTTGAATCTACACTACCTGAGGATGCTTCCAAATAAATATGACTAATCATGGCTTTGCTGTTCTTGAGAAGAAGATATTTAAAGATTTTCCTATGTATTCCTATATAAAACTTTGATCGCCCATTGTGGCCTCACCCTAACCCCGTGGGTCATGAATTGAACAAACTTGATTCTACACTACCTGAAGATGCTTCCATATAAATATGACCAATCATGGCTTTGCTGTTCTTGAGAAGAAGATATTTAAAGATTTTCCTATGTATTCCTATATAAAACTTTGATCGCCCATTGTGGCCTCACCCTAACCCCGTGGGTCATGAATTGAACAAACTTGATTCTACACTACCTGAAGATGCTTCCATATAAATATGACCAATCATGGCTTTGCTGTCCCTGAAAAGAAGATTTTTAAAAGATTGTTCCTATGTATTACTATGTAAAACTTTGATCTCCCATTGTGGCCCCACTCTACCCCCGGGGGTCATGATTTTAACAAAATCGAATCTACATTACCTGAGGATGATTCCACATAAGTTTCATATTTTCAAGCACAGCATTTCTTGAGAAGATTTTTAAATCATCCCATTAATTTTTTACATATTCATAATTATCTCCACTTAGAAGAATTTGAACAAAGTTGAATCATCTTTACCCAAGGATACTTTGTTGCAAGTTTGATTGAAATTGGCCCACTGGTTCTTGAGAAGAAGTCAAAAATGTGAAAAGTTTACAGACAGATCATATGGATTTCACAGTAAAAACTGCATGAGATAGGCAGTAATTCAGTAATTATGAATTTTGTATTGACTTCCATCGGGATCGGCTTAATTTCAATCGGGATTGGTTCAGATTTGAAAATTTGCATTTTTTCTTAAGTTTCACAATTTCAATTTCTTTTAAGATATGACTGAGTTTAATATCTTTCCTATTTGTGACTTGTTTCTTCAAGATTGTATCCATAGGTTTAAAAAATATTAACCAATACTGTGTTTTATTTTCATAATTCTTTTTTTTTCTTTAAATTAAAATGCTGAGTCTTCTTGACACTTTTTATTAGATTTATATATTATGCATTTATTAACGACAAATCATAAACTCTAAAGCAACTTAAGGACATACGCAACGTAGTTTGAACTTTATTGTCTTTTCCCCTGGAGTTGAAGAGTTCCAATACTTAAAGGAACTGTGTGCTACATTTTAATGTCCATATATGCTGCTGTACACTTCTTCTAAAACAAGTTTGGATAAACAAAACATTTAGAATATATGTTTAGTATTTTTTGTATATTTTTCTTTGAATTATACAATAATTTTCATCAATTGATATCTTTTCAAAACCCCTGGTAATGCATGCTGAATTTTTGTGTACAAACATCTGATGGCATTATAATCTTATATTAAGAATATCTTGAAAAATTATCAGTAGGTAAGGTATGTTGCATATGTCCTTAATTGCAATTAAAATCGTTTTCGCATTTTTTCTGAAAAAAGAAAAAAAAAATCATATAAAATAATTAAGGGATAATATCAGCCTTTCAAGCTAGAACCATATTTCAAAAGATATGTCGTTATGATCCCTTAAATGAAATTTTGGTGTTGCACTCGTCCTTAAACTTTTCAATACTGTCTGATTTCTGCTTTTCTCTAGCCAAAGTGCTTAGGTGACGATGTGGCCATGGACCTGTTGTTCATTGAAGTGTTTTGTTTGTTTGTTGTTTAACGTCCCTCTCGAGATTTTTTCACTCATATGGAGACGCCACCACTTGCCGGTGGAGAGCTGCAAATTTTGACCTATACTCGGCACTTAGGGCCATTGAGCAGTAATGGATCTTTTTCGTGCCAACACCTACTGCGACACGGGACCTCGGTTTATACGGTCTCATCCGAAGTACCGGTCTTCACGTCCCGCAGTGGGACTTACAAATTCCAAAACCTTATTGCACATCTACAAGACCCGCCAATCATATTCCAGAGTAATTCGCTACTGTTGAAAGTGTGAGAAGATTTCTGGGAATCAATGTTTTGTATTAAAACGTTGTTTTCGGCCAAATCGGCCACCTGGATGAAAATAAAAATTCTGAAACTAAATTACAGATCTACAGGACACCACAAATCAAATTTCTAAAAAGGATTTTCCTACTGCTTAAACTGTAAAAGGAGTTTTTGGAACCAGAATCTGTAGAAAAATCGTTTTTTGATTCTCATGCCCCCCCGGATGAAAATGAAAATTCAAAAATCTTATTGCACATCTACAGGGTTCCATCAATCATATTCCAAACGATGAATTAGCTACTGGGTGAAAATTAAGAGGTAGTAAGCAGTTCTCACGGAAGCTGAGCAAATACCAACACGATCAGCAGCGAGGCAGGAGAGTCTGGTGTCTTCCAAGTTGGATGTCGAGGATTTGCGAGGCAATCCATTAAAGGGCCTTGCGGGTCATCGGAGTGACAGGCACCGAGAGGTGGCAACTCATCAGACTTCCGAGTAGAGAAGCTGAAATGACATCATGTGAGTATGGAAGGAGCGAGAACAGTGCAAAGTACAACACTAGTGGCACTGTGTTTATGTACAGTGTAAGGACATTGTATTGCAGTTTTCATGAACAAGGAGTGCTGAGTGTTTCGGGTTGGGACTTGATTACCCCAATCGGCACACCTCTGGAGGTTGGGTTGTAGTGGACAGCACCAAATCAAACAATGAAGGAGGATCCACCCAGTGACGGAACTATTATGCATTATATTTCATCAAGATGTATACATGCAGGTATGAGGGAGAAAATTATTATAAAGACCTTGATCAAAAACTCTTTCAACTTTATGTCGTCCATTTAAATTAGCTGTGATTAATCTATGCATGTCGTATATAATTTATTGGAAATTTCTGCATTTTGTTTTTATCCGAGAGAACACAAGAAAAAAAGAACTGTTAAAATCTCATAAATTCTGTAAACAATACGAAACGCGAAAGGGATGAAAAAACAAACCTCTGGAAAAACCAAAGGTGAAATCAGATGTCTAGGAGCAGAAATCATCCCCTGTTGACCGGTCACGCCTGCCTTGAGCCCTGTGTAATGATCAGAAACGCGTAGTGATGCGTAGTCAAAATAGAATAAAACAATGGCCTAACAATTGGTATGAAATATGTCAGCCAAAATACGACCCAAGGATGGATTGAATTTGCAAATCAAGTCATTATAACAACCATAGAATTTCCTGATTTTAAACGAGATTGTTGAAAGCCCTTTAGCATTAATTTTTTGGTCAGTAGCCTGCCTCGGTTATTCATGAAATGTATAGAGATAATGAACAGTATTCAAGCTCAAAAGTCCATTAAACAATACAAATTTTGGAGCAGAGCAAAAACGAACCTCTAAAACAGAGTTGGGATCAGATGCCATGGAGGAATAAGCATCCCCTGCAGACCAGTCACACCCGCCGTGTGCTCCTTGTCATGATCGGGTAATAACGGAAAAATCCATCGGCAATTCAGTGTGTAAATAATGGCCTAACAATTAGTATGAAAAACGTCAGTCAGCATTTGACTTAATGTTAAATTGTATTTGCTGACAAGGTCATTGTATCGAACATAAAACTTACGAAATGACGATTTTAAACGAGATTGCCGATATTCTTGTTTCAACTTTTTTGTCTCAGAACATGCTCTTGCGCACTAAATCAGTTGAAAGACATGAAAATCATTTAAAGTTGGATAATTTTACTTAAAACATATTTTTGTGACGTTACCTTTTGTTAAATCTGTTCCAGTAAATTTCTAATAGTCCCACACTCCGTCCAATAAGTAACTTGTAGGTGTCTAATAAGATTCAACTTATCAGACAGCTACAGGTAACATTGAAAAGAGTTAACAATGAGTAATGCTTCATATACAAATAAGTTCCCCACGTAATCCAGACAGAAAACAGAATGCAAATAATAATTTTATTGTCAATACATATATGTAACAAGATATAATAAAAAAGATTCCATAAACATCCTCGACCTATTTCATTACCATTTCTTCCAACATCAAACAAAATCCTGTCATCAGTGTCTTTCCAAAATCCAACACTGTATGAAGCAAAGCCAACCGACGCATGTTCCAAGAATCATGAATCCAATCACAAAGACTTTAGGGTAAGCCCTGAAGCAGAGGAATAAAAACTATTTTGTATTTTAGACAAAACTAGTATTTTTCTCAGACAAAAATACAGATTTTGTTGAGAAATACAATGTTGCATGCTTAGCTTCCAATAGCTTACTGAGTATTTACTTTTTCAGGGTTCGGAAAGCAAAACTCCAGACACCACCTCATCAATGAGCTTCCCAGGCACTGGACAGTCGAGTTACCTCCTTCATGCTGATCATTCTGTGTCTGCTTCTGACCAAGTCTGGCAAAGGTTTACTTGACGTTTCTGGGAACAGCAAGCATGCGCAACCGACCAATCCCATCACAACACCGTAACAAATATATGGGTAAGAAAAGTGGACTTTCTAAAATATGATAAAAAATAATGCAACTATCATGTTTAAAACAGAAATTTTTAAACATATAAATCTGAATAGTTTGAAGAGACGTCAGTATTAATGATAGAGAAGCAAAAATTTTGCCAATGGATTTCACTTACATGGAAGAACTCTATATACAAAAACCGCCCAAGACAGAGACCTACGATTCCCGAGGAAAGACCAACGGCAAAGCCCATGCATCTGCAACAAAGCAAATTACACTAGTTACCTTTTCGGTTGATATCAAGAACTATTAAAGATAATCAAAAGACGAACTTGTCTTATTTCTTCTTCTCACCTTATGGAGGTTGGGTATACTTCCAGAGTAACCAATGATATGAGAATAACTGTTGACGTCACACCGAGCTTTCCAAATATGGTAATCCCTAGAGTCATATCAACATTGGTATTCATGGTTTTTATGATGTGTGTGACAAGGATGCAACATAAAGTAAAACCGCTAGACACTGAATAAAGGAACAAGCACCATCGACGCCCAATGCTGAAAAACATTTTTGAGAAACAGAGCAAATTAAGAACGTGAAATGGGTTGAACTTGAAGACTGCATTTTTATTTTAAATGCATACTGTATACAGGGTTTTTTTCGCCCCGTGTTATTTTCGCCCTTTCAAACAATTTTGCCCCTTTTTAAATTCGCAAAGTCACAATTCTGTTTATTGATTGATTGATTGAATGTTGTTTTACGTCCTATTCGATAATTTTTCACTTATATAAAGACGTCACCATATACCGCTGAAGGGCTTCAAATTTAGGCCTTTACTCGGCACTCAGGCAGGGTTGGCCGGGAAATACCAGTGGTAAATACCGGTATTTCCCGTCCTGGGAAATACTACAAATTTTCTTCAAACTGGGAAATATTGGGAAATACAAAGTTAAAGTTTTTTTATTTCTTTGATTCTTTCAATCTTATACAAAATTCAAAAATAAAATAGACATAAAAACAGAAAATGAATAATATGGAATATGTCTCAAATTGCAATTTAACATATTCAGAAGGTATCACTACTCCAGGTACCATACCCATAAGCATTCTGAAACATTTCTCTTGCTGTATAAAACTGAAGTTTTCCAATTCAAGTTTCTTTTCATTCTGTAAAATTATTAAGTTTATTAATTTTGAATCCAAGAACAAAAAAAAATGTTTTAATCCTTCTATAAACACTGTTACAGTAGTTATTACAATCAATCATGTTGTTTTAACAAATTGCTCTGGACAGTTTTGTGCTCCTGTTTTGAGAGATAATTACCTTGAGCAGAACTGAAAGACTTCTTCTTAGGTTTGATATTTACACCATACTCTACATTTAAGAATTTTCTTAGATCCTTCTTTAGTTACATAAAAATCCCAATTGGGATCTTTGGGTTCATTTCATGAACCTTTACAGACTACATCTGACTCAAGCATGAAGCAAATGACATTCATGACTGGTATATGAGTATGCTGTGTTATGATTATATAAAATGAATTCCTTGGAAATCAGAAATTTTTAAATCAGGGAAGTGGTAACCAGGTAGATATCTTAGCCAATAAGGTGTACTACATGTCAATATGAATGAAAAATGTAGCTATTTCTTATTCCCAGTATTTCCCGGGAAATACCAGTAATTCCCGGTAATTACCAGTACTTCCCACCGTCCTGGGAAAGATGAGTATTTCCCAGTTTTTTGCCAACCCTCCCGTGACACGGGGTCTCGGTTTTTAAAATCTCATCCGAAGGACCCGCAACTTAGCCTGGCGAAGGAACAATTGTTATTTTTTATTGACTTAGGTCAGTCGCGGCCGTGGTTCGAACACACGACCTTCCGATCACGGACTACCGACTGAGCTACCGTGGCGGCCAATTCGATTTAAGGTCAGACGATACGTACCTCAAATATCTGTTTTGTGTATCTTCGTAAAGTATGAAAAATATTTAAAAAATTAATTACTTTATTATTTCTAAACCAGTTTCTAATCGTCTTTAAAAAATCGAAACACTAAAAAATTTGATATTGGCAAATTAAATTTTTTCCAAAAGGATTATACAAGGAAAACTATCCTCTGGTATCATGCACAAATGCCTGGTAAGGTACCTCAATTTTTTGTGAGTAAACATGTTAAAGTAGCAATACTTCAATGACAAAATCTTGGAAAAAATTATATATTATTGAGGAACGTATCGTCTGTCCTTAAGAAATTATACTGTGTTCTTTGAATTCGCCCCTTTTCAAATTCGCCTACCTGTGAGTAGAGGGAAAGGGGCGAATAAAACGGAGGCGGATATTTCCCTGTATACAGTATATTGCTTTTAATAATATTTTTCAGTAAACTGTGTGTTTATATTTAATGTCAATGCTTCAGCAGCTAAAGCTCTTTCTCGGCTTATTGATCTTCTACATTCTAAACAATATAAGCGGTGCTCCATCTCAAAAGCCAAAATACCAAGTACGTATTTCATTAAAGGATCAAGCTATGTCATAATAAACAACATGGGTTCGGGAACGGAAATTATATTTTTTAATCCCCCCTGATAGCTATATACTACAAGACTGTGAAAAGTATGTTTGAAATTACTCTACAGTGCTCAACAGTCATGTTACAACGCACTTTGAAAAATTACGCACTTTGAAAAATTTTTTCAAAGTGCGTTAATTTTGGGACCACGTTAACGCACTTTGAAAAATTTAATTTTTTTTTTCAAAGTGCGTTAATATCGACCATATTAACGCACTTTGAAAAAAAATGTGCACGGCTCGGTCAACATTCTTGCAAATTTTAGGTATAATAAATAATTATTTGAACCTGATTTAACACTTTTTCAGTGATGATGTCACTTCAGAATCTGAGATATAGACGTTTTAAAGATTTTTAGGGGTTGATTTCTTCCCAACAGTTCTCGTAAATTTTATAAAAGGGAAATGGGACTGTTTGAAATGATTGTTTAATAGCATGATTTCGTTACTTTTATTTTAATACAGTCTGTAAGAGGTTCGATGGATGTGACTTAAAGGGAAAAAGGAGCAATTATGATTTTTCTCTACCATGAAAATTCTCTCTCTCTCTCTCTCTATATATATATATATATATATATTAGGAATGTCAACGAGTACCCGCTTAACCGGGTATTCGATCGAACGTCCGAGTATCGAATACTAAAAATGGTACTCGGTTACACGGAAGTGTATTTTTTTCTTATTTCAAAGTACATATTTTTATCAATAACTTAAATATACATACGGTAATTGGCGCGTCGTCATCTACACCTGTAAAACACCCGTTATCGCCTGTTGCCATGGCCGTAGGAACCGGGGGGGGGGGGTCGTGCCCCCCCCCCCCCAATAATTTTGCCGATATATAGATTACTATAGTAAACATAGATATTATATTGCGTGTGCCCCCTCAATAAAAACGTCTGATGACCTTTTCTTTTTTTGCTTGTCAGGAATTTTTTGGTAGTGCCCCCTCAACTGTCAATTGAAAAATGTTTGGCTGTGCCCCCCCCCCCCCCGCCCAAAAAAACAAACAAACTGAAATTGCTTCCTACGGGCCTGGTGGCTGTGTATATACAGTAATTAGTGATCAATCACCTGGTACACAGCTGTTCTCACCTATTATGGTCCTTAATTTCTGAATGGCTTCAATGATTGTTTTCAGTGAACATAGTTAAAGTATGGTCTATAATCTTCAAATCGTTTTTAAATTATTAATTGATATACGGTAGCGAAATCGGATATGCATTAGAAATGCCGCTACTCACTTCAAAATGGAAGAAATATTTAGAAACAACTAGAGTTTAAAAAAATGTTGAAAGACAGTTTGCGTAGTAAGTTTAGTATATACGGGGGAAACAACCAACATATGAAATGATATTAGACTAGCGATCCCAACAACGTCCGTTCCTTCCCTTTCGCTAGTCTAATCACCACAAACCTGCGCAACAGATTGTCCTCCTTTTGTGTCGATGAAATAGATCCTAAACAAAACTGTAAACCATTTGCAATTTTTGATGTGGTTTGAACATATTTTATTGTTTAGATATTACAACAAAAGGATCGGACACAAGTTCTTAAAACTTAGAACGTCCTCTCCTTTATAACAATTCATTACACAAAATAATGTTAAAAATTAAACTGCACTGGAACCAAAGGTCAATACGTCCGTTCCTTCCCTTTCGCTAGTCTAATCACCACAAACCTGCGCAACAGATTGTCCTCCTTTTGTGTCGATGAAATAGATCCTAAACAAAACTGTAAACCATTTGCAATTTTTGATGTGGTTTGAACATATTTTATTGTTTAGATATTACAACAAAAGGATCGGACACAAGTTCTTAAAACTTAGAACGTCCTCTCCTTTATAACAATTCATTACACAAAATAATGTTAAAAATTAAACTGCACTGGAACCAAAGGTCAACATGATTATCTTACACAGGTTGTGCATGTACAAAATTGACTTGATGTAGTATGTACAAATGAATGAAATATATAAATTCAAAAACGACCAGATCTCTTAATAAACAATTGCACATTTAAAAATAAACTTTCATTTTCAGAAATGCTAATCGAATCATCTCCCCATAACAGTACGTGAGTGTCTACAATACGCAAATTAATCATTCTAAAAATAGCATTAAACAAATCGTTTCTTGGGACAGTGTATTTCGCACAAGAAAAAAAGTAATGATATGCGTCTTCTATTTTTCCACAAGTGCATAATGGACTGTCAATGATGTTGCACCTAAATAAATCTTTATTCAGAACGCAATTGTGTCTTAATCTAGTATGAATTACATTCCAATAACGAACACCAAAAGAAAAAAAGGCAGGAGTAGATGTTTTTTGAGAGTTTATACAATTTTTGAAGGAACCTATAGTAGTGGATTGTCTTGTTTCAAGAGGTAAAGAGTTCCATTCCCTTATTGCCATTGGGACAAAAGATAATTTATAAATATTTAATCTTTATATTTAATTTTTGATGTATTAATTGTGTCGTTTGTTTTTATTTGGTAAGTAAATTTAGTACGAAAAACTCATTCCCCTTTGACTCAATTGTTTATATACATTTATAAACGTGATAAAACAACTTTGGGGGTTAACAGAGCTTAACCGGGCTTAAGAAAATTAACACACTTGTATGTATTTTCATTTTTACCGAGTACTCGATCGGAAAAACGTCCGAGTAACCGATTATCAAAACATGACCGATTTGACATCCCTAATATATATATTAATATATCATATTCATGTGAACATACGCTAGACTGATTAATTTAATACTAATAAAATAAAACATTAGTCAAAATATTCATTCGACTGGAAGTTTTACAACTTCCGAAAAAGCATTTTCTATAAGTCAAGGTAGCATTTGACATCGATCCCGATGCAAATTATGTCACTTCCGTTTCGCACAGGAAAAACTAACACACACACTAACACACATAATCGCGTTACTATATCCCCTCAACCGTTGCGAGGGAATAATAATGTTGTCGATTACTAAAATTTAAGTCCAAAATTTTTGTTTTATACACATTTTTTTCAAAGTGCGTTAAGTGTGTACATGGTAAAAAATTATGATGCACACTCTTAACGCACTTTGAAAAAAAATTTCAAAGTGCGTTGATTTGGTCCCAAATTCAACGCACTTTGAAATTTTTTTTCAAAGTGCGTTGATTTTGTCCCAAAATTAACGCACTTTGAAAATTTTTTTCAAAGTGCGTAATTTTTTCAAAGTGCGTTGCCACAAGTCATGTTCCTTTATAGCTTAGTGGGTCGATAGTCAGCATTTGAAGTCAATATTTGCATGTACACGGTAAATATATATTGCGACTAAAAGCAAAGGGGTTGAATTATTCTAATGATAACCACTATGTGATATTACGAGTTCTGACAAAAAGCTTCCAACGTTAATTAGATTCATCATGTTTCTGATCTCCAAAGGTTCTTCTCTCCTGCTGAATAAGTAAATTTATTGTGATGCAAGCTTGAGTTTTTTTTCCTGGTTTAATATTCTTTTGGGGACCTGTGTTACTCGCTTGGGTGATAAGTCAAACCCTTTGACAGATGCCAAACACGGAGGATTCAAGTTAATTCCTGGCAACGAAGAGTCATTAAATATAGATAATATTTGAACCAAAAGACCCAATGCCTCAAGCTGCCCACCTTTTACTTTTTTCCCCTCGTTTACGACTTTTTGTTCTTAATGCAAGCACAGATCAATTACAAACCATACAACAGAGTTCATTGGCCTGTAAGAAAATGTGTCGGTGACGTACAAGAAAAAAGAAACCAATTTGATTCAACAATTTGATACAAATGATATACAAGTACGTTTGGGACTGCCAATTTGGTTTCTATTTTCCTGCAATACTAAAGTTACAGATCTTAAGAGAGAGCACGATGATGAATAAATACGTCCCAATAATGCTGGAAAAATTATTATGAAAAAAGTAAATTCGCAGATTTGAGAATTGAAGATTTCATGTGAGTGAACAGGCATTTACAATGCTTGCGCCGAATATGTCTTCAAAGCATGAAAAGCAGCGTTAACAAGTACACTGTACCCAGATGCTAGTTTTGCGTTCTTTAAATCCGCTGGATATGAATAAAAGACTTGGTGAATCTTCCACTGATGTTCAATACAAGTATTAACTACATGTAACATCAGTATATAATTATCACTATTTCCTCCTGCTGTAAAAATAACGAATAAGACAGCAGCAAACAAGAGAAGTTTGTTCAACACTTATGCCCCCCCCCCCCCCCCCCCCCGGACATACATTATACTATAGGGTGGACAAGCCTTTATTATAGGCAGTGTACATGGAAATGAAATTGACCTTTTGAACTTAAAATCAATATGGGTCATCTACTGGTACTATCTGAGATGCATCAACCAGAAATAGTCTTCTACATTACATCTTTGACAAAAACACAGGGGCATAACTCTGTCAAAAATTGCTCGATCGTACCCAAAACAAAACTTGACCTAGATATTATTATGATAAATCTGTATACCAAATTTCATTTCAGTATGTGCAACTTCTGCAAAGAAAATGAACGGAAACTGCAAATACTTTGAATTTTTCTATATCCAAGGGGCATAACTCTGCCAAAATTTGCTCGATCGTACCTAAAACAGAATATGACCTAGATATTCTAATGATAAATCTGTATACCAAATTTCATTTCAGAATGTGTAACCTCCATGACCTCTGCAAAGAAAACGGAAACTTCAAATAATTGGATTTTTTCTAAGTCCAAGGGGCTTAACTCTGTCAATAATTGCTCTATCGCACCTAAAACATAACCTGACCTATATAGTCTTCTGATAAATCTGGATACCAAATTTCATTTCAGTACGTGCAATCTCTACGATGAAAATGAACGAAAATTGTTGGTGGACCGACAGACAGACAGCAGCAAAGCAATATTCCCTCCTTTCTTCGAAGGGGGACATAAAAAGAAAGCTGCTTCACGCAGTTTGCAGCCACATTTGTTGTTTAATTGAACGTTAGACACAACGTAAAGCTTTTTGCTTAGAAATGTGAAAAATCCAGTCACGTTCAAATCATACTACAAGTTACTAAGCTCAGTCGAAAACATGACAAATACAGCTACCACTGTGAAGTTGAAACACAGCGCACTTACCATCTTGTAATGACCATGGTTGTGTACACCAGGGTGAGGTCTAAGAGGTACACGAGGAACGTGTCCAGATAAACATTGTCAGACATCCTTCCAGCCATCCTCTCATAGAGACAACGATAGACAGCACAACTAAACAACCTGCAAAAGGAAGAACAGAACTGAAACAAATATTGTTAAAGTAGGACGACAGTTCTCCTTCTATATTACCATTTAGTATTTTCTCAGATGAAAAAGGCACTAGAAAGATTTAGAAACAACAAACTTTATTTGAATATTTGTCAGTGCAATGTTCTTTTTTGACTGACAAAGTGACATATCTCCCATTCTAAAGATAAACCAAAAACCTACTGGATGAGATGTTTGCATTTTCTCTGGATTTTGGTAAATACTAGTAATCAAGCTTAATCCGACCATACATGAATAATGTATATATGCATTGTAATATCTTCTTATTGGTTCGCTCTATCAGGTTGTGCTGGTAACATGATGATCTCTTTAACACCTTGAGATTTACATTAGTTTAAAGGAGACGTATAAATTTGTGTGTGGATTAATATGGTACACAAGACATTGTCTTGGTGATATAAATATCTCAAGTTTTTGTCAAAAATGAGAGAGGAAAATCATATGGCGCGCACATGGTTCTATAATAAGAGCAAGTGGAAGAAATCAGTGTTCATTATTTTTTTAAAGTAGTCCTCTCCGATTTTAATGCACATCTACCACCGTTCTGCCCATGCTCGAATCACGTGATCCAGGCGGTCACGTGACATGCTCCGTAGCGTTCTGTTCACAGAAGCTGAAAGATTTTCCCGAGTCTTATATTTCTTACCATGCAAGTTCTTTTTTATAACAAGAACAGTCCATTTGTCAAAAATGACCAAATATCGGCAATAGGATTGGTGGGTGAGGATATCCTTCCCCAGAATGAGCATAGTGACAATCACAACTCGAGTCCTCTGTCTTGGGAGCGTCGTTTATCCAATATGGATAAAGTGTGGACGCCTTCTTTTTATCATACCTGATATGTCTAAAGTCTAAAGTATATGTGCCAAATTTCATTCTGATCTGAATAGTGGTTTTGTAAATATAGAGATAGTTCGCGAACTTTTTGATCACCCGTCGTATGTCTTTCTTCGTCGAAGGTGAAACCTACGAAAAATCGGTGACAACGGTAGAAGAATACTCCAATATAACCAATTAAAGACCAAGACGGAAGATTGTTATTCATATTTAGACCTGCAATTAGGTGGACTTTAAGCATATGTAGAATATTATGAGTAGAAAAACGTTTCCGTTTCAAGACTTTGAGGGTCAAAATGCTACTGTCGCTGCAAATTAGAGAAAACTGATTGTAGCAACTAATGTAAAAACTGATGTTAGTTAACTAGATCAATTTACTTCAAAGCATTGTTTCCTCAAATATTAGACATCCTCCTACAAGTTCACAATCCTCCTAGGTATAAATAGTGTATTCATAAGCTGTAAAATTCTAAAAGGTCGTTTTCTTTCTCAGTGTTTGTATTAGCTAAAACAACAAAGAGATCAGAGAAGGTATGTTATCCATCTGTTTATCTTACTGACGTAATAAAACGTTAAATCTAAGTAAATACATGCAGGTGCAATCATCTTTTTATTTTGCCCAAAGTCTGTAATTCTTTAAAGTCATACCAAACAAACACAAGAACAATGGTTGTTTTCATTCTTTCCCTTGTGTGAAGTAAATCGAAGAAAGTTCTGGGACGTTTGTACATCGCATTAAGGACGGCAAGTTTGGCTCTGTCATAGAGCTGAGTAAAATCCGGAAGTGACGTTGCATTCACAGAAATCATTTCCCTAATAGATGCCTCGGCTTTGGAAAAGTTTTCTCTGCATGTATACCATCGGAAACTCTCCGGATATATGCTGTAATTTCAAGAGATTAATTCAAAATTAAACAAGGAAAAAAGGGGGAAAAAGTTTTAAAAAATAGTAATTATGATTTTCATGTAACTTTAAACCTTTTAATTTTAACATAAACAAAGTTGCTTTTGTCCCTTCAAGTACATGTAAATGTCACTGCATAAAATAAACTAATTTAAAAAGGTGTCTGTATACCAGCGTGCTTTTTCCTTACATTCTTTAATATAAATAAATTCATTTAACCCAAATTAAGAAAGGTAATCACTAACAAAAATGACTGAAAATTGTATTCTTTAAAGATTAGAATAGGGGAAAAAACATTGTTATGGAGTGATACCAAATTTAAGAAGATCTCAAAATCCAATTCTTTTGAAATACATCGTCTTTCTTTCCTCAACATGTAACCGTTCTTGGGCTTTTACCGGTGATATTGCAACTGTAGCTTAATTACGATATTGTAACTGCAGCATGCGTTATAATTCTGCACTTATACTGAATTTATTCAGTAAGTAATTTTTAGAGTACTTAATTGATTTTCTGAATCTCAGTAGTTCCATGACAGACCCTAATATAATTAACATACAAAAGTAACTTCATTACGAATTTCTGATAGAAAGAGTAACGTTCTTTTCGGTATTTATTAAATAAATTTTCTATTCCATTCCGGAAATTGCTAACCATTGCATGCAGTGAGACAATGAAACAGCTCAAAGTTTATTCCCTGTACTTTTTCGCATTCTTATCGCAAGGTTAATGTGTTCCTACGAATCAAAGAAACGCCATCTTTATGCTATACTGCTCCGACAAATTGAATTTGCCTACTTATAGTTTACAAGATCATAAACATCATGTGTATCTATGCTAAAGCTCAGTCAATACATCGCCATTGCTCCTTCTCAACCCGCAACTGTTCTTTCATATCAAGATCAACAAATCTCAGTACATGTTGTACACGTGCTAGTTGTCGCGATCGGCTGCTTAAGTGAAATCTTCACCTTATCATCTCTTCAAGAACGAGCTATAGTACTCACAAATATGTACCAATTGACAGAAGGGATGTAGAAGACGTTACGATTCCCAACCAGCGCCAGTGACGAGTGATTAGTCCCTCTAAAATCAGAACTGGTATCCCTACTGCCCATGCGCAAATACATACACACAATTCCCGCCAATTCTGACCCACGTGCTCAATCATTTGGACACAGCTGGGTACAATAACTCCTCCTATAAAATATACATAAAATGTCGATTAAGAGATAATAAAATAAGTTAGGAACAGTAATAATTGCATGATGTCTTCAATATCTGGATCTCCGAGATTCAGTATGTCAAGGCAACCAAACTTGCCTTCAAATGTTATATAGATTCATTACACCTGGGGAGTATGATACATACATGTATTCTGATAACAGTAAACTTTTCATACGAGATTTTTACTAACCTGCAAATACTCCAACTAATCCTCGCATACACATGAATAAAATCCAATCTTCAAGTATACAGACAGCTCCCTGGGAAAGACTCATCAGCATCAGATTGACAAACAGAACTAGTTTGCGTCCTATCAAATCCGATAAAAATCCACTTATTACAGCACCGATAATAATTCCACATCCCTGGCACAACCAAATATAACTAAATGTCGCAGGAGAGGTCTCTTCGTTCATCCACTATTAAAAAATGATGTAAATGTGTTTGTTACACTATAGTCTTAAATCTTGAAAATGATGAAAAGAAAAATTGTCATCTTGAAATTTCCGCAACTGGACAAATTTTGATAATTAAAAGGCTTGATTGATAATTTGACACTTCAATAAAAGTGTTTTGAATATAACATTTAAAAAAAAGAAGAAGATAATACTACAATTTGCAATAGTCTTATATATAATGCGTATAAATAAATAAGAATAGGACCACCTTGATGCAAGTACCACGTTTTATAAGTTGCCAGAGCTAATGTTGCAAGTATATGCATATCAGAAGACATAACAAAATAATCAACCATTCGAAGGTTCAGTGATATATATTATGGTTGACGCAAATACCATGTTGTGTCTAATCATTTAATGCAGCATACACTATCAATAAGAGTACATAAAGTCTCCCATTTGAACCATACTGGCCACAACCTGTTTCTTTTTCAGGTTGGGCTGGTAGAGCAGGAATTTCATCCCTGAAATATATTATGTTTTCTTTGATGGGTACTTTTACCAGTCTCAGATGAAGAACCCAAGTGTCTGTTCTAGGCAATAGTTGAATATATTAGGAATGTGCATCATGAAGATAGATTATTTAAATTAAAAAATGTCAAATGTCGGTATTTATCAATTATTTGAATTAAAGACATCGAGTAGGTTTGTTAAAGTACATGTACATTCATAACACTAAAGATACTAAAATTAACACAGAAAAACTGGTCACTGTTTAAAAAAGATTTCTGTCATTATCTTGAATCAAAGTCTTTTTAAGCATATGATTCTTGGGAAGCATAAATGACATTTTAATATATTAAGGTCTGACGACACGTTGCTCATATATCTCTTTTGCATCTCTTCGTGATATACAACAAGTTAATTATAATCATCATTGTCTTGTGATTTTTAAACTGTTTTCAAAATGACTAAGCAGATCAAGCCACAAAAAATTGTGATATTGGCAATGCTAGTGATTTCCAAAAGGATTATAAAGCAGGCACCTATACACTAGTATATAGGTCCCTGTATAAAGTAAATATCATCCTCTGGTATCTTACACAAATGCCTGGTAAGGTACATTAATTTTTTGTGTGGGAACTTGTTAAAGTTGCAATACTTCAATGACAAATTCTTGGAAAAAAATTGTATATTATTGTGGAATGTGTCGTCTGACCTTAAATTTTAATGTCCCTATCCTACTTCGGAGAGAGAAAAAAATGCCGTGAACACATTTTCTCCTAAAGCCAGCAAACAAGGCCATTTAAGAACAGTTTATGTCTACATTTTATCATATGTACTCGTATTTAGTTTACATTATTATATTTCCCGAATCATTTTATTAATATTTTTCTTTTAGAATTATGGAATATAATGGAAATAAGAAAAAGTTGCCATATCAATTGAAATACATTGTGACATATATCAATATAAACAAGTGCAGTTTAATTCGTTTTCCCCTTGTATATTGTGTTTGATTTGGTTGGCTACTGGTTGTACAGTATATGACTAATATGATTCATAGAGGACGATGTCGCGATTATACTTTCAAATAATATCTTGTATTTTCAAACACCCATTCCAAACTTCCCCTTTATCAGAGAAGCTTAATCAAACTGCCAAAAATACTAATGTTAGAACATACATTATCATTTCCTTTGTTTTGACGGTTTGGTTAGGTATCTTAAAGTAAATGTCTTATAAAGCAGCTATACATATTTTTAGACTTACTGTCTGTCCTTAATGCAGCTGATTTGAGACGTTGCGGTTTTGTTTGCAGAGCTTTGCACGTATATACAGTGGTCATATTAAAGTAATTAGTGTTTGATGTTTGCAAAACAAGCGAGGGCTGTTTATTCAGCAATTATATATGAGTGTATATATCTCATTTATTCCTTTTTTTTTTATAATCTTTTGTCAGCACATGCTTCTATGATAATTTTTTGCGATCTGGAGTAAAATACAATGGAGGAAAAGGATTGAATACATATTGAATACATCCACAAAATAAAAGAAAATAATATGACCAAACAACTCAAGCTGTAGGAAAGAGGAATGTGTTTGACAACTTTTCTGAAATAATTATGTCAGTAATTATGGCACATATCTCAACTAGGTTTGAACGATGAGGAAATTTTTGACACATGAAGTAAAAGGGCTACAGCAGCTGGGTTTGATGCTTATGTGTGAAGTATAAAGATGCTAGTAATTAACTTAAGTTTTTTTTGTAATCTCTGACATATGTGAACTCAAAATATATGTAAAAACTTGAGAAGTGAGAAATTAAAACGTTTTTGAAAGTAAATATAAAATTGAAAATTACAAGATGTGTTAATTTTGATTTTATAATGTTTGACCAAATATCTCGGTCTGGTTTTAATAAGCAAAACTGTACTGATACATGTAATGTCTCGCATGTAGGGCGAGGAAGCAATGAAAGTAAGCAAGAACTCGCGCTTCTTGCTCCCGTGTCACCCGCGCAATCCCTCTCGCATTTCCACTCCCATGAGTTGTTGCCGGTGCGGCCCTCTCCATAAGTAAGGGGAGACGAGGGAGTGGCTTTATCAGTTAACAATCCCTAATCAGTACATTAATAAGTTCTTTGCTTTAATTGGAACTCAACAGTCATTATTCCGTTGTTTATTTTAAATGTAGGTAGGTATTTACTTCCACCCAATCATTTCAAAATTTACAATATCAACCCATGAAGAAGGAAAAAAAGGACAATTCAATATATGCATCAGCCCACATTGTTGAAGATCATAAAAACTCAACAAATCAAATTTTTTACTCTCCTCTATTTCCCTAATAAGATCAAAATTGTTTTTGTTTAGGCTGAATGACAATTCCTCTGCTCTGTGTTTTGTCCGATTTGACGCCAACTATTTTATTAACTCGACTTATTAGGTCTTTAGTCATAATTCAGCCTTTCGCGTTGGTGTTTATGTATTTCTGAAAATTCATTTACTCCATGTATGAAAATCTCTTAATTCGTCGAGAGACTTTGAATTGATCTTATTGTACCCTGTACGAGGGGTGAATAATTTCATTACTTTTTTTTTTATTGTATCTTAGGCGAATGCACTTTTGAAAACTGTTTATGCAATAATATGCTATTATAGTTGAATTTATATCTTTGTAATTCAACACGTAAAACCAGTGATGCTTCATTTATATATTAAGGAATTTCTCAATATTATATCTGATATAAGTATGAGTTTACTTTCAAAACAATGTTTGAACATATAAATTTGAAAATTGATTACTCAGGTCATTTTATGCGAAATTTGTTGCAAATTAATCATTTTAAAAAATGTATCAATACATCAGAATTTACCATTGGCACCTTCCATTGGTTAAACCATTCTCCGTCACAAGAACTCTTTGTTGCATCTGTGACTGTGGAAATATTAGTTCCATTGTCATATTGTTGTAAATAAACACATTTGCTGTTCTTGACATTCATATATACAAAATCCGTATATAAAATTACAGTCGTCACAAGAGTTTGGACCAAAGACGTCACAAAGAAAAGACGTTTTTGAAAATAACCAAACGGATGTATTTGAGAAAGAATTTCCTCAAATATGGCCGCACTCGCGTCATTTTTCATTTTCGATCATCCAAAGGAATAGTTTGAATTTCCAAAGCACCATACTGTTTCGTAATGCGAGTCTCTCCCGAGGTATCGCTTCCCCATTGATGAATCACACTGGTGTTACCTCACTGCTACATAACCGCTCCTCAACCCTGCCAATTCCAATCAGAAATACAATGCCCAATAATTAAACGGAGAAGCTTAGCGGATGTTTGGTACAGGTCACGAACTGTATCGCCACCAACGCTGTTGTAGATAGTATTTGTACTTTCACGGTGTAATTAATATATAAGTATCTTAATTCTTGGTCAAGAAACAAAGAACCTATACTTACTTGAAATCACAATAAAATAGAGCAAAAGAGGAAACTTCTGAATTCACATAATTTCTAGTCTTTCTTAAAAATATAATATCTTCACAAATCCCTTGGAATCAAATATTCATTGAAAATCCTTACGTATCAAAATATCTCCAATGGAAATCGATGGTGCCTCTGATTAAAGACCCTACGCTATGAATGAATGATCTGGCTGACGAGTTCAACCGTCAAAGCTCTTCGTGCCTCTAATGATAATGGGGAACCCCTTTCGTTGTATTCAAGCTAAACCTTTCATTAATGAAATCGGTGAATACCAACAAGTACGCATATGTGAATAATATGCATAAAATAACTAAACATACAGAATAAGCAGTTGCCGTGGTCAGGTGGTCGCCATGACATTAGCCTTGACGTCATGATATTTGCTAAGTGGAATGGCGTTCATAAAAAAGTTTGAGAAGCGCTCCTCGTAAAGCAATGTCATTGATACGAAAATTGAAGAATAGAACAGGAAATTATTCTTTATCGTAGAACGTTGTCAGAAATGATATTTTTCTATTTCTTTTGGTGATTACTATTATTGGAGTTTTGTAACCGTTGGTGCAATGTATGCTATCCACGTATGCGCTGTGCAGCCAGACAAAGAAATAATTTCGTACGATGCTTGAATTTATTGTTTGCCGATTGTGCCACCAGTAAGTGGCGTAATAATAATTGTGCTATCTATCAATGCTCAGACGGAAACATTTTTTATTCATTATTCGCTGCCCTCTAGATTTGTTTAGTATTCCGCTGGTGGAGTCAATACTTGGTCATCAACTCTCCATATTAGTCAGATATGGTGACATAATGGATAGTACAATGTGTAAAGTTAGATGAGAAATCTCACCATATTTAGCTATTCAAACATATGAAAAAATTTAAGTAATAAACGTATTGCACGAAAAATTAATGCCAGATTTCACCACTTTAATTTTTTTTTCTCAAATTGGAGATAACAGCCTTGTATGTAATACAAGCTTATCTTTTAAAAAGATTGGTGAGCTAGCGCTGTAGCATAATAAAATACAGAAGAAGATATCTGAACCATTTGTTAAATTTGCTGAATCGATTTATTATTAATAAGAAGGCAGATTGGTGCACTGGGGATTGAGTTTGGGGGGGGGGGGGGGTCACAATTCAGAATGGTGAATCTAAGAGTGTGTTTCACGTCGGCAATAGCATAACTCCTAACTGTGCTTTAAGCATTCTGTATTTTACTGTCATTTCAATTTCGAGGTAAAAAATAAAAGGTCAGTAGAACCAATGAGCACCTTCAGGCCTTTCCGGCAAGCTCGGAAAATATATCCGAGGTTGCCGCGGTTTTCCGAGCTTGCCGGAAAGATCCATTAAGGTAGATTAGAAAAGCTATGTATTCATTACAACTTCAGAAATAACAGTCTTGGTTGTATAAGACCCGAATTACTGTTACTTTTGGTTCATTTACGTGCAGGTTAGACAACAAAACACGAAACTTCAGATCATATGTATTTTCAGATGATAAACACTAAACTGACATGTCTTTCCGACATACTCTGAAAAAGATTTTTGTTGTTGTTGTTGTTTTTTTTCAGAGCTTGCCGGAATTATCCACTAAGGTGGTAAAACTGTAAGGAAAACTAGATGTCTAGAATCTTGGCATTATATGGCCAAATTTTTTCTTGTACTTTTATGTGTAGGTTAGACAATGAATTAAAAATAAATCAGAATCCGGATCTAGACTGGTATTGACTGTCTCTAACCTACGAAATCGCGCATATCAGACAGGAAAGGCCAGTGTAAATTCGGATCAATTCTATTTTTGTATGACAAAACGAAATTGTTATCGTACAGTCTATCTACAGTAGTTTTCCCAGAATCCCCGACCATGAAGTCGAGCATGCGTATTTCAGAAATATAGACTAACGTAGTTGCTAGCGCTCGAGAGCGCTAGCAATAAACTCGGCGCTTAAATATATTACATACAAGGCTTCGTCAAAGTGTTAAATAGTGACCTTTATCGATGTAATATAATTTTGAATCCCTTCTGCTTTTGTGGAAGAGTGGAGGATACTCATCATTATTTTTTCTCATGCAAAAAATATACAGAAGCCAGAAAAGACTTTTGACAAATTTCTGTGTTTTGGTAAATTACATATATACCATTGACACTCACATCTTACTTTGGGGGATGTTGAGAATGAATACCTTTTTTCAATTGTTCATATATTTATTAAAAAGTCAGGTCGTTTTGGTTGATGAAGTAATTACTTTTTGTGAATTCTATTCAATCTGTATGTTGTATGATACATGCATATGTATCCTGATTATTCCTTCCCCCCCTGTGTTTATTAATTTTAAACTGTGACCCATATGTGTAAAAATGTTTGATATAATTCACATGTAGGGAAAGGGTGTATTAAGTTTTTAGAACTTTTGCCTTATCCCCTTTGTAAAATTTTAAGTCAATAAAATAAGTTCAAACCGAAGATAACACCTAATGTTGAATTCTTCGAGGAACTGAAAAATAAGTCATATCTGCAAGTACGAGCTGCTAAAATATTAGCCCTAAGAAAAGAAGGAATACATGAGGAAAGTGGTTTTCCAGTTTAATTAACATTTCAATGTTGAAATGCAAGTTTTCATCAAACTAATATTTAGCGTTGTCTATAAAATTCGTGGACAATGCCTTTTTTTCAAACTGAATAGCCCTAGATATATTTATAATATACCAAAGTATTTGTTATGAAAATCCAAGTCAGAATAGTTTTGTTTTGATTGTTTGAACTTATATTAATGTAAAAATCGCGGTCTTTAAAGGTCGCTGAGAGTGCGTGCGACAAGAGGGGTAAAATGCCATAGACGTTGAAATAAAAGTTTCGGATTAAAATGATCATTTTCTAATATAGAAAAAAATGATAGCGTGTTACCACGAACAAGTGATATTAAAAAAATCAAAATCAAAATCCACATTTTTTGACATTATCATGAAGCTAGCTTTAACGTCAGACGGGACGTGCAGCTTGCAAATTTATGCAATAGTACGTATTAATTGTTTGATTATTTTTTACATTTGCTAAATCATGGTCTATTTAAATTATCGCACACGTTAGGCAGTATGGTCATTTATAAGAAATTTATAGCATCTACGAACTTTATGGACAATCATCGTATTTTAATTAATTGGCTAACTGCAATGCCTGCAATGGTAACCTTAGTTTTCAATGTACATGTACTTTATTTTGGAAACGTAGTGCTGATCTTTGCACATTCATAATCAACACTGGGCACAAGGTTTTCTCAAATTTCCTCCTTTCTTTCTTCTCTACATTAATTATTTTGAACAGTTCTGCATTTGTTCATTAAAACTAAGGCAAATGACGCTGAATTAGTAATTCCTAGTATCCTAACATAGAACATGTTGTTTGTATAGAGCCATCACACTGACCATTAAAAAGAACATACACACACTTTAATACAATGTGGTTTTGTTTATAAACTGTGTCTATTTATTTCAGTATTTTAAACTTTAAACATTCCAGTCAACCAAGGTGAGTTCGATCTACCCTATCTACATTGGATTCCTAAACTTCATAAAAATCCTTACAAACAGAGAAACGTTGCTGGTCAAGAAAATGCTCTACTAAGCCTTTATCCTTACTCCTTACAAAAATATTGACTGCTTTTAAGGAGAAACTTCAGACGTATTGCGCTACAGCATATTATAGAAGTGGTGTAAATCAGTTGTGGATTCTCAAAAACTCCAAAGAACTTTAAGAAAATTTAAAATCGCCAATTTTTTTTCAAAAATCAGTAACATCAAAACGTACGACTTTTCTACACTTCATACAAATATTCCCCACGATAAATTAAAAACTAAATTTTTTGATATTACACAAAACTGCTTCTTCAGTAAAAATGGAAGTCGGAAATTTTCATTTCTTGTGATTGGTCTTCAACAAAATTACTTTGTTAAGAATCACTGTGATTCTACACAGAAGTACTCTGAAGTTGATATTAAAAGGATGCTTGAGTTCCTCATTGACAACATTTATGCAATCTTCGGAGACCAGGCCTCCCAACAAATAGTTGGAATTAATTCCAATGGGCACTATTTGTGCTCTTTTATTGGCCGACCTGTGTTTTTATTCCTATGAAGCAGAATTTATTCAAAAACTTCTACGTGAGAAGAAGAAAATACTTGCTGTGGCCTTCAACTTGACAGTTAGATATACCGACGATGTATTATTAATTAACAATAGTTAATTTCATTCATATGTCGATTTGATATATCCTTGTGAACTTGAAATAAAAGACACAACAGAGTCTGCCATATTTGTTTTATATTTGGATGTTTTACTGACTTTAGACGATAAGGGCCAACTAACAACTAAATTATATGACAAACGAGATGACTTCAACTTTTCCATCGTCAACTTGCCTTATTTACATACTAGTAGTAATATCCTGCTATCACCTGCATTTAGTGTTTACATCTCTCAACTTATTTGATACTCAAGAGACGATCAATTTTTTTAACCGAGGCAGGCTACTGACAGATAAGTTGATCGTACAGGATTTCAAAAAAGTCGTTTAAAGTCAGCATTTCGTAAATTTTATGGTCGTTATAATGACCTCTTTAGCAAATATAACCTATTATTGGGTCGTATTTTGGTCGACTTGTTTCATACCAATTGTTAGGCCTTTGTTTTTATACTGAATTTGACAAAGAAATATTCCGTTTACCTGATCAATACATAGGTTCACGGCCGGTGTGACCGATCAACAGGTGATGCTTACTCCTCCTAGGCACCTGATCCCATCTCTGGAATTTCCAGCAGTCCGTGTTTTATGCCCTCTTAACAGAATTGTACTGTTTATAGACTTTTTTAGATCGATCACTGCTTTTTATCTTCACCTTTTTCATTCTATTACGACCTTCTTGATAACAGTTGTATTATCTTTTATCAATACGGAAAAGAATACACATTTTCCGTATATATAAAGAATGGAATTTATTTTGTGAAAGTGAAAGGATGTATGACAATAAAACACGCCCAAAATTCGTAGTTTTGATCATTTTTAGACAAAATAAACTTCTAAACACGATTATAAATATATAAATGATGAACTTTCAATAAACTTGAACACTTTATTCTATAACTAAAACATATACATGTACTATATTAGGTACTTACTGTCGTTTAAGTGAAATTTCTATCATTGAATCATTATAAAGGAATCTCAACTGTGCAGAAATAACAAGTCTTTTAACGCTGAAAATAGCCCTTCCACTTAGTATAGTATTGACCAGAAATAGTTTAGACTAGACTGAAAATGCATCCTAATATTTATTCCAGACATGCATTTTATAATAATCGGAGCTGTTTATGATAAACATTGTCGATATTGTGCTGTATTACACATACTGCTGCTTCAAGTACTGTCCGCAACCACGAATCAACTTTTTCGGCAAAAACTTTTTATTCTATTAATAATTTGTATGCACAGTTGTTAAAACATCCTGATACTTTTGGCTTTTAGTAGGTGGAAGTCTTCCAAAGGAAGTCTTTAAGTCCTCTCTCTTTGCAGCGTTCATTTCGAATAGTGCATCAAGTCGTTCTTCTTTACTATATATATGTGACAAAGATGACAATAACTGCTCAATTCGATCCGGGAATAAGTCGATCGTGCCTTCAATTGTGTTGTTCCCTCGAACATCATCTGGAGAGAGGACACCCCTATCCGCCATGCCTAATCCCGTCCACAACTTAAAGCGGTTCATCATGAAGTCAACAATTTCATACTCGTTGTTCTGCTTTGCAATGTCTGACCGTACAGCGCCGAATGTCTCGTTTAGAATAGACAACAGCATGTTGACAACGATGAACGTTATTGTAACGACGTAAGCGAAAATAAAAAATGGCGTCATTACTGGCTCCACCATTTTCATGTCGTAAATATCAAACTTGCCCATCATCATCGTGAGGCCAGATTCACAAGCCGTGATAAAAGTTTTGAATGATGTGAGACTTCCAGCATAGACCAGGTAGAAGAGTTGGATGAATGCCAAAAAGACGATACTGAAAATTATACTGAAGTGCATTAAATCTTTACAAGAGTTCTTTAAAGTAGAGGCCAGTAAGGACATTCGCTTGTTGAATCGCAATAGTTTTAGGAATTTAAGTGACGCAAAGAAGACTAACCATCCTATTATATAACTAAAGAGTTCACTCCAGGCTCCTACATACTGAAACTTCATATATTCGTTACCGTGGGAAACCTTAAATCGTTCCGTTAGACGGTTGGTTTCAAACATACGATAGAAGTAGATTACTATGGCCGTCACTGACATAGAACAGATTCCGAGTTCAACTAAATTCCAGAACTGTTTAAAATAAGCGAGTTTTTCTTTAAGCATGCCTCTGAACAGTTGGAAAATAAAGAAAACAGTGAAACCAAAATAGACTATCTCACAAGCTATTTGGAAAAGCATTACGTCAGTCATGTACGGTAACAACATGGCGGGTTCAAAACGATAGGACGGAAATATACCCTGACTTGGACGGACTTCTAAAAGCAACGTCGCTATCCCAAACAAGTTAATTCCAGGATTATAAACGGTGAATTCCACGAATATCGCTCGAGTATACTTGTCTATCCATCCGTCTCTTTCAAGACTATGGAGTTTCGTTCTCAATAAAGTCGAGTTTCCACGAAGGCGCACAACATAACCTCCACCACTGTATAAAAATCTGTCCCCCATGTAGGGATATCCATCCAACACACTGGGCTCGGTATAGCTGTATTCTTCCCGTTCGGTTGTGTAAGTGGCATTCTGATAAACAGGATTCCAGCCAATACCATAGTTCTCCTCGTCCTGCTCTCGCATGTCGTATTCATCATTACACTCATGCACAATTGACTGCATTGCATCGGCGACTCGACAGGATCCTGAAAGTGAGATTCATGGTTTGTAAGTGCAAAAAGAATTTGAAATAAAATATGTATCTGTAAAAAAATTATAAATATTTTCCACCTTATATTTTTTTCTTTTAAATGTACATATATATGCATTACGAGTTTCAAAAAATGTAAATTAATCACAACAATCCTCACCTGGTTTAACTCGAAGTTGTCGCATGGTAGCGTATCCCATGATTCGTGATTGTTTGTCATTGATGTAGCCACGTAAAAATACTGGTTGCCCATCATTGTACCATACACCGGCTCGGATACCATCGACCATTCCACTTTGCGCCCAAACCCAGAAATCATCTTTGTTCTTTATCTAAAAGAGACGTTCCATATTTTACCCATACCTAAACCCCAGGAAAGTATTTGATGATTTTGGGCTAAAATGTGAAATTTTTCTTACTTTTAGGAAATGGTGTTTTGTGTCGTTGGTGTTTATAAAAACCTTCTCTAAGCTTGACTTGTAGTAGTAGGACATATAACTACGATTTCTGTAGCTAATGACCATCAGAATCCACAAGAAAAATGAATAAAACACAATCTCCCGCACTACACCCCACATCTTGATTTCTTTTAGTCTGACTTCCCGCGCTTTCTCCAACAGACGTGGATCTGGTGGTTTGTAAGCAGCTTTCCTGGGTTTGACGAAGCCCACTACAAGCAAGAACGTTGTTAGTGGAATTTAACATGAACAGCTGCAAGAAGATTAATTTTCTAGGAAAAAAATACATGCATTTTTTTTAATTTGTAGTTAACATGTACTTCAACTAGAGCCGATCACCCTTCACGTGCTTTAATTAATACGTTAATTACTTTCTTTTTCAAACATTTTTAAAATAATATTTTTACATAAAGGCATTACTGTTATCTATATCATGAAGGTATTCTTCGTCTGGAGCCAAAGGAGGCTTCTCTTCATCCTCATTATTTTCTTCGTCATCATCTCCTCCGGGGTTTTTAATCACCAGAGAGAAGAATATTGCTGTCAGGATTACCTATATAGAGTAATAGTGTTGATTTATACACAAAAAACCTGGTACAAATCTTGTTCTCAGTATTAATTTAGTAATGTTTTGAGAATTTTTTTTGGCCCATGTTTTATGCTATCACAGTGCTCTACAGGTAGCAAAAATTATTTTAAAATCTCATCACCAGCAAAATTCATAAATATTGTCATCTATTATGATTAGTTTATGTTAAAAATTACTAAGTAATCAGAGAGCTATCTTTAATCGTTTTCATTTCTCTTTACCTTGATTGGTTGTGTGATGAAGATAGAGGTGAAGAAGGAAATCAGCATGGACGTTATCCACATCTTGCACTTAATATCCTGGAACATGACACCATAAAATGTAACAAAAGCGGCGGACACAAGAGTCGCCGTCCAGAGTAAGATCCAACCAATAATGACAAAGTACCATGGAAGATCACAAGTTTTCTTCTTCTTTTTCTTGTTTCCATTTTCCGCCAGATCTACGACAGACATGGACGTGCCACTCCGAGTGATAGCTGTCTCCGGTCGGGCCCCTTCAATGAGTTTGGATGGAGTAAGACATCCACTTTCATTCGAGCCCTTTAGCGTCGGATGAACATCGAAGACGGATGCCACTGGCTTTGATTTCTCGTTTAGTGCCTTTGCCACACGAGATGGTCGCTTATTTCGAGGTCGAGATTTGCGGAAAATGAGAATGACCAGAAAGTTGACAGGGAACACTATGATGTTGCTTACTACTCCAATGTATATCTTTAAGAACAAATAAATCAATATTATCATCAAAAATGGTTTACTAAATACATGCATCTACTTACAATTTTAAAAGCAATTGGCTTTGCACTTAAAATGCCGAACTCAGTACCTGTTCAGGAGTCAAAGCAAATGGCCCAAAGGTGAAGGCATTGTTGTCAGACTCTCCTTTTTCGTAGAACATGGCGTTTGTCAACATAGACATGAATAAAAGACAAAGACAGCAGGACACACGCTGGGCACGTGTAAACCTGCTCTGAGGAGGTCTGGCTATAACAGAGAACCAGAGATGACCATCACTTAGACTCTTTGTTGTCTTTTCTGTGAAAAGGTGACTGAATTCTGTCATTTGTTCCTTGCCAGCTACAGGTATCAGACGGTCAATCTAACATAAGGAAGAATTAAAAAGTGTGAACAACTTACTTGTGATTTTGGATAAAATGTAAAAGTGAATTTTTATTATGCAGATTAGATGATACTGTACCATTCCATCGTCTTCTTCAACAGCAAGCCACCTGTTGCAAATAAAAATGTATTTCTGGTCAGTCTGTACATCGCGTAAAACAACATTCCGTAGGTACCAAGAGGCAAATTTTCCTTTTCCAGAATTATCGTGCCAGATGTGCAGGTAGTTCAAAGCTCCCAGTGGTCTGAAAAGAAAAATAAATTTTTATTGTTATGATAAAAATTCTAACAAAATTAGTGATTTTTCAAACTTGTTGCAATATTCACTTTATTGATAAAAATACTAGAAGCTTGATTCGTTGTCAATCATTTCATTATTGAAGAAGGTAATTATATATAAAATTTAAAATCTATGTATATATTCAATCAACTTAATAATCTTAATATAAATTGATTTGGGTATTTTACAGTGTCTACCTTGGAACAGACATGAGAAATCCATCCACACCACCTCGTCTGAAGATCTTCCTCTTCTTGTCACTGAACGTTCTGACATCTGTCTCATCTTCATCACCGGACAATATAAAACTCACCTACAGTCAAACCATTCAAATTAATGAAGATTCTCAGCTGAATGACAGTCAAATATTACACAGTATGTGTCTTATATATCTAATAGAAGAAAAAGAAACTAGTTGGTCCGTCCAAACACGATCTTACGTTGGAGTCGGTACCAGCTTTACGTCTCATTCCTGTGACAACTACAATCTCGTAATAGTACTTGTCCTTCTTGTCATTATCCTCTAAAGGAGTCAGGCCCAGCTACAAGAAACCAATTTAATAGACAGGAATGGATTATTTATTGTGAAGTCGACGTACAGTACACGAATGTCGATAAAGAAACATTTGAACCTGCAGGTTCTGACTAATGAATTGAGCATTTTAAAATACCCTTATAAGAGGAAGAATTAAGGAGATATATTGTTTACCATTTCTATGTCTTTCTTGTCCTTGTATCGAGCCCAGATAACTGCAATGGTATAGACAACAAAAATCACGATCTCCGTAATATAGAGAGTGGGGTTCTTAAAGAAGTCCATGTTGGAAAACACAAAGTTCCAGTCAATGGTGTTCGGAACGACAACCCAGCCGCCAGCAAATGTAGTCATGTGAGTACAGACACAGTGAATATGTTTTCTGTTTGTCAAAGGACCAACCTAAAAAGACACCACAGTAAGAGTTTCATAGGTTTTAAGAAATAATTTGTTCGCCAATTCAAAAAAAGATATACAAGTTAAAGGCTAAATATTTTAAATTTTACTTCGCATCCTCTTGTGTCCCAGTCTTGAATTGTTTCATTGAAAAAACGGCATGTAGAGCTCACGGTCTGTATGGTGTAGTTGGTTGAGAATGCACCACTTCCAGGCGGGAAAGTTGGTGGTACATGTGACTTAGAAATATAATAATCATGCTCCACACCGGACATTTGTCTGACTCCAATTGTCACTTGACCCTGATAACCATTGATGACATCACTTCCAACAAAACAAGTATAGGGGTCTGGGGTACTATCAGTACCAAATAATCCTGTTCAGAGAAAACATAAGCTTTATTCCAGAATCAGTTTTAAATCAACAGACGGTTAGTATTTCGTATGTTAATTCAAGTTCAAAGCTTTGCTTTTAAACCATTTAATTATTTTTTTCAAAATCTAAAATAATGAATTTATATAAATTTCAAATTTATGGTGGTTTGTAAATTATGGATAACAAAAAATGGAAAGCTTTTTAACATTTTGTCCTGAATTATTTGATTTTAATTGACAGGACAGAACCGCTTAAACAGGTCCTGTTAAACCTTACTAAAGAAAAACACACCTTTGTATTCCATTTTGCTGGGTACCATACAGACATGATCAAATTCTGTTGAAATATTTTTGATGTCACCAAACTTAACTAACACCAGAAACTGCAGATTAAGATCTTCCAATCGGAATCGAACTTGTAGAGCAGCACGAGAAGATGTGATCTCAGTTGTATGATAAAAGAAGTATTCCCAGTCTCTGTCAGGTATAAATGGGATAACGTATTCCTCCCCAGGTACCAGCATGTTTCTGTCCAGAGGGACCTTCATTTGAATTGGTGTCACTGCTTGAGTGACTTGTATAGGACTATCACTGGCATCATAAAGATCAATGCTGAGAGATCCACTATACTTTGATAGATCTTTGGCTTGTGGAGTGAACGCATGTGGATGGAAGATGGAGTAAGATGACTAAATCGAAAAGAATCTTTTTTAAAAATTGGTAACAAAATGTTTCATTTTTACATTTTCTTAGTCTGATAAATATGTTTATACTGTATTTCATGTTTTTATAATGTATGCCTGAAAGAAAACCCACATGAATATCTCTTTCCTATTCAACTGGTATGGACAAAACTGATGAAGCAATTCTTACTTGTAGGACAACTGTATCATTTGGATTACACGTGTCTTTGAGAGAGCACCAATCTGGCATATCAAAACTTCCATCTCCCAGGCTGATCGTCTTGTTGGAGAACTGATCTGCTCGGTTCTTCTCAAAGCTTAGAACTATAGAGGTAGTAAATATCTTCACTGGGGTCTCTCCTTCTACCAGACTCTTCTGGAAGATCGTTCTCAGCTTTGAGTACACCGAATCGGCTGTGCGCTGTACTCCTTGGGTCTGCAGATGCAAAATGAAAGTATAATTTTATTTAAAATTTCATATTTCTTTTTTTATAATCTGAATAATTGATATGAATATTGTAAATGTATCTATTTTTGTATGTATTTTAAAACAAATATATGTTCATATATATATTTAAGAGACTAGGTACAACTTATTTTATATTTCACATTTAATCGGAAAAAATAACAACTTTTAATCGGTCGCCCGCGGGTTCGAATCCCACTGTTGGAGGTGGAGACCAGTCCTTGGAATGAGACCGTATAAACCGATGTCCCGTGTCTCAGTTGGTGCTGGCACGAAGAAAATCACTCACTGCTCAATGGCCCTGAATGCCGAGTATAGTTCAAAATTTGCAGGTATCCACCGGCAAGTGGTGGCGTCTCCATATGAGTGAAAAATTGTTGAGAGGAAGATTAAACACACAAAAAAAAAACTAAAACAAAAAACAAAAAACCAAAAAAAAAAAACCAAAAAAAAAAAACCAAAAAAAAAAAAAACAAAAAAAAAAAACAAAAAAAAAAAAAAAAAAACAAAAAAAACAAATAAACAAACAAAACACTTTCAATCGTAACTTACAGTACTGGCTTGGAAATCTTCATTTGTATAAGCTAACACTTTCTTATTTGCCCTTTCGCGGTTAGTGATACTGGATGGAATAGCTTAAACAAAATAAGTCTTCAATTACTAACCAATGCAAGAACACATTAAAATTTGCAATTTGCAAGCTTTTATTCATAATGTATATTTTACTTCCATGATATTTATTCACCCTTTTCTACAGATTCTAAGTCTGTGTCGTAATGAGCAAATGGAGCAACTGATTCCATATCACCATTGGTAGGGTATTCGGTGTGAACATTCCCAGCCTAGAAATAACAAAGTCACCCCAATAGTTACAAAGGGCTCTTAGGAATACCTACATTTATTGAAACCCGGTTTATTTCTAAATGTAGGTTAAGAGGTTTAATTATGTTCTAAGTACAATCATCTTCTTTTAGAAACAATTTGTTTGATGTGAACACATGGAAAAAAAGTACCTCAATGAGATTAGAGAGTGTGTTAATGATTCCTTTGGCGGCAAGTGTCAGTTCTTCTATAGGAATCTCGTCTGCTTGAGCTTCCAAAGTATTCATCATGTTCAGCGTTACATTCTCAATACCCTCCTATTAAAATAGAAAACTATTAATTTGAATTATATCTGTACAGGGAAAAATTACTTTTTCAAAAATGAAATGCACATCACTTTACCTGACAACTTCTTGCGCAGTTTTCGGTATATTTGGTCACCTCGGCGCACGTACTGGCAGTAAGGGCGATAGACGAGGGAGTAGCTATTGTGACTCTTTGCAAAGCATCTGCTATCTGGTTTGTAATCTACGTGATTTTTAAATTAAAAAATTAATCACACACTTTGAAACATTCTATGATTTATATAAGTATGTAAAAAAATACTATAATAAGTTTGATTTATATAAAAATATAGAATTGTAAAAGAAAAATAAATTAAAAATTGGTTTATTCTAAATAAGATTATAGATCACAACGCTCACATGAGTAATCTTTCTCACTAGAGCATTTGCATAGGGTGAACTCAAAAACCTAAAAGACACTTAGCAAATTTTTGCATATAAAGAGAATTGTCTTGTGTAATTTGTGTACCTGGGCATATACTTCTCTTTCAGTCTGATATTTTTCTTCTTTCTCGTAAGTGGTTAATGACTAAAAATAAGACAAAAACTTGTCAAAATTCTTGATAGTGAAAAGAAAATATATACTGGTATACTTATATTACGATAAACTCATAGTTAAGGATAGACCATCAGCAGAATTTATAATACAGATTTCTCTGTAAGGAGCATTATATTTTAGTAAGTGGATACCTTGTCAAATGCGCCTGTTCGATTTACGTAATCCGGACCAAGTCCTGTCGCTGTCTGAGTTCCAGCGACTTCTACACCGGCATACTCTATAATTACGGTAATTAGGGTTATCAATTTAGTAAATAATGATTTATTGTAATACATTCTAAAGAACTGCATCAACGAACTTAAAAATATTTTGTCATTTAACTCTTTATTGTAACAAATGCATATCAACTTTCGGAATCCAATTCAAATTATAAATA
This sequence comes from Saccostrea echinata, assembly GCF_033153115.1. NCBI lineage: Eukaryota > Metazoa > Mollusca > Bivalvia > Ostreida > Ostreidae > Saccostrea > Saccostrea echinata. The sequence goes on along the minus strand of NW_026889759.1, from coordinate 12,214,726 downwards.
CAAGAAAAATAAGTCCAATTAAAAACTCATAAAATCTCTAACTGAAATCTACGTAAAGTGCATACGATGGATTAATTTGAAAATTGACTCAGCTAATTATACGTATTTTTTTTTAATTACTGGGGACATGCATATGGTATTGTTTGCACCAAGACATCTCTCCTATTATTTGATGAGGGTGTTCTAATAATATTCTTAAATAATATATCCATGAACTATGCTCTATTTGTCGGTGAATACATTTTCATGCACTGGTCCACAATTCATTCATTTTTGAAATCTTCACATGCAGTCAGTGTGAATGTAATATCAATCCTGCTACTCATGCGTATAGTCTAACGACCTTACCTTTGTTGTAACCTCAGATAATATTCTCAAACACAATTTTATTTCGCACCTGAAATTCTTATATACAAACATATTAAATAGCATATAGATATATATCGTTAAATGAATAGGATGCAAACTACTCATGCATATTAACCTGATGTTCCATTCTTACTCGCCATGTTGATCATACTGGCATACATCAATGCCACTTCGTTAACTTGACTAAGATCCGCCCGCGCCAAGGCGAGGTCAAGTTCATCTTTCAGTTGCACCTGCATTGCCCCCAGTTTTTCGACAACTTCATCTCTTGCCATTGGCTTAACCTAAATGTAGAAACACTGCATACATATATAGAAACAACAAGTTTTTTTTCAACGCTATAATTTGGTATTCAAATATCATTTAAATATTTTCAAATTAATCATAAACTCGGCCTTTCTTCCTTCATTATGAATTTGTTACTTTAGTTGTTTTGAAAGGAAACGATAAATTCCATTTCGCACTTGTCCTGAAGCAGCAATGCAGCATTTAGTACCTGAACAATTCCTATATTATAGTCAACTGCTGCTCCATATACGTCTGCGATGCGTACAAAAACCTGCATTTTGTTTTCGTCATAATCTGGTCCTACCGGAAGTTGCACACTGTAGGAGGAGACGCTACCGTAAATGATCAGACGTTCCTGGGGATCATCTTTGAAGGTAACTGATTGATAAAAAATATTTCAGTCTTCAAAAAAGTTTATGTTAATTTAACCTGAAATCATTTAAACAGCAATCAGAATTATACCGTACATGAATTTAAACTTTTGTAATTTTTGGAGAAAATATTTGATCGATGACTTCAAATTTACTGTTTGAAAAGGAAACTGAAAATACTGTAGGATGAAAATTTTCGTGGGGATATGAATCCGTGGGTTTTTTTCATGCCACGAAAACAGTGAAAATAATACCTCATGAAAATAAGTAATTTCACAGTATTCAAGTAAAACTCAAACTACTTTTGTTATGCGATCGTATGTTTGGCGAATCTCTTTAAAATAAATATGCCAAAAGTTTATTCGTAAAAGTTATTTAAAATGATAAACTGTGTTGGAAGATAATATACCGTAAATACGATACGAATCTATGCCATCTTCATCAATCCATCCAGAACACGTGACCTCGAAGATCGCTACCGTCGCTACTCCAACGATGGGCGAGATTGTGCATGTTCCATTACGAGGTGGGTCATTTAAGAATAGTTTCATATATGCCTTGGCTTGCTGTCCATCCTCGCGCTTGGCATGGAGTTCAACCAGATAAGTCTTTACAGTTTTATCCAAATCAAACATAGATGTTCTGATTGCAATGCTATTTGAGTTAACCCCTATTAAAAAAAAGAACATTATTTCAGTTCAGAATGCTCTTTTATCAAATGTAATAAGCTTTACAAAAAATAAGATTCTTAACTTCTAAACAAAGAATATTTCGAGCGCGAGGTTTGTGGCAAAAGGTAGATAAAAAAATTCTTTTAATTCAGATGAGCATACTAAATATTAAAAATAAAGCTAAGTTTGATGATGAAAGCAAAAGTACAATACATAACATGTGTGAAAAATGAAAATAAAATAGGAGTTAAATGACAAAGTTGAATATAATATTCTAAACAGTTCTACGAGCTAATTTCAGTTCACAAATAGAAATAATTATGAAAAAAAAACCCTCCAGTGATGACAGCTACCGGTATTTCTAGAAATGAAATCACTCGATGAAAAAAAAACCCACTGAACTATTTAAAATCTTTATTTGTCAATCTATATCTTTGGTCATTCAATGACTAGTGTGTGTATTTATTTGACATTATGGTACCAACTGCAATATGGGTGTTACCGTTCTGGTGCCAAAACGAAATATGGGTGTTACCATTCATATAGTTGGCTCTGTATAGAACCACTTCAGACCAAATATCTTTTGCATAACCGATGCAGGTATTACAGTGGTATTTGTACAACGAGTTGCATTGCAATGTTAAACAAGAAGCAGTGTACAGCCATTGCTGGCATACCCCACCCCCACCCCCAAACAAAAACCAAGAATCTGTAAAGTTATTTCAACCAGCAAAAGACATCTAAAGTGCCTATTTATCAAAACTATTGTACCTCATAAACCACTGATTGAGTGTGAGCGAAATAAATGGATTTTGAGTCATCGAAGGAATAAAAGATTTTTCTGCATAGATATAGGAGGTATTGCAAGACCTTAAAGTCATATCAAGCGCTACAAAACCCTGTACAGCTGATATGGACATGGCAACACCACTCTCGAAATAGAGTCAATATTGGTACTCCAAGTCTTCTGAAGGAGAATTGCAGATATCCAAAGACCTTCTGTAAGGCAAACATAGGTAGCGCAAGACCTATAAAATCCCTGGTATTGCACAAGACCATCTGTATAGGCAATGCAGGATTTGCAAATAATTATGTACAAGCAATATTGAAACTGAATGGCTTTCTACAAACAATGAAAATGGACTATATACCACTAAATGGATTTTATGATTTTCTCATAAATTTGGTGCACATTTTCCCGTCAAATAGAAAAAAAAAATTTTTTTTGTTATGTAAAGGTTTGTAGTGTGACTTTATTTGAGATTGTCTTTTCGTAGTTTTACCTTTGGTTATCAAAAAGAAATACTTTTAAACATCTGTCAGACCAGTTTCTATGAGGTATATTATCGATACCATAATAACCCATTAAATATAAATCTTTGAAAATTTGCAAATTTTTAAATCCGACTTCTGTCATAAGGCAATGCTTAACAACATTTGTTTGAAGTAATTTTCCCAGTGAAAAATTATGTATGGATTAAATAGCTACATGAATCATAATAAAAAAGGCAACATGTATTCTCTACTTAACAACTTATTACTCTGTGTTAATGTGACTAAAATATACTATAAATCGCAGTTAAACATTAAAATCGGTGATGCAAAGGACAAAGAATCTACAACCTTTAAAAACACTCGGCAATAACAATCATAGTTGCTTACCAATTACTCCTGAAAGTAGATTTTAAAGTATTAATATGAGCAGCATATAAAAGAAATTTTTAGTTAATAAATACAAAATAGCATGCTGAAACAAGTGATATGAAAAACTATATGATAAAGTCCATCTAGATATTTGAAAATAAATTGCATCAAAAGAATGAAAAAATATCATAGTTGTTCTCTGTTAATACATGCACAAAAAGTGTTAAATTAAAATTGGCCATGATTGATAAATAATAAATTCAAACAAAATATTACCAACAAAAGATATATATGCAGAGATTTGTGTAGGTGCATCAGAGAAATCAAGTACATAATACTAATCTTAGCATATCATAGGGCCATCGTAAAAAGGACAGCAAATTATGCAAAGATCCCCCCCCCATTTCCCTTTAAAAATCATTGTTCAATACAACCACTCATCCATTGTTTTTGCTTTATCCTTTGAAAATATATTTTGCAATTCTTCCGTTTAATGCTAGATTCGTCATAGGAAGATGTGATTAACATTTTAGTAATATATGATTAATGAAAAATTTAACTTTCAATATATCATTTAAGATCCTGAAAGTATGATTAAATACCGCTTCAGAATGTTTGTTTGTTAAAAAAAAAATAAACCGATAAAAACCAGTTTAAATATGATGCAGTGCATGACTTTCTTTGGTTTATCACAGTCCATTTTAAACAAGTAACATGCAATTTAATAGCTCAAGAGTAACTCACCATCAACATAAGTAGGAAGTTGTAGAATTTCTTTCCAGGTCCACTGATAATTACTTTGATAGATTTTCCACTCGAATTGGGTGCCAGGTGTACATCCCGAGCACTCACTAAGAAGACTTAAACGACTAGAAGGACGTACGAGTTGTCCACCTTGTCGGGGGATACAGAGTGCGGTTCCACAACTTAAAGAAATCAATTATGAAAATATATATAAAACTTACATGTATTAAATATCCCACAAAATCAGAAATAAAACTATTATTCAAGAAGAATACTCAGTTTCGAAGTATCATGTTCTGATAAATCTGTTAATAATAAACCGTAATGCTGCAGTGTATTGATCAAATTCTTTGGCTATCTGTTGGCAAAACGATTTAAAAAATCATATTGACAGTTTTTAAGCTGTCATAGTGTGGAATACCCGTGAAAAAAGACAATCTGCCAGGTTTATTTTTCTTTCTTTCATACATTTTAAAACTATTGGCATTTGCGTTGATGTAAACAGCAAACTGATCCCACCTCCTGAATTTCCAGGGTTTTATGCCCTATTCACAGATTTGTATTGTAGTTTTTTTAATGACCGATCGCTGTTCATTATCTTAACCTGTTTCATTGCAAAGTATACTTGTACTAGCAACAATGACATATATATAATACAAACATTACCTAATAGTCAAATCTGGAGGATCTCCTGCCACTATTTCTAATTCAGCAGTTGTTTCAGTCATTCTATCGTCCTTTTGAACTTGGATCTTGAAAACGTAGGTTTGGTTTATTTGCATGTTGGCGGTATCAAAACTTAGTGTTCCGTTATAAGTATCGATTCTCCCCGGTCCTTGTTTGAAACAACCGCCATTGTCAGCAGGATTACTTCCTAGCTGTGTGGTAGTGTATGGTACAACAAGAACATCTGGACTAGGAAAGGTCTCATCATTTCTTCGACACCACCAAGTGAAGTTTGAAAACGTCTAAAGACAAAAAATTATTTTTATCATGATACTATCGTTGAGCAGTGCGCCCAGAGACAATTTTATCCCTTTGCACGTTTTAAATCTTATTTTCATATCCTTGGTTTTATATTAAGGGTAATATAATTTATTAAACTACATTGATATCAGAAATAACGAAAGGAAGTTAAGTTGCTCAGGTAAGTTAAATCTGATTTAAATGTATCTGTCAATTTAGATTTGTTAATTCTGTGGAAGTATCAATGTATCAAATACTGGTATAGTGAAAAGAGAGTCTCAATAAATACACCCTTGTTACTATATTTCTATAAGCGTGGAAACCCCTTTCAAGAAACTCATACCTGAGGAAACCCTGTAGCAACGTCTGGATCAAAGGAATATGTCTCAGGCTCAATTGTAATCATTTTAGCGAATCCTCTTTGGATTTTAGTCATACCACCAGGATACACTATGGCAACAAGATCGCTCTTGACAACTCTGATGTAATGGTCAACATTTGCGCTGAAGTTTTCGTTTTGGACAAAGTCCGTTGACACCATTTCCATTCTGTAGTTTGTTCTGTATGAACCATAATCCAAGAAGCGGGGTGGTAAAGCTAATTCTGCGGTCTGATGAGACGGCAAGTTTGTGATGTCTATTTCCTGTACATCTTCACCTGTGTTTTCATCAATCTTATGGACTGTCCATGTTTTTACATTGTCTAGTGTTTGTGTACAATATATATCTGTAACACCGACAATCCGTACTTGAGCACTTCGCTTCACCTCTTCTGGGTTGTAAAATACCGGCTTCAAATCTTTGATGCTAACCTTGGGTTGTGAACAATCTACATCCGATATCACATGAGTGAAGTTAGCAGAGCAACTGGAATACGCATTAAATCCTCTCACAAATACAATGAATGTGTCCATGGTCATATATTCGTGTTGTACTTCTGTTATGTTAGATAAAGCACCTATATAAGGGGCTGGTCCAGTAAAAGTACTGCACATCGAGGCGTCCCCATATAGTTCGCCAGGAGTACCATCACCAAAATCTACATGCAAGCATGTAGCAGTGCCCTGCATTCCAAAGGTTATGTTAAACTTTTTCCATTGATAAGCAGAAGCCTGTAGGCCACCATCATCTACTATTATATCTTTACATGGGTCTTGCATCTCGATGGATTTGGTTATAGTGACTTGGTGTATCGGGTTTATTGGTTTGATAGAAAGAGTATATGTTTCAGCCTGGAAAAAAGATAATATTTATAAAAAGCAGTAGTTTGAATAAAAGATGTTGACTTAAAATAAATCTCATTTTACTCACTGCTAGACTTGTAAAGTCCAACTCAAACAAAGTCTTCTCTGTCTTGTTGCATGCTAAAAAGTTAACTGTTCCTTGGGCAAACACATCATAGTAGACAAGAGTCCCTGTTGTACAAAAATAAAAAGAAACAGAATTATTTTGTGTTTATTTAGTTGTTTTGATGTCCATCACCTTCATTAATGACATTAATTAAAGGAACCTGATATACCTGCTGTGCATGTAATGTGTACCCTTAAGGGTCTGTCGCGTGGAAAAATATTTTTGGAGGGTCCGAATCCATCCAAGTCGGATCCATTTAGAGGAACTATAGGCTTCCATTTGAGGACAGCATCACAACCAACAAATTTTCGGTAGATGCCACTCTATAGAGAGGGAAGGTAAAAAAATCATTACGTAGACACTAAAATTATAGAAATATGTTGTCTTTGGTTTAGAATTATTTAACCAATCAGAAAGTGTTCTTACCATTACTGTTTTTGTTACTGATGAGACTTTGTTAAACAGTGTGAATGTTGTGGAATAGTGACCAGCTTCACTGTAAGTAAAGTCCCACGTTTTGCTGCCTCCCTGGGTCATGATGGGAAATGCTACGTCACTTGCAGTTGTTCCATCACCATAATCAATATTCTGCTTGGCATTTGTTGGAATGGGGTCGTCATAAGTAATCGTGTATGATATCTTTTGTACTGTTAATTATAAAATAATTGTAAATAATTTTTCAGATTCTACATACGTGGGTTCAGATTCTACATACGTGGGTTCAGATTCTACATACGTGGGTTGATCCAAAAGTAATGTCAAAACTGCTATAAAATTTTTAATAATCAAATGTTATCAACAAAACTTTACATACTAATACGGTATATATCTCTATCTATTTTGACTTTTGCCTTAAATTTTATTTTCATCCAGATATGCAACACTTTATATAATATCAAAATAAACACAACGTTGGGTCTCTTCTATCGGCAAGAATGCAGGGACGTCGTTATGATGTTCCTCTTCGATACTCATTTTGAATCTGATGATACATTAAATTTACACATAAAAGAATGAAATTATGTATAACATTTGGACAAAGAACAAATAATTTTAATACTACAACTCAAAACAAGACGATATATAGCAAAATAGCATCAATGTTTATTAAAAAGAAGCACAAGAGGTTAAAAAGATATGCAAATGAACTGAAAATGAGTGCCGAAAAGTAATGTCATAACGACGTCGGTGACATTCTTATAGTGCAGCGATAGACAAAAACGTAAGTTGTGTTTATCTTAATATTTTAAAATGTAATTTATATAATCGATCGAAATTTTAAGGCGAAATTCAAAATAGATAGGGACATTAGAACGTCAAATCTTGTTGATAACATTTGATTATTAAAGATTTTATAGCGGGTGTGACATCACTTTTGGTACAACCCTCGTATATGTGCCAATTAATAATTTTTATTGCAAAATATTTTCTTTTAATATTTCTGTACAACATGACATTTTTTGTTTGAAAAGATTTTTTAAATTAATTTTTTGTGATTTTTAAAACCGGACACACATAAAAGAAATGAATTTAATAGCTACCCAAGCTATACTGCGAAGCGGTCTATAAGAAAGCGTAAACTGTTCCAACCCTGGTTATACAAGTATATCTTTTATAGCTTTTAAATCTATTTCTTTCGATATAATTTTCTATGATAATGTAAAAGGGAAACAATTTTCTTTCAAAAATGACTCTAACTTGTGCAAGATTCGAAATGCAACACCAAGCAGAAAAACCAGTACGTTTTTGACATCAATCATTTTGTGACATAGGCAATACGTTATACGATGACACGTTACAACCACAATGAAATTATAATCATTCATTAATTTATTTCTCACTAAGAGCAAAATCCTGAGGAAAAGTTGACGTTAGCTGGAAGTTGTCCGTGACCTTTTCCTCACAGAAGATCGTGTAGGTAGCAGTCTTTGTCTCCAAGGCACTTTTGGCTTCCACTTGGATTGTGTCGCTACCGATTGTTGTATAGGTGTAAAGTTTGGAATCAAAACCATCTGGACTAGACCCTGCAATATTAATTATTTATTATCGTAGGAAATATCTCGGCATACGACAAAAGAATATTCAATGAACCACGTAAAGAATTGAAGATCTGAATTCAAAAGATGCAGGAAATTCTTGATGTTTTAATGGTAAGGACAACTACATATAATACCTTCTTCCTTCAACCAGGTAAAAGGTAACTATAAGAAAATGCTTAAAAGCGCTGCTTGTGCATAAAACTTGTATTATCGACATTTTACAAGGTATGAATGGAGTGACCACTATATTTCTTCCGCTGAAAGTGTCCATAGCCTTATAGTTTGGTCAAGTCCATTTAATTTATGCGAAAAAAAAAACAACAACAGAAAAACGTGCTCTACACAATCAGAATCATACTTCTGACAGTTACAACCCTCCCTTTAAATACAAGACAGCCATTGACCAAACCTCAGTATGATGTAACTAACATTACATATACTTATGTTTGTAATAGTTTGACTAGGAATCTCTTGAAAAATGAAGGGAAATAATCCTGTCTCAGCAGTTGCTTGACCTTCGTAGAATGATAATCGCACATGAAATAAAGAAAAATTGTTGTCTGTCTATTTCATTAGAAGTATTTTTTTTTCTTTTATCTAATTGAATTCTTCGAAAACAACAGATTTTTCGTTCATTTACAATATTATAATTTTTTGCTTCGGTTACATTGCATTCAGGGAGAGTTGTCTGATAACATTACCCATTCGGTTTTGGTAGGGTGTCCAGGTTCCTTCAATTTTCCATCTTAGCTGAAGTTTGGCACCAGTTCCTCCTCTTTTCATTTTCACCCGTAGATCTACGGGATCATTACGGGGTGCGTGAGGTGGTTCTGGTTCTATCACAAGATCAACAATTTTCTCCACTACTTCAACTGTTGTCGTAACAATCTGGTGACTTACGATGTTGGAGATATTGGCGGTGACTGTAAAGGTCCCATCCTCTCTGTAGGAATAAGGATAGCTATTTGTCAATAAAAATGGAAGAGATGCCACTGGACGTCCGTCACCATAATCTATTTCTATTGTTGCTTCGTTTGGTGGAAGTCCAACTGGACTTTGAGAAAACGTGAAAACTACATCAGCTGGTGGTAAAAACAGAACGGGACTAATTGTGTTGAACTGGATATCTTTTACTGGAGCTATTGCAAGGTAACTGAAAGTGGATGTGTTTGAAGAATATGCATTGCTGACTGACACTTTCAATTCATGATTTCCTAAAGTGGAGAGTGTGAACAATTTTGATACATTCGTGGTCCATGTTGGTATGTTTTGTGGCGTTACTGAAGGTGGCGAATTGCCAACCGTATGTTCCCATTGTATGTTGACATTAGTTCCCCCTGTTGCGCTAATTGTCAGTGTCACCACATCATCTTTAGCAACAGTTCCAAATCCTAGAGTAGGATTGATAGCACTGTCGGACGTAATTCTCATGCCAGCTATTTCTGATTCAATTCCAAAATTTGTTGTGATTTGTTCATTGCTAACCAAGTTGTATGCTGTTAAATTCATTGGAAATGAGGTTATGGAAGCCTCCGCTGGAAAAACAGGAGAAGAACCTTTTCTTGCAAATGTGTCAATAGAAAGGGTTTGTAACACTCCATTAAATTCCAACAAAAACTGGGGGTTAGATCCATCATCCCACACGAAATCAACTGTGTAAGGTGTGTTCAATAGGGCACCTGCGCGAACGAGGGCTAGGCCTGTGATCTTTCTTTGGGCAGTCACAATAACGGACACTGTTTGACTGTTGATGTTATTACTGCATGTTACAGTTATTTCGTACGTTCCATCTTCAGTGAAAATGTGATCAAAGTTGTCGTTTGGTGGCGTCGTTACTGAGGTTGTCATAGCAAATTGGACACCATTCTTTTTCCACTCACACATGTAGTCAGATCCATTCGTCATTCCAAGAGTTATCGACGTCACTTGCGATGTAACTGCTGGAGAAGCTGATAAAGAAAGACCATTTATTCTGGTTTCTATCTTTATAGTCGTATAGTTTGATTTAGAACTTAGCGCATTTGAGCAGGTGACATTAACAGGGAACGTCCCAGGTGTTGTGTAGGTATAAGTGTGTTGTAAAGTTGTAACATTTGTTGTAGAACTGTCGCCATGATCCCAAGTATAGATTATGCTAGTGCCTGTAAAATCAAACATACAACATATAAAGCAAAGACAAGACGATTTAACGGAAAAAAAACCCCTATCAATTCAACTATCCATTTCTTACCTGTATGTGGCAACACTTGAAATTGAACTGGACTACCATTCTCTGCATACTTTACTAAGTCCAGTGCACACATGTCAATACCCTCTATTATATTCATCACCTCAGAGAGCGTCAAAGATGCTGCGAGATCATTATTTTTGACAAGTACTCCAACTGTTTTGGAACCAAACGTTGAAAACGTAAACGGTAATTTTACATCGATTCCAGCTGATACAACTGCTCTTAATAAATGTCTTTTGGGGGAACTCAAAGAAACTGCATTTGCAAGTGAGAGAAAATTGGCACTTTTCAAATCAGAATCTTGAGATGAACTAGAAAAGGATTTCAAAACACCTCCTAGGCTTTTATATGCTACTATATCGCCTGGCTTGACTTTTATGTTGTATGCAGTTAGATCAATGGATAGATAGTCATATGCAGGGGAAGCTAGTAAAGTGTGGGGTATTGCTGCAACTTGTGTTAAATCTGTCCTTTGAGCTCCACTGTATCTTGTTGTTGGTGAAGCACATGTAGGAGAAATGTAATCCCAGCAAGCACCGGAAGCAGGACAAAACTGAAGACCTGGTGAACATGTACGCTCATAAAGGTTTTCACAAGTTCCAGTGCATTGATTGCTATCAAAGCAATAATCTGCGCATGATGGTCGTAATATCTGTTAAAGAGAAAGGTTTGAAACTAATATAGTTCGTGTCATTGCTGAATCAAAACTCAAATGATATGTTTTCGATGTATTTGCGACATGAATATTTCATGAAATTGTGATGTTTGTATGAACTTGCATAGAAATTTACTGCTCCCGCTGTGTGTGTATAATACTCAAAACCAATCAGCGTTCCATCCTGCTGTATTTCTGATGCCGGCATAATTACAAAATCACTTGTTACTTCCCCAGGCAATAGAGATGATGACATTGAAATGAATGCAGGTCCCGCTGTGTATATTGGTGGATCTGTTTTGAAAAGAATAAAATAATAGCAAGATACAAGGAAAATGTTGAGAAGATTTTGACTTCTCCTTCCCTCCATCCACCGGTGCTCTTTTTGTTTCAAAATTAAGGCAAATTTAATAAGATAGTTTCTTTTTTGTTGCATATACCTTTTGGCATATTTAATAAGGTTTAAATCAAGCTAGTCCTATTTTTGCATTTTTTGGTCATTTTTTTTATATTGTGGCCCTATTTTATTATTACTGATCTCTCTATATTATTATACCCTCCTTTTCTTAAGAAAATTCGGGTTTATTTGTTGTTACCCTGGTCCGTCCGTCCGTCTGTCACATTTTCCTCTTCCTCAAACTCCTCTTTTATTTCAAGCAGTAATCAACTAATCTTTTTGGATAATGGTGGTATCATGTAGATGTGCAATACGGTTTTCGAAATTTCAATTTTATCCTGGGTTCGAATGGGGTTAAAAATGATGTTTCCCCCCTACTTTCTACTTCTTACTTTTTCTACTACTCATTTTTCTTGTTTTTAAAAATTAATGGAATTTTTTAATAGATTCAAGAAGACATTATCACCAAGTGATGGTATCAATTAGATTTATTTTAGAAGCAATGTCAGGTCAAGGTCGTCATCTTTTTCCTTGACATTACGAATAAAAATTACTGTTGCTAATCATGCGATGCCTACTTCTATTTCAAAAGATTAAATGTTTTCTTTTGCATAAAAAGATATTACCATATAGGGTCTATCAGATGATACTACAGAAATATTAAGTTGACATAAATAATTTAACGAAAATAGATATTGGCTAATCTGAATTCCCTCTATTTGTCTTAAATTTTTAGGATAGTTCTATTTATATGCGTCGTATATTTAAATTTTTCTTATTTTCACATATGGTAAAGTAGTTATATAAAAATACAAAACGATACAAAAACAAAAAGTTTTGACCGTTTACTAAGAGAAAAAAAACACTTTTGATTTTTTGCTCAATTCTATACCTAGATTGGAAGCTTTTAAAAGCTTATTAAATTGTAGTTTGTTTGGAACATCATATTTATTTGATATTTTTTAAAACTTTAGTTCATTATTATTAATTTTACCTACATTTGAAAATTTCTTTAAGTCTCTGATTGTTTAAAAGTTTTAACTAAATTCATTGTTCTATAGTAATTTTAAGAAGCAGAAAAGGAGATATTTTCATACGCCGCCATTCCGCCAAAAATATAGTCCCTGCTAGATTTCAAATTCAGTTTACCATTTCTATTTAAAGTTGTACAATTATGATGAAGAAAGAAAAATATGATCTTTTCAATTCCTTACATCTAAATATATAAGACATATAAGCAGATATACTTTGAATATTTCACCTAGTCAGAAACCAGACAAGAATCCCTCCTTAAAACTTGGTTCCCAGAACTTCTCTTACATTTTACGCAGTAGCCTAAATATCTTTTGGAAGATAAATGGGGGAGTTCTTCGGGTGTGCAATATTGTTTCGGAATTTTAGTTTTCACCCTTGTGGCCAACTTGAGGTCGAAAAAGTTTTCACGGTACAAATTTGGCTGTTCCCTCTTTTTTCTGAAACTCCCTCTTATAAATTCAGAATTACTTCATTACAATCTTTAATTTTAGACTGAAATATATTTGAGATATCATAAGAGGCCCATGGTCATATTCTCACCTGTGCATATAATGCTTAATTTGATACATGTATACATTTTTCATGTAAATTATAGAATAACTTTTGTGGCTTTTAAAAAAAGTTAAATTAATTTTGATTTTTAACATGGCACTTATAAATTCATATTATGAAAGATTTTGTTCAACAGTAGACAATAGCTGGTTTTTTTTTTTTTTTTAGATATATAAACTAATTTATGCAGTTATTTCTCAGCAATAGGAGAGACGAGCTGGTTGGGTATGGTTATTAGGGCGAAAGCAATCAAAATCTTGTTTGAAATAGTTTTCTATTATAAAGAAGTGTCACAATTTTAATTCTTGGTCATTTCTCAAAGGTTAAGTTCACTGGGCAGTGGGATAAGGAAATGGTGTCCTGCCTATAACTCTGTATGAAAAGAATATAAATGTATTATTTCGTCCTGAGAAAAAATTAAACTTTGAAAGTATTAAGATTGTGTGATATATTTCTCATCGTATTTTTGAAAAAAAAAATCATCCTTTTTAAGTAAGCCACCAAACGTATACACCGTTTCTTGGGAAAACTTGAATAAAGCACATCATATATTTCATCCTATGAACTCATTGAAGACGATGTACTTTATGTAAATACTTCAGATACAATGAAAATTTTTATTTTACCAGAAATATAAAATTTAGAGTGCTGGACTCCATCTATATCTACTGTAAGTTCTAGGTTGGTTCCAGCCATCACTGTAAGAATACATATAGTTTCCTCGTGTGTGGCTGCATTGTCTGGACATGACAGTGATGCATTATGGGGACGAGCTTCCACCAGAACCGCGGTAGTCGCTTCCTTTTCCTAAAATAAATTTATGTGCTTAAAATATGAAAGTGTAGAACGGCAAAACGGTATTCTTTTCAGAGACATCATATTATTCAATTCTTACTAATTTTCAAATAGTATACAAATATATAATACAAACCACAATAGAGTTTTGGTTGTCATTTCCAAACAATGTTATCTGGTACCGTCCTGGTGTAAAATATTTCGTCGTCCACATATCAGGCGCTGATTGGTTCTTGTCTGTTTTACCTCCATCATCTCCATAATCTAACTGGAATGTCAAGTCTTCTCCAGCTGATTCGTAACTAGGGGCGAATGATACGTCATTTCCGGTCTCAATAAGCGACACACTTGGTGTGATTTCTAGTCCAACAATTGGTGGAGATGTGCTGTATACATTTACGTAGTCTGGTCCTCCACATTTTATAGAAGTATTACCGACGCACATATCGGAACAGTTTGCTTCAGAAACATCTTTTTCTGTCAATGGAGGGAGCGAGTTGCCACAGAAACAAAACTGGCCTATGTGTGAAAAGGTAACATGATTAATATTCTTCATTTGTTTAAATTGACCAATATTTTTACGTTACATCAACCTCGAAGGAAAAAAATAATTTCAACAATAAGCGAGCAATTTTCATTTTAAGATAAACAAAATATGTATCCACGGTTCCTAAAACGACAATGTCACAGTTCCTTTGCTGATGTCTATTTATCGGTTGATACAATTTTTTTTTGCAGCTTCAAATTCCTTTTTGACTGCAACATGCATTTGCATTAATTGGTGTGTAATATTTTCTATTCCTCTTGCAACACGTAGTACATAAGCAGAAATTATTTTGTCCTGCGTATGTTTGTCAGAGCTGAGTCGCACTTAACATATGGCGAAACTTTTCATATGTAACGTTGTTTCTTTTTTAAATAGTGATTTTTTTGCTATTAGCAAGAAGTTGATGGATAGTAATATAAAATTGTGTAGCTTCATAGGAATACAATGAGACACAAGAACTCCAGATCAAGGACAAATTCAAGTCAAGGTTTTTATTATTAATAATTGAACAGTAGTCATTTTACCTAATTTATGACATATCTTATGTTACTTGAATCAATGTGTTTATCGTGAACTTTTCGGTTCGCATTATTGCCCTCCAAATATTATAACACTAGATGAAATGAAATCTCGCGCAAGCGCGAGAAGTTAAATTTTTTCTACTGGTAATGGAACATATTAGAAGTTTCTACTGACAATTAATGACAACTTAAAGGAAGAAGAAATACTTTAAATGTTGTTAAATAATGTTAAATATTGTTGGATAAGAAGTCATCAAAGACTCACAACCCCTTTTGTTGTTAAATTTTGAGTTTCACTTCTTATGTATGTTGTTGTAAAAATTTCGTTTTCACATCTTATGTGTAGGCCTAACTTACAGTAAAATTTCAAATGTTTAGCTTTGTTTCCATGATGCTATGTTTCCATTTCCATCAAGGATGAAGAAGCAGATATACTAACTCACTCATAGTCTCTCTATACATTATTCACTATTTGTAATATCAAATGTTATACAATTATTTCCATGCCCATTCACATTAATACTATATTTATTTTCATGTAGTTATTACATATCGACTCATTTTAAAATCAACATCTGGTTCAATGCCATAAACGAATTTCCATCTATACTAAGATCGGGGACTGTCAAAATGGATATGCACACACATAGTATGTATTATTACTTCTTATTTCTTCTATATCACTAAACTGGAGTTTTGATTGAATATTTCAATAATGATGTTTTAAGAAATATTAAATGATTGTTTGTTGTCAGTTTCATTAAAAATTGCAAGTAACTTTGATCTGCCAATCTTATCCAACACCATACTCTCTTTTTTATTTCACTACAGTTCATCGAAGACGAAAGTAGACTTTTAAGTAAACGAAGTGAATGAAATCTGAATTTAGATTACGGACATCACCTTATACCCATTGTATTATTAGAGGAGTAAGCATGAACTCTGTTGCAGTCCTTTCGGAGCTTATTTGCAAAATTTATTCATTAATAACTAGAGATGCAACATTTCCATTTTTTTTTCAAAATTCTTGTGTTTTTCTTATAGATGGATTACCTTGGGTGACGGCAGCATAGTTAAACTTAAAACTCCCACATTTTGTGGCACAGAGGGCTGGAGTCATTAACGAGGGAACAAAGTCCCCGGGTGTACTGCTAAAATATCGCTTTCTTTTGTTCTCCTTATAGCATCCTTTTGGGTCTGAAAATTACAATCATATTCAATCAATGCATTTTGTATCAAAAAAATATACTTAAGTAATACTAATTATAAAAGTCTCGTACAGAAGGTCACTGATACCATATGCTGAGTCTGTATTACCTCTACGTCACAATATCAAGAAACAACTAAAATATTGCTTACAGTGTTAAAGTAAGGAGTAACTAACATAAATGTCAGTTATCTATCGAAACAGATTTATAAAGGATCCTACTCCTTCTTTTTGTCCCAAAAAATATTTTCCTTTTTTCAAATTTCAAAATTACATACATTAAAAACCCTAATTTTCTTTTTACAATCCCCTGTTCGTTGTAGGATCATCAAACTTTCAATTTGATCCTACGGAAACTCTGTAAGGAAAACCCATTTTATTCGGCTAAGACAGACAGCAAATGAAAGCAAAATTGTCAAATTTGCAAGAGAGCGATGTTTTTTAAGACTATGTTTTTTAATCTTTGAGTTTATTCTCTATTCATTTACTAAAAAAATCATAAAAAAATAAGAAATACATCTAAGATCTATGATACTTAAAAATTCCCAACTTTCAATATTCTGTCTAAAAACCAGAAGAGAGGGGTTAATCAGTTTTACATTCAAATTCGTGATGTGATATCACTAACCAGATCATGTTTATCATGGTGCAAAGGTGAACAAAAAGTAGAATATTTATTTTCGTTTATTATTTCTATAATATTTTCAGATCTTCTCAGGATATTGCAACCTTGAAATGTGTTACATTAAACTCTGTGTGAATGTTAGTTTTTGGCATAGTGAATTTTAATTACATACAGTTATATTTTCAGCAGTTCTCCTTGGGGGATGTGCAAACATATAGATTTTCACATTTTTATATTTTAGAATCTTTAAGTGGTGCTCGAAGTATAACTAGTGATCTTTTCAAGGTTCAATTTCTGTCGTGAAAAAGGAAAGCCTCTAATTAATCAACAAATCTTTGATGCTGGATCAATGAACACAACCTTGAAAGACCAGGGGATATATAACACGGTTTAGGAACCGTTTGTAACATTAACAGGGCAAAGAGGAAATTTGATATTTCAAATTGTCCAATTTAGAATGCTAATCAGTGAATAATTAGGATACTTTCTGTGTGAATGTTTATTGACGATTCATCAAACATCAATAATCAATTAGGAATCTTAGGAAGAAATTGACAACAGTGTAAAGCATTGGGTCCAATTTAGTTTCTGTATAAGGAGTTTCAGTGATTGAGCGTCAGAAGAAAAAAAAACAAAACAAAACGATGTCGTTCTTTCGCAATTTTCTTTCTCATAAGAGATTTAACCTTGTATTCTCTATTGAAATTGTCATCGAGGCTTACCGGAAGTAAAATGTTGACGAGTAGAATTTTTTAGAACAAGATACCTCATCAAGAAAATTCTGAATAAAAATGCCTGATGTTTATCTATATAACAGACACAAAAATCAGACGATCATTTTATGTCAGTGGCGGGTTGATAGTTTATGTTTACTGGTTTTGTTGACAATGAAATCGAAATGCAAAGAAAAAAATTCAATCGTATAGCAGTTATAAAACTCAAAATGAATAGCAACATCACTGATAATGTCTACAAGGCATATTTTGTTGTTAAATTTGTCCTTGACTAGTTATGATTATAAAATATTATTATATTCACAATGCTTTGTTGCACCCGAGAGAGTTTTATCGTAAACATTGGAATAATTGCTCTTCGTGAAATGACACGCTCAGGAACTGCTTGATACTCTGTCTTCTTCCAGAAAAATGTTATTATTTTTTTTGTTTTATCTCCCTATTGTTATATTTATGCTAAAATAATATATTTTTTGAAAAACCAATATGCTAGTGATAACAAAAAAATCACAACTGTGTATGGAAATGAGATTTGTTATCTCTCCCACGCAGCACTCTTATCACAGTCTGGAATAGCTCTGAATTCTAAATGATTTTCTGGGTGAGTGGTTCGCTATTTATTAGCCACATTTTTAAGTGGTTTAAATGGTTTGTAGCTGATATATGACCTAGTTAGGTTTCTAAGATCTTGCCCGATGAAAATTGTGCCAATAGTTTATTGTTTGCCTTCGATAAATTTTGGATGAGTTAATAAATTGCAGTTTAATAAACAACCAGTTTCTAACCATCAAAGAGAGTACTGATGATTAGGATAAATAAGCAAAGGAGTTGGAATTCAATACAGACTTTTTATTTATCATTTTAGACAATCAGCTAATTGCCAGACCAATTCATAACAATATTCCCAGCAGAAGAAATGAAACATTTCTTAATTACGAGATAGAAATTCATGTTCCCGTGAGATTTCAACAGAAATAAATTCTGAAAGCAAGATCCAAAAGCAAATATTTCACTTTATGAAGGGTGTATCAGTGTTTGTAAAATGATTCAATAAAGTGTTTCATGAATATTTTTCTAAATACAAAAATGTATGATCTCATAGAAGATATCGAATATCGGTGAAACAAACATGGAACATAGTTACATTATATTTCGATGATTAACAGTACTGAGAATGTGTTGTTTGATTGTACAAGAAGAGTGATTTAGCAAAAATCTAGAGTTTCCCTTATAATAAAGTGATTACCAGATCTTTCTAACGGATATTGACAATATAGAAATAAAACTTACCTGAAGCCTCTGTTAAAAAGATTTGCAATACCTGCAAAATATTAAAAATTCAGGTAAATGAGTGGATATAAATATGTTTTGGTAAGATTTGCACTGATTCAAACACCGGTATCTCATAGTAAACCTTCCCCTTCTGTTAAGTGTCCCCCTCCCCCGGAAGATTTATTATATAAGAAAAGGTTTACTATGTAGTATTTTTTCTGCATCGTAAACCTGTAAATCTTCACACCTAAAATAAATGGTTCGGATTTTATATATCGGTTTTATGTGAGGAATATATTCTTTTTATAGTTTACAACAAATGTTCACCCGTGAGAACTTGATGATCAAAACACATTGTGTTCAAGCTCTGTAAAATAATCTCTAATTAAATTTTATTTTCAACACATACATATAACTAATAAAATCTCAGTACCTTTCGAGATCATAGGAATTATTTCATTCCTTCACAAATTGAGAAAAATTTGCAGCTTTGAAAAAAAATATTGCAATAGCCTCAGTAAACGTTAAAATTGTACGACGTTCGTCAATCCAGATACTCCTTTACCACATTCCTTTGTATAGATAAGCTGATCAAAATTATACTAGTATTACAAAATGTGATAATTTGGAACTGTACATTCATTATTGAAATTTTGATTATTATCAATAATCAAAATGTAAACGATAAATGTATATGTACCTAATTCCGAATTATGAATAATTATCTGGAATAAGGGGAACGTATACTATAAAATACTATAATTGTAAATGATTGAATTGAATAGATCTTGGCGTGAATTCTTTAAATTTCAAACAAATTATCTTATGCACAGAAATGTCATTATCCCATTGTACTTGTCAATTAGAAAATGATATAAATAATTAAAGATTTGACAGCATTTCAAAATTTTCTGTTAAAGAGTAATAGTTATTTGATTATAAAGAAAATGTGGCTCTTCTGTACCAAATCTTGATATCGTTTTAAATATTCAAAATCAATAATGACTCAAACGAAGTCAGCTGCAAATCAATCGCTGAAACCTCGGAGACATCGGCGTCAGAACTTTGATTTCCGGCCATGTCTAAAGCCGCCCTTCTTTATCTCATATATATCAATATTTTGATCGATTAATAGCAAACAACTAATGTACCCTGTGGCCTGTAATTGAATTTTATTTACAAAAGTTTTATAAAAGAAAATCTTTTACTACAATGGATCCTCTTTATTCCTGAGAAGATTTGTCTGACATATCTTAAAATGCAACGCTATTGATTTTTTTTTTGGCTTATTTCGATGCGCATGAAGCTCATAAACCTCATAAAAATTGTCAAATCGGTTACATTTGTGCAATGAAATAAATCTACAAAGTTATACATGCATTTAATTGCTTCAACAACTTCTGAGTTTTGTTACAATACTAAAGAGCTATTGAGAAGAGAAACAATCTAGAATTATATAATATGGTTTCAAAAACATTTGTTCATTTGAAAATGCTTTTAGCAGTTTTGTATCTTGACTTGGAAATTCTTGCCGATTCTCACATGGCATTTTATAAATAAGCAGATTTTATTCAGGGATTAGATACACACATGTACATATATTATAGGATGTGCCTTAGCAAGAATATATATATATATATATATATATATATATATATATATATATATATATATATATATATATATATATATATATATATATATATATATATATATATATATATATATATATTTATGTATGTATGTGTGTATGTATAAAGCGCCACAGTTAGTCCTTTACATTCGAATCAAGTGACTCAGTGATTGCTTATCCAACATATCTGCCCCCCTTCGGTGAAACAAAACCTGTATAGATCTCATGGAGCATACCTCTATCATTAACTTTTAATGCCCAGAAATGGACTTTTGAAAAAAAATCTAAAAAACAAAAATCACAATCGATGCTGGTTGTTTTGAGACTTACAGAATAAAGGTTTAGAGGGGAAAAGATATTCAGTAGCACATGTTTGCTGAATAAAACACGATATGTTCGGTTATATACTTGAACTGTCTTAGTCAGAACGACGCGGTCAATTAAAAAGAAGACTTCGAGCAAAGAATCATAGTATCAACAGTTGAACACTTAATACAACCATTTCTTACGATGAATGAAAAACTGGGCTTTTTGATATCATAGATACTGCTTCTTCGATACAAATGGAACTCGGAAATTTCATATTTTGGGATTGCTCATCAACAACATTACTTTGTTAAAAATCACTCTGTTTCTACACAAGTACCTCGAAGTTGATATCAAAAGGATGCGCTCGAGTTCCTCATTGACAACATTTATATAGTCTTCGGAGACCAGGTCTTCCAACAAACTGTTGGAATTCCGATAGGCTCTGATTGCGCTCCTTTATTAGCCGACATGTTTTTATATTTCTATGAAGCAGAATTTATTCAAACACTTCTACATGAGAAGAAGACGAAAAGACTTTCTGTGGCTTTCAACTCAACATTCAGATTATCAATTAACAATAGTTACTTCCATTCATATGTTGATATATCCCAGTGAACTTGAAATAAAAGACACCATAGGGTCTGCCACACGTGTTTCATATTTGGATGTTTTTTGACTATAGACGATAAGACCAACTAACAACTAGATTGTATGATAAACGAGATGACTTCAACTTTTCCATCGTCATCTTTCTTTATTTGTTTACGTCTCCCAACTTATTCAATGCTCAAAAGCATGCTCTGAGTACGATCAATTTTTCAACTGACAGATAAGTTGATGTTACGGGATTTTAACAACCTCGTTTAAATCGTCAGCATTTCGCAAATTCTTTGGTCGTTATAATGATTTTGTTAGTAAATATAACCTATCAATGGATCGTATTTTGACTGACGTGTTTCCTACCAATTGTTTCGCCTTTGTGTGACCGGTCGACAGGGAATGCTTACTCCTCCTAGTCACCTGATCCCACCCCTGGAATTTCCGGGGGTCTGTGTTTTATGCTCTGTTTACAGATTTGTGTTGTTTGTAGATTTTATTGAGATCGATCACTTTTACTTATCTTCACCTTTTCTAAAGCTTTATTACATTTTCAACAGGAAATTAATTACAGAGTTTCATTACTGATATTTATATTGTTGAACTGCGTGAATATCTTGGGAAATTAAGGTTCTCAGTTTTAAAGCAAATTTATTTTCAATCGATCTTCTTGTATCTACAAAATTATAAATTATGTCTACACTTTCGGGTAGACTAGTCTATTGATTCATTGCAGGTATCCTTTAACAGTTGAAAATATAACGAAAAGTGAACAACATAAAATACCTTATGAATCTGTATAGCGAATTTCGTACATGTGAATTTTGATGTCCGTGCAAAAATACAAATCAACTTGCAAAAAATCGTATTATAATTAAGGGACAGAGAAGTCAGCCCAAAATAAGTGAGTACTTGCAACACAAATCTTCGGGAAATTAAACTAGTAGTCTGTTGAAAGTGATTTCTTCCAGACGGGAAAAAAAGATAAGTTATCACAATTACATTTAAAAAAATATAGGAATGCTTTGCAAAATATTGTTTCTTTAAAATTGTCCTATGCATTTTAATTTTCATGGAATTTTCTTAAAATTATCTTCCTAAATAGAATCCTGCATTCGTTAAAGCATTTTCTTTTCATCAAAGTCAATTGAAACAGCCTAAAATTTAAAAAGCAAAATAGGAAGTACAAGAGCTTTTGAAAAATTAGATTTCTAGAATCTGATATTTTGTAAAAGGTAAATAATGAATAAGAAATTAATGGATCTTTTTCTTCTTTCACAATGCAACAGAACACAATAATTGAGTCAGTCACATGTGAAGCACATCTGTATGGATGCTTAAAGCAAAGTTCAATCTCTTTAGTCTTATTTCAAGATCAAAAGGAAAGCAACTAATCAAAAAGGAAATAACTTGAGAAAGTCTGAAGTTTATGCTACTGAAATCTTTATTTTGACAAATACACGCCAAAGCGCACTCTGTAAGCAAGATCTGATAATGTTTATGCAGAAAAGTGTGACTTGTGGCTGCTTTAAGAATGAAAATTAAAAAAAAAAACTATAAAATAATGTAAGTTAGAAAAAAATCACAGGATCAATCACAGATCAGTGCAACATTAATCCAATGTTCATAAATGGTGTCACAGAATTTTAAAAAAAGTATAAATTCTTTACCACAATAATTTTTGCACAGTCATTGTGGAACAGTTTTAAAGCATTTTATAGTACTAGAAAAACAAGATCTTAATAGTGATGAAATATGAAGACAACGAACAGTAATCAAGCTCAAAAATCCATTGGCACAATACAAATTTGGAGCAGAGCAAACAAAGATCAGGTGTCATGGAGGAGTAAGCATGCCCTGTCGACCGGTCACACACTCCGTGTGCTCCTTGTCATGATCGGGCAAACGGAAAAATCCGTAGACAATTTAGTGTGAAAATAATGGCCTAACAACTTCTTTGAAAAAGATCAGTCAACATTCGAATTAACGATAGATTGTGTTGCTAACAAGGTCGTATCGACTATAGAATTTGCAAAATGTTGACTTTTAACGAGACTGTTGATATCTTTGTATCATTATCTTATTGTCAATAGCTTGCCTCGTTTAAGAAATTATTCGTACGTAGAGCATTCTCTTGCGTATCTAATCAACTGGGAAACATGGACTCCAAATGCAAGCGATAATGATATATAGGGAAGTTGACGATACATAAGTTGAAGTCATCACGTTTATCATAAAGTTTTGTTGTCAGGTTGTCATTCATGTCTTTTTCTAGTAAAATATCCAGCTATGAAACAGATGTGTTAGACTCTGTAGTATCTTTAATTTCGAAATCAGATCTAGAGCGATATACTGAATCAAATTAGGGATGAAAATGAAAATCATTAATCGATAAAACGTGGTCCATATAATTATCTAAAGGAGTATTCTACTTAAGTATAGTAGTGTGGTCCCTTTTTACACCCTTGGTTTACCGGTTAAATATTAGCGTGCGGTATTTTGATTGTTTTCATTGTGTATAACGAAGTATTTCTAATTAAAACATTGTGTATTTATAATGAATAATTAAACATATCAAAAAATACTAGCCTATTTTTAACACCTGTCGCACTAAAAAATCCCGGAACATTTTCCCCCGATCAGACTACGGTTTCTCTATTACATGGAAATGGGCGGAGACATTTAGATTAGATACTATAAAAAGAAGATCTTGGAATTATATTTTTCGTTCAAAGACGAATTATATGTTCAAGATTCACAATCAACTACAAATACAATTTTCTATTTACAAAACTTTGGCAATAAAAGCTTTAACAAGATGAACCAGACAAGTCCATGCTGATCGATATAAAACTGAGTACGTTTCAACTGAGAACTAGCACGTTTACTGGGGGCATTTACCCGTAACGATACAAATCCACGTGGCTTGCTATGATTCTAAACAGGTCATAAAGAGGTTAATCGCATGTAAATGAAGTCAACGAAGAGATTCAAAATCATAATACTTTTAATTAGAAAACATAGAGCACAAGGTTGTTCAACAAAGATATTTTTACTCAACCTTTACACATATAATATACACATTATATTTCAAACTCGACTCTGAACAAACCTGTGCTCGGTGTTAACGAAAGCTTTGAAGTGTGTATCTGTCACTGATTTCTTTTGATATTCATGAAAATCAAAGGACCCTACCTTCAATGCGCAGCTTCGTATGCTGCCTATATCTATTGTTTGACATTCTTAGATGATGATTCAAATAATAAAGACATAAGTTAATAATAAAAGGAGATGGGTGAACATGACGAGCGATAAGCCTATAGTGTGACAAACATGTAGATGAAAAATTAAATTTAAATTATATCAAAATTTTCCTTGATATTTCGTCTAACATTAAAATATACTTTATATAAAATCTCTATAATTTGCAAAAATCCCTCAAAGATTGAAATTATTTGCCTGAGAAATATTAGACACACACTAAAGCGGGCAAAAAGAGTCATTTTCTCATACTATAATGCTATTTTTCGATATGAGTGGATCTTCGCTCCACCTTTTTGAAAGTTAATCCTCAAAGTTTGCATAAAAATATACATTTTTTGGTTACCAAAAATATGGAGCAATGACCCACTATACCTTAAAAATATACTTTTATGACATAACATTCGCATCTTTTCGAGAAATACTTGAAGTCCATTAAGTCAAGGGTCATATCACAAACATGATTTAAATGCCACTCTTCATCAGGACTTGTGTAGTCTAGTGGTTAGCGTGCTAGTCTCGAAAGAAAATAATACTCAGGATTTTTATTGCCAGGGTTCGAACCCCATGAATACCACATATTTATTTTTTTTAATAAAAGAATAAATTTTGCCGAGAAAATTTTCCTCAGAAAAGTTTTGTTTATCATAATTTCATAAATTTCAATAATGAGAACTTTACTCTAAATACTAAATTCACAAACTGAACATGATTTTTATATATCTGAAGCTATAGGCTTTCTGCACGCTATGTTCGCCCATCTCCTTTAATTTTCAAAAATTTTAATAAATGTTCGAAATTTGATGAGTAACCGGGGACCACAGATAAGCCTTATTGAGACTTGTTCTTTCGAGTTGAAGGCCAAGCAAGAGTCTTCTATGACAAATCTGTCTTACTAATCGTTAGTAAATTGATAACTTCAGTTTACTTACTTACTTTTGTTTAATACAGATACTGTTGTTAACATGTCTGCATGAGCTCTTATTTTACATATTTTATTGAATTCAACAACAACACACTTATTTACAAACGCTATATATCAAAGAAATAGAATCAATATCGATTGAAACATAGCACAACAGCTCACTGCGTAATTATCATCAAGTCTTTGGACATTTTCTACTTAGAATGTCTCTTCTTTTTAGAATAGAATAAACAGCAAACCTGCACTATTTGTCTGTAGTAAACATATAAAATAACAGAAACATCTCGACTTACAAATAACTCTTATTATTTCAGTTAAAATTCAAAATTTGCACAGTTAATTTTCCAGACATAGACAAAACACTGTATATGTAAGCATGTCGCTCATACGAGACCAGGTATACATGTGTAACACATTGTTGTGAAATGATCATGTACAAATTACAGTGGATTAAACGTAATTTTACTGGCAACCATTTTCAATAGAAATGTTCAAAACGTTTAAAGTATATATTTCACATTATTTCAGTTTTGTTTAAAAATTGAATTATTATCTTCTGTTTGATCTAAACCTCCTGTCTTGTTCTATAGTATGATAAAATGGTGGAAGCAATATGTAAAAGTTTATTTCGGTTGCTCATTTTGAATTTACCCATTTCTCTTTTAGTGAGTCTTTTGTTCTTTTCAATATACTCATTTTGCGACATTTAACAAAAAATTCCACGTGCTCTACAAATTTTTAAGCTGCCACTTGTAGTACCTGGTTTGAATTTTTCGGTTTTTAATATGAAAAACTTCAAAATATAAGGCAAATTAATTTTACTATTCATGATGTCGTGCATTATTCTTAACCATCTTTGAAATGCATTATGGAAAAAGTGAAGAAGGATTATTTCGTACTTTGAATTATGATAAATAAAATGAAACTCCATGGAATATAAGATCGTAATAAATATAAGTAAATAATGCTGGATAAAAATAAGATTTTGTTTCTTCTTGGCAACCAGTTCTTTTCGAAAAAAAAAAACAAACAATAGTTAATTTTAGTTGTTAGTACACATTTAGTGTTTGATTTACTTGAATATACGGTGATGCTTTAATACTTTACCATGCCATTTTGATTTACTATGAAACTTTACTATAGAACTTATTTTGGAGACTTGGAGTGTGGTAACATTTTTCAAATTTGGCACCAATGATGATAACATTTGAAATGATATTTGAATATTCTAGTATTATTTCCTTTTAATAGATATATATTAAAAAGAGCATTTGAAAATTGGAATAATTTGTATTTGATAGTAAAAATATTTTGATTCACCATGGCAAAAGTCTTGAAACTTTGATTTACTATACTGAAAATGTTGATGATTTGGTTTACTATGGTAATAACTGATATATTTGACAAAAACCCGTTATACTTTGATTTACTACAGTAAACTATAGATTATTTTAGCAAACTACGTGTATAGCTTATTTTAAAAAGAGAAAGTTTATTATTAAATAGCTTTTTTTTTTTCCTAAAATGGATTTAAAAGAAACGGGTGGGTAATGATTGCGATTCGGACAGTGCATTTATCTACTTCATATCCGGTATATTGTAAGCAATTAGTATGTAAATTTAGGGCTTTTTTTAATGTAATTTGATTTACTATATGTGTGAAAAAAGATTTAAAGAGACGCCTATAATTAGGGTGGATCTAATATATCCTCTGCAAATGTGACCATTTATTTATTCCGTTTGCTTTAACAAATAAAACATCTTAAACGTGACTCACGAATGAATGAATAAGGTAAGTAATATTTTCTTGTTGATAATTTTAAAATACTATTGAGTATTATATTACACACAAGCATACTATGGTAATGATTAAAGTCAAATTTGAGGCAAACTCTCAAATTTAAAATGAAAATTGATAATGTTTCATGAGGGATTTTGAAACTCAAGAACTTTGTCATGGTTTGTTTTGGCTTCACGTAACTTTTCAGTCCTTGGCATAACTGCTATATCCCAAAAGCACTAGCTTTTTAACGTTGAAATAAGCAAATAAAAGACTTTAATTATTCTATTTGTTTCTAAAAATCTGGCTATATATTTATTTTCAACGAATTTTAATCCAAGGGACCTCAGACTAAACTGTTTAAGACAAGGTAAAATAAGGGTCAAATTTTATCCTTCATCTGACATAAAAATCGATGCTTCATAGTCAAATTATGATAGTTTGTAATGACGCTTAGATTAAAAGCAGTGTCGCTTTTGATCTATGCATACACAAAGGTCACAAGAAAGTTACACTTTTCGAATTATTTTCAGTTCTGATTAATTTTTATAAAATTTTACATAAATTTTGCTTTGGAGAACATTCAGTGCAATCAATCCTATCATACTTTAATTGTCTAAAGTATGTAAAGTTGGCAGGTAGGTTACATTTGCTCAAAGGTTTTGGGAAAAAATATTAAATCAAAAATCGATGAAAATAAAAAGAAAAAAAATTCGAAAACTGTATGCTTGTAACCTTCCTATTCATTAACATATGCCATCAATCCATCCTTATTTCAAATATGTTTAATCACTTGTTTGATTAGCAACAGTTACATTTTGAGACATTCAAAAAAGGTTTTCAAAAAAGTGCGATCCGTGTACTTTGTTCTCTTTGAAACAGACAGTTAATAGCATTTTTTTCTGAAGCTGCATATTTGTGATTAATGAAGTTTATTATTGTTTGGATCGAAAAAATTTCAAAATTAAAACGATTTTTACTTGATAATACCTTACATTTTGGGTAGTTCAAGAGATATCAATAATCAATGTACAAGAACATTTTTGTGAAACAGGATATTTATAAGTATTAAGCGACACAAAAATCTTAAGTAAGAAATTATTCTTTACTGATTCAATTAAAATTTATCTGGATGTAAAATCTTTAAAAGAACTTGGTGAAAGAGGTTTTCATACTCTTTTGATATACTTTGACACTATTATATATAGATTTATTCATTTTAGTATACAGTTAATTGGAAATTAAATCACTCAAGTGCACTTGAATCTTAAAATGGGACTTCCAAATTTTATTATATTTGCAACCATACCATGCACTCATAAAATAAATATACAAAATTATTTAGTATACAGTTTGAATATGTTTGTCCAAATATACCTGAATTGGGACAAGAAATTTCAATCAATATATTATTGCGTCGTTCTTGTTGTTTATGAATTCAATGATGTTTATTAGTTGTGTGTTGACACAAAACATGACAAATAAAACTTGCATCAACCTGAAAATTAAAAACATCAAGTTGCTGCACAATGAAAGGACCTGTTATGCATGACACTATGAATTTAGTAAATACAACGTTAAAACAGAAAGAAGAATAAACCATTTCAATACAATTATGATGGCAATCTAAATATGATACGACATCGTGATAAATATAAATGACAAAGAAAAAATCCTATAAGAAAGCAGTTTAGGTATGTAATCGGTATTATTTCTCCGATTTAATGGCGTGTTTTATTGTTCACATTTTTTTCAATGGTGGCATTATTTCTTATTTACACAGTTAAATCTGCTAGTTCCATAGCGTTAACATCGTCTATATAGACATTTGAGTTTCATTACGTCTATTCCTTCGGGGTCTCAATGGAATCGATGCTATTTACGGTTACCTACAATTGCTTTAAAAGCTTGTAACATTTCTAGATGGGATATGGCAGATTTTTTAATGGCATTGATTTGTACTCATCACACACATCTACTGCAAAAGTGTAACGACTAGTATCTAAAAGACTAATCCTTGATAATGACATATTTTCAATTTGTTCCTGCTTTATAAAAAAAAACTTGGATTAATCACATTTAATGGTACTCATCTCATTTATTCAAAGATACATCTTTAATGTTTGAACATTTGGTCTTCTGACATGTATGTAATTGAATAAAAAATTGAACTAGAAAAATACAACCGTCAAATTCACTATATTGTGTCAAACAACAACAATTTTTCGTCGATGAGAATATTCTAATTTATTTTTTTTTTTTTTGAAAACCATGAACTTCTTCCAAACTTACATTTCAGATTTTCATAAAATCATTTAAAAAGATTTACCAGAGTCGTTTTATTGCGGATCAACGTATAAATTTTGGTTCTATTCTAGGAGTTAATAGAATTTGGAAAATGTGTAAAAATTATCCACTTACAGAAGTTAAAACTATAAATATTTATGTAATACAATCAAAAAGCAAAACCATAAACTACTACAATTGTAGTATAAAATAGTTACTTACTAGTAAAAAACACACAAGACCAGATTGTACATCCATAACGAAAAAATAACAACTTAAGAGACACTATTCCATTTGTCTAGGTAGGTTCCAACACTTCACGCAGGTATTGCACGGTAGCCAATCAAAATGAAATAGTGAAATCGATGTTTGGTTCATTTTGCATTGGAGTTGTCTGTTGCATACAGTAAGAGAAGGTCTTCCTTCGCACTCGTCCACAGTCGGTAAAATTACATTTACATTTCCTAATAAGCATGGATTTCAGCCTTTATTTGCTTTACAAATTGATATTTTCCAATTATATCGATTGTCAGTATTTTTTCATATGCAAATTAACGTATTTACATAATGCTTAGAGAAAAATATATTTCTAAAGTATCGACAGAGAACTATTCTGGTCGACCTTTTAGAAACAAATTAAGTTCTAAATTTGCAGTGATGGTTTTCAAATTGGCTTTGTATAGAATCTGCTCCTTGATTTACATTTGTTTTCATACAGATTCCACTGGCTAACTTTACATTTAGATAGTGTCGTCATTAAAATTAGTTTATCTCAACCAATGTTGTCGACTTTAGAATGAACCAATTTTCAGAGTACTTGTTTGTGGTACAAGCTTTCACAAAGAAAATATTACAGAATTATTTTTAGGGTTTGTTCGATTTTCTCATGATTCAATGTTTATGAAGTCAATGGTTGTTTATGCCTTTAACTCGATTTTCCTTTTCTTAATTACCTGATATACACCAAAACACTTGATTTATTCATTTATGTCAAGGTTTTCCTCCCAGTAAAACCCAATGTAAGATTTTATTAATTATCTATATATATGTATAAAAGGTATGACATGAATTTTAACATTTTTTATTGATCAATAATAAATGAGTGATTGTATCTACCCTCCACTTCTTATAAATATGTTTTCTAAGATAATGCCTCAAATTTTGGAGAAAATGGCTTTCATTTTATTTAGATTTGTTGAAAAAAATTAAATCTACAACCAAAAGACTAACTTAAAATATCTAATGATTTGCTGCAAATATTTGAAAGCCGTATTGTGGAAAGTTCTTTCAAATATGACAATCATTAACTTTTTGTTGAATCATGAGCAGATACCGTATAGCTTGAATTAAGTGAGAAATCATAAGTGTATGCAATTTAGAAAAATTAGACAATTAACGTTCTTACAAACTTCAACAAATGGACATGGTTATTTGAGGATAGTTTCACAGAGACAGAATGTACACGTTAGGCTTACATAATAAATTGATTTGGGGTATTTACCTTTACTGATCTATTTGTTCGTTATATGTAAGACATGAGCCGGACTCAATAATTCCATTGTATTCTATATCAATATCATTTGTTTCACAGTTAAATATCGCTTCGATTGAACATTTTAAGGACCAGTTCACCTCTCTTTGGGTTGATACATATAGTGTTAGATATCTGCGGTGGTAGGGCAGGGCTTTATGAGAAAGATTTAGGCTTCCTAGTAAGATTTTGGAATTTGTACGATCTTCGCAACCATCTCATTTTTTTTAAGTAAAGAAGTAACATTACTCAGAGAAAGATCTTCAAATCCTTCAGCAAATCACATTTGATGTTAAGATATTCGTACATTAAAAAAGGTTCTAATTGATTTAAAATAAATTTATAAACCTGCACAGAGTACATATTGTTAAGAAGGAATTATTAAGTACCAAAAACTGTGCTGTTACTTTTTTTTTAATCAGAGGGATTAAAAGGAAGCGGGTCTAGGAAAATTCTTTACCTCTCACAGTCAGTTCAGGATTTAGTTGTGAGCTCCACTAAAAAAAATTCAAAGGAAAAATATGTTAGTTTCTTTTTCACTGATTAGTGAAATAGGTGTCATATTTGCATTTGATAGCAGTTAGAAAGATTGTGATTTTACTAAATATTTGATGCAAAGAAAACCTGATACTCCACGCTCTCTCATGTTTAAGGTTCATAATACCTCTGTTAACTCATATAAAATGTTGCTTTAACGCATATGATTTTCAAAAAGAAAAGTATTTTATAAATAAAATGCAAACAATTTTAGCAAAACTTGCGGGCAAAATTGAACAAAAAAGACATTTCAACTTGAAACATTTACAAAGGAATATTGTGGAATCATTAAAATTCGTCTGGCCAATGTTCGTGGATTGCTTAAATTTTATAGGACCGTGGGGACGTAATTTCGTGTATTCTCTTATACCTACAAAAGGAAATATGACTTTGTAACCCTAGTTTATTAATTCGTGGAGGATGACAAATCATGGATGAGAGGTACCTAAGATTTCCACGAAAACTGAGCCATCATGAGAAATCTAAAGATTCCACCGTAATATACGTTTATCCCATTAAGAGTTATCTCTCTTATTAGAGTAACAATGAACCTTAATATAAAATTCTGTTTTGTTTAACTTTTATTGGAAAGAATTTTTTTTATAAACTTTATGATGAGAGTCCAGGGGTGAAGCCCCAGGAAGCTCCATACATTTTGTTCATGCAAGAAATCAAAATTGGCTTTGTTGTTGCCTCATTGCAGGTCGGCTTTAAATTTCCATCAAACTCAAATTGATTTCCTTACTCTTTCAAATAAAATTTTAAAAATTCAATCCTATTCGTCTTTTTATTGGTATTGTGACAGAGCTATATTGGTTTACTAGCATTATACACCTGATCAGAAAGAATAATCATGTCACAATGCTGACAAAATTAGGTAGTTCCGATGTTGACGTGATGTGTTCTTCTAAAGCA
The DNA here is from genome assembly GCF_033153115.1 of Saccostrea echinata. NCBI lineage: Eukaryota > Metazoa > Mollusca > Bivalvia > Ostreida > Ostreidae > Saccostrea > Saccostrea echinata. The sequence goes on along the minus strand of NW_026889759.1, from coordinate 12,181,941 downwards.
AATAATTCTCCCAATAGGAGAAGTTCTCTTCTATATGATTCCGCAGATCTTCTAAACAACGATTACAACAAGCAAACCAAACAAACAACAACAAAACAATCAAAAATAAAATATGCTGCTTTGCTTACAGTCATATTACTTTTACTAGTCCCCTATAGTCCTCTTCAGTTGAAAATTATAGAAGTCTATAGGTTTTGTCTCTGTATGTCCGTCTTTCTGCCAGTCTGTCCCATTAAGCTTTCTGGACTTTTTTCCCCTAAATGCTTACAGATATTCAGCTGATTTTTGGTTTTGTAGCAGGTCAAATTGGCTTAATGTTCCACATCGATGTTATCTGACGGAATAACATTCCATGGACTCTTCATCTTTTTTAGGGGATCTAGACTAGGGCGACTCAGAATTGCTTACGCGATGCTTGTTGAATTTATTATTCTTTCAGCTCGTGTCATTATAACATCATTTATCAGATCTTAAAAAAATATTGTTTCAAAAAATGACTAGACAGAGCACAGCCATGAAGGTGAGAACAAAAATTTTTTTTTTTATTTCAGCTTTTGGCAATATCGAAAATATAGTATTTACAGGTCATTACACTTTTTTCTCCTGTATCAGGCTGTGTCTTTAATGATGGTGTATGAGAGAAAACAACATGATTTGACAATTACGTGACAATTATCACCCCCGACAAACACACAAAATCAAAAATACTAAACAACAACGAACAGTGAGGGTTATTGAACATATATTGCCCAGCTATAAAGTTAATGCAATAATTGGTGGCCAATTCTATTTCAGCCAGGGCTTAAATTGATTATTTTTCGCCAAATGCTTTTTGTTGAACCTTTGTCGGCATTTCATTTGGCAAGTTATCACCCAAAATCTGACGAAAGAATATCATCCACATTCCTTCTCGGATTAACGGTGTACTTAGACTGGTGTTTTGGGAATCACAATCAGCTTGGATTTATTGATGAGTGTCCTTTGTCCTGTGATGATAATATGGGATGATTTGATTTTAATGTCCAGAAAACTCCCTGGAAATCAATTATCCAGGTGATTTTGTGTCGTCTAGAAAATGTTTTATTGCAGGATCGAACATATACCGCATTCCGCAGCGATACACCGAGTGAATATAGAATATTCTCTACTATAAACGCAAATTTCTAATTTATATTTCTACATAACAATGGTTAACGTTGTCAGCAGCTAATTTTACATCAAGGGAATTAATTGATTTTCGAACCTCAAATCAAAGACCCTTTGAACTCTCTTGTACAGGACTATGACAATATGTTTCATCGAAAATATAATTAAATTTTTGCGTAAACAAAATTAATGAGATTTCCCCCCTCACCAAACTCACTGCAGGTCACAAAATTCGCAAATTTACTGGAAATTTGTCAATATTCAATATTCAATTGTATACAGCTTTAAATATTTAATAGAACTTATTCCTCTCCATGTAACATCAGTACAGATGTCACACCAAAACGAAAAACACTGAAAATTTGATGAAATTCTAATAAAAATCAAGGTCAGGATAATCGGATTACAATACAAAGCATTTTTTTTTATCAATTCATATTAACTGAATTTGAAAAAAAAAAAATGAAATTCGGTTTCTTTCAATGATCAAATTATACTTCACAACTGGAAACTTGATATATTTAATTCACTTGAAATAGATTACGAAAATGCTCGAATCTAAATAAAACTTTTTAGATTTAGAAGCAGCACAATATGAAAGGTGAAACTTATTTTTCTAAGATTAAGAAATTTTACAATTATAAATTTTGAAAATAGACATTTAGAAAGAAAGAATAACAATGCTTGCAAAATGCCTAATGTTTCAGATGTATAAAAATCATTTTCAATTTATGAATTTAGCTTTTAAAGTTAACCTCTTTTTATCGAAATTTATTACATTATGACAAACAAAACTCTTTTATGGAAAATTTTATCGACAATTAAAAAAAAGTGATATTCTTGTGGTTCGAACCCAAGCAATAAAAATCATGAGAACATTTTTCTTTCAGACTAACACGTTAACCACTACGCTACACAACTCATGACAAATCGTGCCATTTAAATCATGTTTGTGATATTACCCTTGACTAAATGGAGTTCAAATTTTTCTTGGAAAGATACGAATGTTTTGCCATAAACGTGTACTTTATAGCTATAATGGGTCTTTGCTCATGTTTTTGTTAACCAAAATTTTTTTTTCTTATACAATTTCAATCTTTGTGAAATCGTTGCAGATTGGTTGGTGATTTTACAAAATGTATACGTTAACGTTAATTTAAATATCAAAGAAAATTTTGTTATAATTGGGATTTAATTTTTCCTTTTCTTATTTGTCGTACAATAGGCATTTTGCTCGCTTTGTTCGCACATCTTCTTGTAGTCATGTCACTGTTTTGAGTACGTGACATAACGCCCAAATTCAGTAAAGTTCTTCTAATGACCATAAAAAAATCCACTGTATTTCATACCTAGTAATGAAGAGAACATTTTCGATAGTTTTCTGTGTGTCAACTCTTGCTGAGAAAATATTTGGATGAAAGATGTTAATAGATATTAATCCCAAGCACAGAAATTCGGCCCTGGATACAATATAATATGAATCAAATGAAACATAAAACACCGTAACATATTTCACAAAAAAGATAACTTTTGCCTTAAAATTGAATCTGAAATTGTTACATGTATGATAAAAAATGATGGCATCATGATTAGTTTCGCTTAGTGAGTTGCATTCCATATAGCTGCAGTACTAAATGTAGAACATATTTGATTACGCAGGTCACAAGAAAATAGAAATAATAATTCTATAGAGTAAACTGGAATTTTTAATTCTATGTATTTTTAGATGACAAAAAATACACATTTTATTAAAAACAATATAATGTCAACTTTAATAATTTAAACAAAGAAAGTATCAAAGATAATTTTTCATATTTTGTGATTGGTCATCAACAAAATTACTTTGTTAAAGATCACTCCGACACTACACACAAGTAGTCTGAAGTTGATGAAATATGGAGATAACGAACAGTAATCAAACTCAAAAGTCCATTGAAACAATACAAATCGGGAGTAGAACAAACTTGGACCTCTTAAAAACATCAGAGGTGAGTTCAGTTGCAACGGAGGAGTAAGCAGCCCTTTGTCGACCGGTCACACCCGCCGGGTGTTCATTGACATGATCGGGCAAACGGAAAAAAATCCGTAGACAATTCAGTGTGTAAATAATGGCCTAACAATAAATAACAGTCAGCATTCGACTAATTGATAGATTGTATTTGCTGACGAGGTCATTGTATCGACTTAGAACTTTAGATGACTTTAACCGAGACTTTTGATATCCTTATTTCATCAACTTGTTTGTCAATAGTTTGCCTCGTTTTAGATATTGTCCGTACCTGGAGCGTGCTCTTTTACGTATCAAATCAACTGGGAGATATAAACCCAATATGCAGGTGACAAGGGTAAATTGCTATATAAGTATGGGAAGTTGACGATAGGAAAGTTGAAGTTATGTATAAGTTTTGAATAAATTCTTCTTCATATGAATACAAAAATGGGGGTGCTAATAACGAGGCGTAGTTGATACCTATGAGAATTCCGACAGACTGTTGGAAGACATGATCTCCAAAAACTACATAGATATTGTCAATCAGAAACTCAAGTATCTTTTTAAGGTCTACTTTAGAGTATATTAAAAGGCTGATGGAGTTCTTCATGGACAAATCTACTCGTATATTGTCTTTGGAGACGAGATCTTATTTAAAAAAAAAACTGTTGGAATATCGATGGGCACTAACTGTGCTTTTTTATAAGCCAACCTAGTTTTTTTTTTATTCCTATAAAGCAGAATTTACTCAAAAACTTCTATATGAAAAGAAGAAAACACTTGCTGTAGTCTTCAACCCGACATTCAGATATATCGACGACGTTTTATTCATTAATAATAGTTATTTCCACTCATTTGTCTAGTGGATATATCCAAGTGAACTCAAAATTAAAGACACCCCAGAGTCTGCCACATCTGTTTCATATGCAGATGTTTTATGGACTATAGACAACATAGGCCAACTAACAACTAAACTGTATGACAAACGAGATGAATTTGAACAGCTTTTCCATCGTCAACTTTCCTTATTTGTGTAGTTATGTTTCGCTATCACTTGCATATGGTGTTTATGCCTCCTAACTTATTCGATACTAAAGATCTCAATTCTTAAACCAAGTCCGGCTACTGACAGATAGGTTGATGTTACAGGGATTTCAGCAACCTCGTTGAAAGTCAGTATTTCGTAAATTCTATGGTTGTTATATTGACTTTATTAGAAAATATAACCTGTCGTTGGGTCGTATTTGAATGACGTATTTCATACCAGATTAAGGCATTTGTTTTTATTCTAAATTTGACTACGGAATATTCCATCTACCTGATCAATACATAGGGCTTACGGCGGGTGTGTCTGGTCGACAGGGGATGCCTACTCCTTCTTGGCACCTGATTTCACCTCTGGAATTTCCGACTCATAGCCTTGTATTGTTTGTAGTTTTTTTAATCAATCACTGTCTGTTATCTTCACCCTTTTCAAGAGTTTTGGGGAATTTCTCGGTGCTTTTATGTTCTAAAATATCTTATAATGATATATTTCATGTTGATTTTTTGCAGTTTAATATTCCTTGGTCTTTGAAATAAAATACTCCTTTTGTATAGCGAGCACTTTAAAAATATTGCTTTTTGTTTATGACAAGAAAATTTTAGATTGGCAAAAAAAGAAATTTGGACGATTACCCTAATAAAAGATCTAGGGTTAACTGTGATCCTGATAACCAACCAAAAGTCCTATTTCCTTTTCAACTTCCCACATATTTTCTTCAAAATTCTCAAATTAAAAAAAGCTTGACTGAATATCAAATGGTATACGCAATATAATGTTTAAAAGGGTAATAAAAAGCACAGGTAATCTATACACACAAACTACTCGGAGCAAGTAACAACACAACTTCGTAACTGTGACTTTGATTTCAGAAATGAATATAATTTTTATCATTTATGAGGACATGAACTACGATGTTTCCCGCCAGTATACTAGTATTTCATGAAGAGAGTTAGATCTTCATGGTAAAAATAGTTATGAGGTGTTGTAGTTCATATACCCTATTGAATTTAAAATTAAATTCATACATATATTATGTTACCTAATTTTTTGATGATTGGACACAAATTATATCATTCAACTATCATTTAAAAAAAATAGACATCATTATATTTTTGACGTCAAGTATGGTTTTAAAGTGTCAAAATGGAGATAGGAGATACTGTTAACCAACTTTTATTCGCGTGCGAGAAATACTAGTATCCGCGAGATTCGCGAATATTAATCGCCGCGAACCATTTATTTTGCTTTGTATTCATAGAGAATATTTCCTCAGTCGCAAAAATTAATCGTCGCGGATTGATTTCAAATTGAAGAATCGCGAATAAAAGATGTCACGAATAATAGTTGTTATACAGTATTCGTACTCACACATGTGAGTTCATAAGGAAAAGAATCACAGATTCCTCTTTGTCAAGAACCTTAAACAAAAATACTAGTAAATGGAAATGTATATATATACAGATGAGAATTTTAATCATTTTTTGTTATATAAGTAGACTAAATCTGCAGTTCTGAATCGTTTATCATGACTACTGAAGACTACTTGCAATTATGGTTGACTATCATATCGTCTAAGAAAACAGACATTCTGATTTTGTTTATTAAAACCTCAACTATTGTCAGTCGCATACCGCTGAAAGCGGAGGGAACTATATATATTGTATAGGTTCCCTCTCTACCTATCCGTCTGTCTGTCTGAGTCAATCTGTTCCACTCGGTTTTCCTATATGCTTGCAGATATTGAGCTGAATTTTAGTTTGGGACTCTACCATTAGGAGTTAAAGTTCAAGATTTAATTACGTTCCACTTCGATGATTTTTGATTTATGATCTTTTGATTTTATAGGGGAAGCAGACTACACATGCCGGTAGGGGATAAGTATGAAACTTTATTTTGACAAAATGGCTTAATCCAAGAAGTATATTTTTTAATTATTGAAACCTCTGTCTTTGAAGCAAAACTAAATTTATCTCAGATGTTGTTGGACTTCAAAATACTATTAATTGAAACCAAAATAGATGTGATGGACAACTGCCTTTAAACTCCTCTTTCGATAAACAAAAATCACATTCCCTGGGGACTTTTTAAATGAATCGAGAAAACATAAACGCCTAGTTTTCTATTTAGTCACAATTAATGCTCCATTATTGTCAAGATATCTATTTTTTGATAGGTGATGCCTTTATCGGAATACCATAGAAAATTGCACCTCGGGTCTTTAAAGACTTCTAAACCACTGAAGGGTTTGCTTCAAAGATAAATCATTGAGTATTGAAAGGTGAAATGTACTGATCAAAAATAAAAATATCTTAATTGTCTCCAAAAAAATCACTAAATTACATTTATCATTGTCCGCATGTTATGATGTTTGATTATGACAAAAGGTTCTATGCTCTGTTCTTGGATATTTTGGGGGGAAATGAAGCTTGATTTATTAGTAATCGAGATTTTCATATGAATTTATCGGTGTCGTGTAATATCAGTCATAATAATTAAACACAACCATCGTAAGTGTCATTATTATACCCCCCTCTTCTATCTCACGATGATATTCTTCAAGGACCCACTTCAAGATTCGATGTGAATGAAATAAAGACCTGGTTCAAATCACGAAACTGTATGTAATTAGAATTCGAATATTAACCACACATTGTAGTTGCTAAAATATTTGGGGATATTTAAGTGGACTGGGTCTCTTAATGTCTTTCCATAAGGAAATAGGAACATAAGCCAATATTTTTCATCAATCTAATTAGATTTTAATTATTCATGATTATAAAAGGAACAAAACTGAAGGCAGGGGGTGTGACTGATTGATTTTGGGTATATATAGTAGAATGTTCTGTTAAATATATTGCTTCAATTGATATAAACTATTTGCTCTGTAGTTTTAATGTATTTCGTGGTCAGTCTGAGAAAAACGAGCTTTGTGTGCACACAGCAAGCCATCTGCTACTTGTAGTAAAATTAAATATTTTTCACTTTTTTTCATCAGACCTACAATGTACTTTGTGAAGGAAAAAAAAATTTAAAAATGTATACCTCACGAAAATTTCAATTCGAGGACATTTTTACCTAGTAGGAGATAAAAAAAAATCTTCTGTAAGTATAGAAAATATGATTTAAATATCAAATGTTAAAATCAAAAATGATATGTCTGTAGTTTTGCTTATTTTTGGGTAGAAAATATTCAGATTTCGTTAAAAACTTACTTCCTCGAGTAAAATATCAAATTTCTATGTGTATGTCGAGATATGTGCGTTATACGAGCAAATTCATAAGGAGAAAAATCATGAATATTTATTATAAAAATATTCACACGTGACAACATTGCAATAAACAGGTAAAACTGGCTGGGCGATCATGCTTTTGTCAAACCTGTTTATAGTTGTATTCATACCTAAATATTTATATTTTCTAATAATTTTCCTTAAGAGTCTTTGCAAATTAGAAAAATTTTCTCAGGAACTACCATGGATGAGCAAGAATATCTCCATTGTGACTTCAGAATACCGTACAAACTGATTTGTTTCAAAAATGATTGTTGAATGATGTAAGTTTGTGGCAAGTCATCAAACAAATGATGGAAATATAAGATATGAAATTATTTTTTGAGAATTCATGAAGTACTTGAACTACAACGTTACTGAACTCTAGTTTTCTGAGAGGTTTGGGGTTAAATTTTTCATATTTTCAGAATCGTCTAACTTTTATAAAACTTATTACAATTGTAGGTCCAATGGTGGAAATAGAAAATGGTGTTTTACATGCATGTTCAAATTAAACGATAAAAGACAAGCAACAATTTAAAACTTTCTTATGATTTATTTCAAATATTTGCAACATCATATGAGTACCGAAGATCTATTACATATCATACATAGATACTGACAAATATAATTGAAGCAATTCACACAATGCACAAAGTGAAAAACCACATTTAACACTCGTTCATTTCTAATAAATTCTCTGCTTTCAAGAAATGAAGTCATCAAGTGTCTGTATCTATGAATAATAGGTTTGAGTTTTCGCTATACATATACATGGTATAAATATATGCACTAGAAACATGTCACATACAACGTATGTACTTGGAAGACTGACTAGTTCGGTACGATTGGTATTTCGTTGCTGATAATTTCGAATTCATTATCAGATCTTGGTAGTAACGATGAAATAATGGAAGTAAGATTAATTGGATTAACTTCTGGAGAGAAACGAACTACTGGTTTACCCTGCTGGTTGATGACGAACTGCTCAAAGTTCCATCTGACGTCACTGACACGAAGAGGTTTGTAAAAAAGATCATCCTCAAATTCATCTGCTGTTGGACCGCAGTACTTCTGTAAATTGGAATGTCAAACAATTACAATGATATTGTGAAGGCAGGCATTTTCAATAGAGCATTGTTTGCATGTTACAGTTGCGTTCAACAGAAATTCAATATAATTTTTTATCCAGAACATATACAATTGCATACTAAATTCAAATAACCTTTGCTGAAAGTCGTAGCTCTTTCTGTAACGCCTTTTAAAACAACGTGACGTACTTGGTTTTGTTTTTTCTTCATTAAAAATTCGTTAGATTTAGTGCATGTAAACTTAGCTTGCCTTTAAGTAAGTAAAAAGATGGTGTTCATTCTCGCCGTTGACGTCCACCTTGGCAAACATTTGAAAATTTGGAACGTATCCGTTTCCGGGGCGGACATACTTAATGGTATTTAAAATCTCTGTTGCAGTATCTCCCGGTTCTTGCTGCAAATAAAAGCCATCGCTTCCTTGTTATATCAAAACACTATTGTTCTTCTTCTCTATCAAACATGATACTTTTAGACACACCATATTATGCATGCACATGTTTTGAAAATAAAAAAAAATCTAAAATGACTTATATCAACTTACCAAATTAAACTGATTGCATGGAAAGCCCAGAACTTCGAACTGTTTTCCTGCAAATGTCTTTTTGAGTGCATTGAAACCCATGTAGTGCATGGGGGTTAAACCTCAGAAGGAGGCAAGATTTGTGATGACCAACACTTTGCCACGGTACTCCGACAAAGAAATATTCCTTCTCTGATAAATGTCGGGAGCCATGAAATTGTAGATTGACTCGGGAGAGGACGCTGGCTGTTGACATTCTACCTCTTTTCCCAGGGCATGACAGACGACACCCAGGAATGCCAAAATGGCGAGGGAGTGCTGACACCCCGCCATCTTTAGCATTATTGAAGAAATAATCTTACATTCACGATTTATGATAACAGTGACTTTGCTCCCGACTTGCAAATCATATGAGGTACTGATAATTTATATTGTCACGAGACTTCATAATTATCTCCGTTTAAAGTGAGATGGCCTTAATCTTGATTATTTTTTACTGTGATTGAATTTATAAATATGGTTCGTGTATCTTTAAATTTGACCTTCTCAAGAACATCCTCACTAATATTGACATGTGCATCAAGACATCGTGTATTACACTAACACATGTTGATTAACAGATTTCAATGTTTATCTTCGAAAGACCTTAAATGACCACACATCACACCTGATTACCAACAGTGAAATTTGTTGAATAACTGAGCTCTTTGTGCTGAATAAAACTTTTTCTGAAATTCTTTCAAATATTCAATCTGCTCATGTTTATTCAACGTTTTTGTCCCCTAATGTAAGTAGAATTGTCGAGGTCGCCAAACTGCATTTTATTTAATTTGTTTCTTTCTCCAGTGAGATATGAGGTTTTAACTTGTGTTATTATTAGAATCCCAAGAGGAAGAAATTGCATCTGAAGTGCGAAGTATTTTTCACTACCAAAATATGAGCAAATGTCCGGATTATAACATTTTCTGATGTATCAACAATTTCTGTAGATAAAGGTTGGTGTCAATAATCTGACAAAGTAAAAGTATCGCCAATATTTAAACTGTGTTCTTCAAGATTATAAGTTGCAATAATTTACGAAATATAGGTTCCATAACCAGTGCTCATTAGTAACAGGTTTTCCTAAAACGCAAGTTCCTTCATTTTTTTTTTAATTTTCAAGAGATACGAGGCTTGCTCAAGATTTCATAGATCTCTTAGTCAGAATCAGAATACCAAATTTATTCAAAAACTTTACAATAAAATATTTCGACGACAATAGTTACTTCCATTTAAGAGTCGACTCTATATATTCCAGTAAATTAGAAATAAAAGACTCCACAGAGTCTGCCACATCTGCTTCATATTTGGATGTTTTACTGACTATAGACTATAAGGGCCAACTAACAACTAAACTGTATGACATACGAGGCTTCAGCTTTTTCCATCGTCAGCTTTCCTTATTTACCTAATAATATTCTGCTATCATCTTCATATGGTGTTTATGTCTCCCAACTTATTTGATACTCAGGAGCATGCTCTGCGTACGATCAATTCTTAAACCGAGGCGGTATGACAGATAAATTGAAATAACAAGGATTTCAACAACCTTGTCTAAAGTCAGAATTTCGTAATTATAATGACCTTGTAATCAAAGATAACCAATCATTGGGTCGTATTTTGACTGACATATTTCATACCAATTGTTAGGCCTTTGTTTTTATACTAAATTTGACTACGGACTACATGATCAATACATAGGACTCACAGCAGGTGTAATCGATCGACAGGGGATGTTTAATCTTCCTAGGCACCTGATCCCACCTCAGGGATCTGTGTTTTTGCCCTATTCACAGATTTGTATTGTTTGTAGTTTTTTTTTAAGGTCGATCCTGTTCGTTATCTTCACCTTTTTCATTTAAGGACAACTTTTACGCAGATGACTGAATTCCACTGATAGCAAATAGTAAACCCCTTTTGTATATTGTAGAACTACGATTGCATGTGTTATGTTATTATTTACTACCAAATAATAAGGTAAATGATCTACTTTTCATGCTAATTTTCTTTGGAATATTTCTCGGAAAATACATTTACTTCAATTTTTTTTTACACTATGGCCAATAATTTCTTCACTAACAAAATATACCGAGTAACAAAACTCTTCGGATAATGAAATATTTTGAAAATGCAACAGTAAATGAAACATATTTCAGGTCACCTGAGTCACTCAGGTGACCTATTGCAATCTCTTTTCGTCCATCGTCATGCGTCGTCCGTGAACATTTTATGCTTCTTCTCTGGAACCGCTCGACCAATTTCAACAAATTTTGGTATAGAGCATCTTTCGTCAAAGAGGGATAAAAATGGTCTCTGTCCGCCTGAGGAATGGGGCAAAAACCATCAAAATTAATGCAATTTTCAAAAATCTTCCTCTCTACCCCAGGAATATGAAGCAATCAAACTGTTGTCATGATTATAAAACACAGTAAGTCCTTTACCCAAATTGTGAACTTCATGGCCCCAGGATCAGGGGTTCTGGAGCAAGATTGGGGCTCTGTTGGTAATATAATGAAATTGCATTAATTCTTTAAAAAGTTTCTTCTCTCCTTTTGTGTATTAAACAAAGAGACTTTGTGCAAGGTAATGATGAGCAAAGGTTTGTGAATATCATGGCCCTGATCAGGGGTTCTGGTGTTACGGTGGGGCTCTGTGGATTATAGAGTGAAATTGCATTATTTTATTTCTTTCAAAAATTTTTTTATGCTCCTTTGTATTTGGGCAGACATGCTAAGTGCATGGTGATGATAGACAGGGGTGCTTCTTCCAAAATTTTTAATTTTATGGCCCTTGGATCATGGGTTCTGGTGTAGGCGGGGCTCTGTTTATTTTATAGTGAAAATGCATTATTCTTTTAAAATCTTCTTTTGTGCTCCTGGGTATTATGCAAACAAACTAAATGCATAGTTATGATGAGCAAAGGTGCCTATTCCAAAATTTTGAATTTCATGGCCCCTGAATAAAGGGTTCTGGAGCCAGGGTGGGAGTCTTTTAATTATATAGTGAAAATGCATAAATTCTTATCTGCTCCTGGGTATTAAGCAGTTAAACTAAGAGCATGGTAAGCAAGGGTACCTCTTCCTAAATTGTGAATACAATGACCCCTGGATCGGGTGTTCTAGTGTTGAAGGGGTGGGTTGGGGGCTCAATTGATTATCTAGAAAAATGTATAAATTATTTGAAAATTTTCTCTTCTGCTATTTGATATTTAGCAGATAAACTAACTGCATAATTATGATGAGCAAGGGTACATCCTCCAAAATTTACAAATTTGTGACGCTAGGGTCAGGGGTCCAGTGGACCACTTGGCCAAGTGTTCTGATGCTGGGCAGGGCTCTATTAATTTGTATATCACGGAGAGAAGTTATTCCCCTTTGCTATTCACGTATGATTATTAATAATCACTGTAATTTATGTAATTGAAAGATCAAATTTAATAAGAGATTTATACAAGGATTTTTATAATATATAATACAAAAAGTACGTCCATAGTTCTTAATGGTAGGTAGATTTGTTAATTATAGATAAATAAAAACGAGACAGAAATACCTTATCTTTGTACATTTAATCTCTTCATAGACCAAGAGAGGCCAATGTGAGAGGGAATGAGATGAGTTTACCAATAGTGCTCATTATATTTTTAATTGTATTTTATTTATGATGTCAATTATCAAGTTTTTGCATTTTCTGGAAATGTTTTTGCTTACACTTGTGATAACTCTTCATCACTTGCCATTGAATTATCTAAAATATGCATAAGCTCATGTTTGCATGAGCTCAAACGCACATAATATTTGCAAAACAATGTTCAAAGATACTTTGAATCTTAATTTTCAGAATTATGTTGCAATTTTTCCTGTAAAATAATTTTTAAAAAAATTAAAATTTTGGCCCGATTTTTTCTGCATCACCATAAATTTACCTTTGCTCTTGAATATTTCCTTCAAATAGTAAATCATTAAATTTTAATATTGATTTATAACATGGCTATTTTGTCCATTGAAACAAGTTTTGATTAAAGATGTAGTATTTTATAGCTATCCGTGCAGTTGCTGTCAACTAAAACCCTGAGTAATGTCATCCTTAAATGATTAATAAAACATAAAAGAGTTGCTTTTACATTGCTAGTTGCAACATCCCATTTAATTAAATAATAATTAAAAATTAGTAAATTATGACATTTTACCCTAGCATTTTTTTTATCAAATTCATATATTGTTTTCTTTGTGCTTTTAATTTAGTTTGGAAAGGAAATGTCCAAAATGAGAGGTTTTTCACTCTAGGCGTGTTTTGAGGTTAAATTAAAAGGAATATAAGCCTCTTTTTTCATGATACAATTACGTGCATTGCATTCTTTTAAAATAAAAAGTCACTATACTATACAATTACATGTATCAATAATATTCCAATATTTTAATGAAAAGGTAAAGAATTCAAACAATTGATTTGCAATTACTTCACTATCAAAACTCAGAATATCAATTAAACTCTTTTGCATAATAGAAATAAACTAGGCCCTCAATTTTCTATTGATTAAAAAAAAATATTTATGGAATTTTTTTTGGAACTTTCTTTGCCTTATTATCGAGTGGTCTATAAATTGATTTAATTCGCTCTGCTGTTATGTTTGCGTGTTTGCTAGGGAGGGAATACGGGGAGGGGGTACAGCAGGAGTTTTATACAGAGAACTGAGGAGAACAAAGTGTGAAAGACAACATGTAAGTCAGAGATTGACTTCCCATCGTCTGTCTCTTTAATGTATCTGATAAAGGTAAATAACACAAGAGAGTTTATCCTTTAGGCTGATACTTTACACTGAGTCGCAAAATGACGCAAACGGTGTAAAATTCGATATTGAAAATCATTATGGGTTCGCCTCTAAAATACCGAATGAATCTTGGGTACAAAAGCTAGCATGTTTGACTTGGAATCGCCTGTAACCTTTATTGGAGAAAATGACGATTTGATGATCAATAAAATACCCGCAGGGTTGTTCACAGCAGCCAGATCCAACAAGATCCAAGCATTCGTAACCATTAAAACAGAGAATACCCGGATCAATAACGCAGAAATCGGCCATCAAACAAGGATTGGTATCATCAAAGGTTTTATTCTGGCTTGATGCCGGATTCATTCAAAAGGACACCAAAAGGCATTCAAGAAAACCAATCCACATAAACAATATTATATTCTACAATCGTTCTTTTAGTTTGAAAGAAGTATTCATCACCTTTTCGTGATTTTTTCCCCTGAATAAGTAAAAAACTTTTAATGATAAACTTCCTTTACAAACGTCATAAGAATGATGATCTTGAGTTCTGTAACTCTATGGTCTAAGATATTACGCCTCGTATTTTTTTCCCTTTCAGTACTTGGTGATAGTACAATTACCACTGTTTTGTCATTAATCCGTACAAGATTAACACGACGTAGTACTATAAAATTAAATAAAAGGGTACATTAACCATGATTTCATTTGATGTTGATATTAGAAAAACTGAGCAATCACAAACGGTATAATAATTATTATATTTTTAAAATTAAATTCTCAACTCTCAACTCGACATCTATAGGTACAAACGCTCTAACCACTTCGCCCCGGCGTCTATTCAGGTTTGTAAAAAACAGAGTGGTGCAAATATGATGCTGTTGTAATTTTTTCCAGAATCACGTGGCAACGACCGACAAGAATATTTTTTATCATTAAGAATTTCTTTTAAAGCAATAATTGAATGTTTCTTCATAGACCATGCCCTTTAGTCTGAATTTTTAAGGTTTAAACATATCCAGATGAAATATGGAGATAACGAACAGTATTCAAGCACAAAGTCCATTAAAACAATACAAATCGGGAGCAGAGCAAAAACGGACCTCCAAAAACATCAGAGTTGGGATCAGGTGCCATGGAGGAGTGAGCTTCCCCTGTCGACCGGTCACACCCGCCGTGTACTATTTGATCGGAAAATAATATATTAAGATTTTTTTGTAAACATGCACTAGAGTCGCGGAGTAAAGAGTTGATCCTTACGTCGGGGTTCAAATCCACTGTATGACACGGAGACCGGTCCTTCGGTGGAGACTCTGTAATTCGACGCACGCAGTAGGTAATGGCATGAAAAAAGACACTGCTCAAAGACCGTAAGTACCGAGTATATGTCTAAGTCTGCAGTCCTCCAACGGCAAGTGGAGAGCGGCAAATTTTTCTCTCAGTATGAATGGAAAAATTCTCGAAGGGACGAGAACAAACAAACAAAACCCTAAATGAAAAGATTAGATCTTTCACTGAAGAGATATTTATTCTGAATTAATGAAAGACTAAGCTGATTCTCCAGATCTACATTTTTTTTTTTTAGAAAACTTGACTTGAGGCTCTGCTTCAGATTAACTTACATACATTGAAACAGTTAATGGCACAGGAAAACATATTAAGAAAACATTTTCATTTCCACAATATCTTTTTGCAATACACAAATTTGAATTTAGAATATATTACAGTGTCTTAGATTGATCATTACAGAAAAACAAGGACAAAAATATTTTAAAATTTCTAGGATTTATTTGTATTGTCATATGTTTTATCACAGACATGAAAGAAGATTGATTCAGACTCCTGGACAGGTTCAAAGTACATGGGTGTCAATGAACCTAGACCATTGTTCTGGTAAAAAAGCACTTAAATCTTTGCAATGTCAATATTAAACATCAATTCTGTAATGTTTTTTCTCAAGTATGAATTCAGATATTTTCATACAAGTACATGTATTGAGAACATCTGATTTAAAGAGGTTCAATAATATCTGTTGTGCCAAGAATCAAATTTGCACATGCACACAACTAAACATGTCTGTGCTCTGGTCTCTTTTCTATATGTAGTAAGGTAAATATTTGAGCTCAAATGAGGTGTTATAATAAGACTTCTAAGTATTTCTTGCTAATGGGAGCTCTTGCATACAGCATTATAATGAAAGAGAAAATAAATTCTGTTAAGTACAAATATTCTGCTTATTTGGAAAACCAAAAAGGAGAAAAAGCAAAGCAGAATGTTGTGAATTCTAAGATCTACTTTGGCAGCACAACTCATAATAAAAGTATCTAATATCAATTGATATCTTATACAAAAACCAAACAAAATGGAATACAAATGAATACTTAACAAATTTTGTTCATTCAGCTTCAACTTTTTTTTTTAGAGTCAACATAATAATATTTTTTCAGAAATATCATGCTAGTATTATTTACAGATGGTATGAATAATAATATAATGACAAATTTTACTTGTTAACTAATCTTTTAATGAAACTTTTTTTTCTCAAGTCACACTTTCAAAGAGTGAACATTGTGACAAATCTTCACAGATAATTTCACTTGGCTCTTTAGACTGTGAATTCTCCTTTACAGAATGATCAGCATGATGCCTGCCTTCAATTTTCTCACACTTCTTTTTCTTTTTAACCACATTCGGTTTATTTACTATGTTGCCACTTATAGGATCATGTTTTAATGTTTCTATCAATATACTGACATTCTTGTAGAATCTGAAAATCACATAGAAGCAATATAATTAAATAATTAAGAAAGAAAAAAAAAGTACATTTCCGCTCACCTGTGTGTCATATTGAACTCTTACCTGTCAATTCTTAAGAAATTTTCTTGGATCTTTGTGTTGGCAATTTCTATAAGCCTTTCTATGTACTGCAATAGAGTTAACCTGATTTAATTTAATTGATAAAGTATAAAGTCAGAGAAAATAAACAAAACTAGTGATACTGTATGCAGTGACCACACAAAATGATATCCCCCACCTCCCTTATGATTATAGTGGCAAAGTTTATTTTTTGCTATTGGAAAGCCCAAATGTCTGCCTGATCAAAAGATAAAGTAGAAGGTGCACAATGGCACCATGTAATAGAGATTGTGTGAAAGTATCATTAAATTTTATTCAGTGGTATAGGAGGAGTTGCGGATAAGAGATTGGTACCCTCAATATTATAGGAAGAATGCCAGTGTCTATGTTTTGCTAAGGGAAACCTGAAATATGTGTCAGATTAAAAAAGTAAAATAAGAGTGTACAGTGGTACTATGTAACAAAGATGCTGTGAAAGTCTCATTAAATTATATTCAGTGGTATAAGAGAAGTTGCTGATAAGAGATGGGTACTCCAAAGCATAACAGATGGACAGACATACACACAGACGGACACCCCAGCACTATACATTGCCCTCTTTTCAAGCGGGTGATATAAAGATATAAAATAAAGATATAATCCAGTATCAAAATCGTAAAATATATCCTATTAACTGTTCTTTGCTTCTAACACAATTATTAAAATACCCAGATAGTAAATTAATGATGTTGAATCTAGTAGTTTTAGGTAATCATGTCTCAAAAAATTAACAAATATGTACCAAAATAAGAATTTTCTGCGAAGAACTCAGCATTACTTAATGTAGTTTTGATAAAATACCAATATCACCAATAATTGATTTTAACATTCCCAGTCAGTTTAATATACCATCATTTCAGTAACTTCTTTTCATAAAAAATCAAAACAGTGTTAAGCAAAAAAAAAAAATACAACTAAATTACCGTGTTTGTAACAAGTAGCTCTCCATCTTGAGAGAGAGGGACCTCTAGCCCATGTGTACTTCTCACAGCCTGTCAAGATATCACCAAAATATCCACTGAACCATTGTCATTATTAAATTGAAAAATCTTGAATTATTCATAGGTAGCTATTTTAATTAACCTAAATTGCAGACTGCTGATAATTTTAAAAACTTAACTTCAAATACGAGTAAATGATGACATACCCACTAAAATAATAAAAAATTCCAGCTGCAAAAATAACCTTTCAAACAAACTTTTATTTTACACAAGTCTGTACCTTCACTCGCACCAATTAACTTCTGTTTCACACAAGTCTGTACAAGTCTCATGCCAACTTTTATTTTACACAATTCTGTACCTTCACTCACACTGACTTTTTTACACAAGTCTGTAGCTTTACTTACCACAATTATCTTTCCTTTGTTTCCAATACTTATACCTGAGTTCCTAAATCCTGATGCCACTGCACAACTTAACTGTAACCAAGAAATTTAAAAGCAACCATGAAATATACTCTAAGGGTCTACAGTGTGTTTTCACTGTTTTGGGCTACTTAAAAATTGAACATAAAAATAAATTGCTCAAGGAAAATTTAAATAATTATTTTGTACAAATTTGATACTTGCCATTGACTGTGCATTACTAAGGGATCTGCACTGTACATGTAAAACAAATGGTTCAAACTTTAACACTGAGTCTCCTGTCAAGTTCTGAAGGCTCTCCAACTGAAAATGAACACAAAACTTCATAACAGAAATCAAAACAAGAAATCAAGAAAAATAATAAAAACAAAATTTGATGACCATAAACAATTGTTTTGTATCTTGTTTTCATTAGGAGTGTAACAATACATTGATATATCATTGTATTGTGATGCTGAGGGGGTCAATATGATACATCGATACATAAGAAATTCAAATTTATTGATGGAATTGTAAAACTAATAACTTAAATCCTATTATTTAGAAGGTCAACAAAACGTTATGTCTAATAATAAATTACAAAATCTTTGCATTTTTACACTGCCAATCTGTTCAGAGAATGAAATTCCAGTTGCCATGGTTTAAACAAATTCATTGCCTCTAAGGAAGAAGTGTCTAGTTTATTTGTTTTATGATGTGATCAATCAGTTTGCTCTCATGATAATTTGCATAAGGCATTTAGGCCATACCAAATTGCAATATAGTTCGTCGGATTCGCTGCTTCTATTTGTAACAAATCCAAATTATAACATTATCAGAACTAGAAATACGTCCATAGGAAATGAATGCCCCGCCGAGGGTATGTTAGTAATCCAACATGAAAATTTGTATTAGTGTATGAAATTTGATGAGAATATCTTGAATAGTTTCTTTAAAATTGAAATCTAAAAAGTTGGATATTGATGATAAATTCTCACCAAATTATGTATAAGTGCATAGGCTTACAAGCAAAATGCAAATTTAAGAAAAATGAGGTCAAGGTCACAGAAAATTCAAGGTCAAACATTTTTGATGCAGTTCTCACAAATATGCATCAACATATTAAATTTGATAAAAATATTTTGAATGGTTTATTTAAAACAGAGCTAAATACTAATTTAAAATAAGTGAAGTTAAGGTCAAAGGAAAGTTCAAGTTCAAAAAATGGTGATGCAGTTGAAAAGCTTACATCAGTATGTATTAGCATATGAAGTTTGATAAAAATATTATGATTGGTTTCTTTAAAACTGAGTTAAACACAAATTGATAAAATTAAGGTCAAGGTCAAATGAAAGGTAAAGGTCAAAAATGTTGATGCAGTTGAATAGCTTACATCAGTATGTATCAGCATATGAAGTTTGACACTAATTTAAGAAAAGTGAGGTCAAGGTCAAAGAAAAGGTCAAGGTAAAAAAAATGTTGATGCAGTTGAAAAGCTCTCATCAGTATGAATCAGCATATGAAGTTTGATATCTTTATCCTGAATGGTTTCTTTAAAACTGAACTAAACACTAATTTCACAGAAAAGTGAGGTCAAGGTCAAACAAAAGGTCAAGGCCAAAAATGTTGATGCAGTTGAATAGCTTACATCAGTATGTATCAGCATATGAAGTTTGATAAAATTATCTTGAATGGTTTCTTTAAAACTGAGCTTAACACTAATTTAAAAAAGTGAGGTCAAGGTCAAAGGAAATGTCCTGGTCAAAAAATGTTGATGTAGTTGAATAGCTCTCATTAGTATCTATCAGCATATGAAGTTTGATAACACTATCCTGAATGGTTTTTTAACTGAACTAACACTAATTTAAGAAAAGTGAGGTCAAGGTCAAAGGAAAGGTCAACGTCAAAAAATGTTGCTGCAGTTGAATAGCTTACATCAGTATGTATCAACATATGAAGTTTGATATCACTATCCTGAATGGTATCTTTAAAACTGAGCTAAACACTAATTTAGGAAAAGTGAGGTCAAGGTCAAAGGAATGGTCAAGGTCAAAAAATGTTGATGCCATTGCATAGCTCTCATCAATATCTATCAGCATATAAAGTTTGATAAAAATATTTTGGATAGTTTCTTTGAAACTGAGTTTTGAACTGAGCTAAACGCAAAGCTTGATGGAAGGACGAAAGACAGACATGACAAACACTATATGCCCTGACCATATTCATGGCGGGGCATAAAAATATGTCATCCAAGAATATCCGAGTACTTTTTTTTTTTTTACTTTTTACACCAAATGCACAAAAGACTTCGGAACTCGTGGTGTGGAATGACAGAAAGACGGGATTGAGAAAGTTCGTACTTCGTAACTCACACTGTGTAACAATGTGTGAAGTTTTTCACGATGCCTGTCTACTCTTTATATGTACGATACGTCAATATAAAGAGTAGACAGGCATTGTGAAAAACTTCACACATTGTTACTATGTACGATACGTCAATAGTTAAAAAAAGGGGGATGTGAATTTTTTCCTTATACTGCAATCGAACTAGAAGCCAAGGAAACTTTTGAAGCGCAGTTCAATGTTACTATAAAGAGAACATCGAAAAGTCCACGCAAGGTTTGGTGAATATTGATGATGTTTGCTCTATCAAAATAAAAAAAATCTAAGAGCGATGTAATTGAGATTTTAAAACCGGACATGTCCCTAGGAATTTGCACAGAACTGAACAGAACGTTTGTAGAAATGAAACTGAACTGCAATGTAACACGTACCTCATTCAAAACATGCAAACAGAAAGTAGACGCATTTTCACGTTTTATGAAAGCTTCCAGAAATCATTCTCTCCCTGGAAAAATTACAGGCAAACGAGACAGCTGAATGTATTTAATAAATTGATAGAATGGGCAACAAATTGGAGAGAAAATTCTTCAAAAAGACCTTATTTAGTGTAGCAAAACTTTACTTGTTATGAAAATAAAGTCTTTGAAACCTGACACTTTTTATTTATTGTTTGTTTGTTTGTATGTTGTTTAACGACCCTCTCGAGAATTTTTCACACATATGGAGACGCCACCACTTGCCGGTGGAAAGCTGCAAATTTTGTCCTATACTCGGCACTTACGGCCATTGAGCAGTGAGGGATCTTTTTCGTGCCAGCACCTTCTGCGACACGGGACCTCGGTTTATACGGTCTCATCCGAAGGACCGGTCTCCACGTCCCACAGTGGGATCAACTCCTTACGTCGCGACTCTAGAGCAGACGCTCTAACCACTGCACTACGCGGGCGACTTTTTTATTTATTGAAAACAATATCCAAAAAGTTAAAAATCATAAGTTCATGTGGTATACAAATGATATCTAATAATTTGAAGTCTATTTTTTAAGCGCTCGCTCTTTGAAATCATGCTTAATTTATATTACTTGTATTCGCTCGCCTAATAATTTTAAACTCCAAAATGAAAAATAATATTTGTAAAATTATTTTGCCCTCTCGTCTCACTTTTTATTTTTGAAAATCCGAGGAACTATTTTACAAATTGGTGTGGCCTTATGCATAAAGTTGTCACGAGAGCAAACTGTGTGATCATCATCATAACCCCCCCCCCCCCCCCCCGTTATTTCTTACATTTACATTTATACCTGATCCTTGATTCCATAAAAAAATGATATATTTACATTATTTTTAATTATTTATTAGAAATTTAAGTCTGCAAGTCCCATATATTGTACTTCTTAGCCAAACACAGCAAAGAAGGAAGTTCTGTCATTTGAGCAAATGGCTTTATGAAGGTATAAAGCTATTCCCTTCTTGCACTTTTATTTTGGAAAGACATTTGAAAATGTAAATATTTTTATACTAGTAATAGATAGTACTCACAGCTGCATCATAAACTGCTTCATCATGTGTTGTGTACAACCATTGACAACCTTTCTTCTTAACAGACTTACTTCTGTCTTTATTCTACAAAAATATGGAATCTTGCATGATTTTATTTGTTATGCCCTTTTTCTTATACATGTAACTGAAAAAATCAATCCATATATACAGATGTATTAAAGTAATCTTGCATGATTGTATTTGTTATGTCCTTTTTCTTATACATGTAACTGTAAAAATCAATCCATACAAATCTATTAAAGTAACTTGCAATGTTCATCTAGCAGCAATACTATATCAATGATTTTTTTTTTCATTTAAGCACAGTGTATTTCCACTTTGTTACACATTTAACAATTTTCGACATTTGGTAACGCCCCCCCCCCCCCCCTTTTGAAGAAGTATGCATATTGCAAATTTGTAAAACACATCTAGTTATTTGGGACCACAGCCTTGCAACTCTTATGAGCCAAAAGTATAAACAATGTGCTCACTATTTGAAAAAATATAATTAAACAAAATTGTTTTCTCTTTCAATTTAAACATGTTTCATTTGAATGATCAATCTTAATGATCTTTATTACAAGATAGATGAGTATAGAAAACAGACCTGAATTACTGTTCCCACATTGGTGCAGCAACAGATTTTAAACCCTGTCATATGCAGCTATGTTACTAAAATACTAACCACATCAACTGAAGTTATTTCACGTAGAAGTAGGGTTAGGATTAGGGTTACAGCATGCACACTGACTGTAGTACAATCCACTTGACCTTGTAATGTGTGCAGAATTACAGGGATACAAACCAATACAAAAAATCAAACTACTTTGTACAATGCAGAGGTCCTCATAATTATATACTGTTGCTAAATTTGGCACTTTTTTGACCAGTTGCTCAGGTCCAGCAATATGTTTTTAGTAAATTATTCCAACATCACATTTTTTAAAATTTTTTGATATTTTCTATTGAAAAGTTGATTCACTAGTTTTTTGAATACCTTTTAGATCAATCATTTTCTCAAAACAGAGTTCATCTTCGCTAGCCAAGGGTCTACTCTCCTCATAAACTTATGAGGAGAGTAGCGTATCAGAAGCCCTTGGCTAGCGAAGATGAACAGAGTTTTGATACCCTCACTTGTCATCTTATCATTGATACCATTTCTTCTAGATGACCCAAAATTAATCTACATTGGTCATCTGACAATCTGATTCAAACATTTTTTGTACTGCAGATATTCTTTACTGTATATGAATTTCATTAGCTATATTTACTTTCAAAACTATTGGCTGCAGCTATATTGAGTTTACAGTACTTGTGGACAGGACCCATACTGACAGGCACATATCTGTTATGATCGAAGTAAACATACATTAAATTTAGTTTGCTAACCAAAAAAGGATGGGGAAGCCAAATTCTGAACAAACATGGAGTGGTACCTTTTCCTCAACTACTTGTATTTAAATGCAGTTGATATATAATAGGTATATACATGTTTTATTTAGGCGTAATAAAAAAATATGTTTGTTTACGGTTACCCAACCGACCCTATATTTAATCGCTGACAGGGGTTGAAATATACGGTAGCCCGACGCCTGGGGCTAGTCATTTTAAGACTCGGGCTAGCTAATTTAAATGTAACAATAGTCCATTGGACTAGCAGTACGGAAAAAAATTGATCTCCAAATTTTTTTTCGTCGTAAAAATTCAGAAGTCACTCGTCGGTCAGTTTAACTTTTACATGCATCTTAATCGGTCAAACCGAAAGTACTAGAAAACCAAATGGCATGTTTATATCAATGTGGTCATGTCAGACCGTGTCTATAGCCCATATGGCAACCCAAAACAAAAGGAAAGCACCACACAATGGTAAAACTGATTTATATTTCAACCAATTCACATGAATTTGTGTATAAAAAAATTCAATAAAATAAAAAAAAAATCCTACCTACCGACCCTATTTTATTTCAGCATGTAACCGTAAACAAACATATTTTTTATTATGCCTTAGCCATGCAGCTAAGCGAGAGGGTTCCCAAATGAACAATCCATCTTTATTAAATGCAGTTAGTGCACATTTTTAATAGAATGATCCTGAGATTTTTTTCCAGACTTTTTGCATGGAATAATGTAATATTCTATGAACATCTGAACTTATCTTACTTGTTATATATATAATTTTTCATCAAAAGTCCTAACTGCAGATCTGTAGCTTGCTGGTCTGAAAAAAAAAATGGTATGGACATGTACACTTTTTTCAATGGGTGGCACTGTAGATCTCTGGTTGTCCATCCCAATATTTTCAGATCAGTGAGCTACAGACCTGCAGCTACAATTGCACAAAAGTCCAAGAAAGTCCTATGGTGTGCATGAATGGAAGGGGTGTTGCTGTCAACAAGCACCTGTGGTTAAGCTTTTTCTTAGAAAGGAAGAAAGAAAGAAAAATAACTGATGGCACCAGGTAGTGGTGATGATATATCATGAATATATCATGAATGTGTATTATATAAAGTAATTGAATGTAATTGAAAAAGTAATTGAAATTACATGGTATTTTTTCAGTGTAATTAATTAAATTACAATTACAAGTAATTGAAAAAATGTTCAATTACAAATTACTTCCAATTACTTCAAAAAATGTAATTAATTATAGTCAATTACAATTACTTTTTTCAATTACCCCATCCCTGGGCACCATGTCAGAAAATATATTCTGTGGTGGTCAGTGGTAAGCACTCACATCATCATCAAAAATGATAATTCTTCCAGAACAGGAACTCGTCGTAAAGAAATCGGTTGACGTATTCAAGACTGAGACTAACGACTGGATTCTAGCGTCAATTGATCCTTTTCTGCTCAAATCTACACCTGTCAAAGCCCTTTCCTTGTCTCGATCAAAGTGTCCAACGATGTTCATGTCTGACATTCAATGTAGATTTACAACTTTAAAAACACACTCTCATGGAATAGAAGTAAAACCTCTTTGCGACCAAGACGAAATTATCATTCATGGGTCACGAACAACTCATTGAAAGCCGGAAAGAGGAACTCACGTACGTAGATTCCAGTATTCTAAAGCGTTTACTTTTAATGAAGTGAATTTGGGCAAAGTCGCCTGAAATTTTATCAATAAGCATAGGGGCTCCTCTTCTGCATTGTTAAAAATAAAGTACTGTAGATTTAAGTCACTTTAAAAGTAGTTTTTAAGAAGGGCTGTTTACATGTAAAAATCGCACAACTTATCAGAAGCTCTTCGAAGAGTTTAATATGATATAAAGGTGTGATGTGTTATGTTGTGTTTTTTTTAAACGGTATCAATCGTCCAAAGTGTAAACATCAATCTTAATTAAAGTGACTTGAAAGTAAAACCTAGATTTTAATTGAATTATTTTATTTTTAACAATCCATCATTAAGTTGCAATAAAGCCCTAGATAAAAAAAAATCCTACCCGTCTAAATATTTAAGCATGTTTTTCTATAAAGAGGGGTTGGATTTTTTTCAAGTTGTTTTGGGACTTTATTTGCATCTTGCGTAATACATTTTCATGTGCCTGTGATTGGGGACAGAATGATAAATATTTCTTATTTGATACAATACTATCAATGAAAATCAGTCTGACAATTCACTGTATAAAGAAAGCAAGGGATTGTTTTATTATACTGTAACAAGAAAAAATAAATGGATTGCATAAGATTGCATGATCATGCTTTTTGAAATAAAAGAATATAACAATGATAGAAACGTCTTTTATTTCTTCATTTAGTTGACTATATTTTGTACACACTAACCATTTAATCAATTTATTTGTCAACTAAAATAATATAACAAAAATAGTAAACTACAGATAATTATACTTCTTTTAAATTATTTCATCTATAAAGTTAAGAGGGTAAAGTTACGAAAGCCTATTAGGATCAATCTATGGAAAGAAAAAAAAGGCTTAAAAGGCGTTATAACGCCTTTTTAAAGTCATACTATTATATTTTTTATAAGTTCAGACTAACTTAAATTAAAAAGATCTTTCTTTTTGATTTATTACTTTTTATAAAGATAGGACTTTCCTCCTGTAAATTACACAATTTAAATCAATCATGTTTCAAAGATACATGTATTAGAAATTTAAAACAACAAGAAGTCTGTGAGCCAATGCTCACTACATGTAATAATACCCCCGCTCTGATGTGAATACACAAGTTCAGTTATGAACAGACACAGTGATAATCAGGAAATTGACATCGGATTTGTACTAAATTGAATCCAAACATATGGCATGCCTAAACAAAGAGTGTGTTAAAATTTCAAGCACCTGCGATGAGTAGTTGCTGAGAAAACTGCGACCAAAATTTGTTATGTATGGTACGGACAGATGCACGGATAAACAGGAAGTTGACATCGGATTCGTACAAAAATGAACCCCACCATATGGCATGCCTAAACAAAGAGTGCTAAAATTTCAAGCATCTGCGATGAGTAGTTGCTGAGAAAACTGCGACCAAAATTTGTTACGGACAGACGGACAGATGCACTGATAAACAGGAAGTTGACATCGGATTTGTACTAAAATGAATCCCAACATATGGCATGCCTAAACAAAGAGTGTGTTAAAATTTCAAGCACCTGCGATGAGTAGTTGCTGAGAAAACTGCGACCAAAATTTGTTATGTATGGTACGGACAGACGCACGGATAAACAGGAAGTTGACATCAGATTGGTACAAAAATGAATCCCACCATATGGCATGCCTAAACAAAGAGTGTGCTAAAATTTCAAGCACCTGCGATGAGTAGTTGCTGAGAAAACTGCGACCAAATTTTGTTACGGACAGACAGACAGCTAGACACACAGACAGATAGACACACAAGGGTAAAACAGTTACCCCCTCTCCTTCGGAGGGGGGTATAATAACTGATTTATTTACCGACTCCGCATTAAATATCATACACAGTTTAAAGTCAATTCAACCATGGAAACATGAGTTATTCAAGTTCAAATAGATAAAAATCGGTGAAAATTTTAATTTGAACGTAAATAACATGTTTCATGTTTATCTACACTCAAATCGTATTTTTATTTTTATTTTTTTTTTTAGCTCAGACACGCCATATATAGCTTTAAACCAACTTAGTCCTTCTCTCATGCCAGACACCTCTACCAAGGGTCATTGCTCATTATACACATGCAAATAGTTTGCCTGCTTTTTTCCAAGAGGAAAGAAAAAGATTTTCAAATTTGAAATGAAATTTTTATATATGACCAGCACAAAGCCCCAAGCTGCATCTGGCTAAATCCTGGATTTTCACAAATAGATTATTGACTTCTTTTAATACTCATGCAAACAGTTGTCTGTGATATATGTGCAGGAGTATAGATGATATTTTTAAATATTGCATATATATTGAAAATTGCTTTGATTCAATCATTCGGATAATTATTAACATAATATAACGCCTTTGCACTTGTCGCTATATAACGCATTTTCAAACAGACCGGTAGTGCACGTGGAATGGGGGGGGGGGGTGT
The DNA here is from genome assembly GCF_033153115.1 of Saccostrea echinata. Lineage (NCBI taxonomy): Eukaryota > Metazoa > Mollusca > Bivalvia > Ostreida > Ostreidae > Saccostrea > Saccostrea echinata. The sequence goes on along the minus strand of NW_026889759.1, from coordinate 12,154,431 downwards.
CCCAACCCCAACCCATCTTTTGGGAGAATAATCTAGCTGTAGTTTAATTTGAAAAAAAAAATTATTTACTGGCTGCTTGGTCCCTGCACATGTTGTTGCAGTATGATCGAACTCTGGCAAATTATTGCGTTTAAAAAAGGTTTGACCGAAACATTAGAAAAAGTTCCCTCTACCATCCCCCCTCCCCGAAATAGGATTTTTGAGTTTAGGCAGTTTAGTATTTTTTTGGTTCTTGTTTGTTTGGTTTTTTTTTTGGTTGAGTTTTTGTTGTTGTTGTTTTTTTTTGTTTTGTTTTTTGCTTGTCATTTTTGTGGGCCGAGAGGCTGCCCCCCCCCCCCCCTTGTTCAAAAACAGGCCTGCCAAAAGACATAATAACGGCTATTCAAAGGAAAATTAACGAATTTTCGAAAGGCGTTATAAAGCCTCTTTGAAAGGCGTAATAACGCCTTTTGGAAAGGCGTAATAATGTCTTTTCCAAAGGCGTAATTATGCCTTTTCCAAAGGCGTGATTTCGCCTTTTTTCCGCGTTATTACGCCTATATTGACGTTATAACGCTTTTTAACTTTTTATAAAAGACTTTTCCCATGCCACTCACAGTCAGTGGATAAGTGTATACTATCGATAACTATAGTAAATCAAAGTATCAAAGTTTTCACTATAGTGTCATTGTGATCACTATAGTAACTGAAGTTGTTTAAGTTATCACCATAGTTAATCAAAGTCTTAAAAGTTATCACTATCGAATCATAGTGATCACTTTAGTAAATGGAAGTGTCATAGTATCACTTAGTATAAGTAAAATGTTCAAATTAATTATCACCAAAGTAAATCAAAGTTTTCAAAGTGACAACAAAGGTACTATTAATTCAGAGTTACATGTAAATTATTGCTATAGGAAATAATTTTCGGTGATAAAAGTTTCATTTAATTACACACCTTTGGTATTATCCAGTATTGCATTTTTTTCATCTTACCCAAGATATCTTTTGATGTCTTCAGAGATATAAGTAACAATAGGAATTTAAGGTACTAAGGTACAACAGGATTTACTGACAGAGGCTACTTGAAATCATTAATCTTTTTTTTTGGTTTTGTTTTCCTCTTTTGATACACCTAGGCTTACTTTCAGAGATTTCATCAGGGTGACCCAAGAAAATAGTGTGGATTAGTTCACGTATACATAAACACTTTAAGGGTGAATGGTATTGGGCAGCATGCAAAGATTATTTTAGCCCAGAATATACTTTTTTGTGGTGGTGGCGGTGGGGTCCAACTCAAATATTAAAAGGTGGTGTTATAATGGCCCATTTCTTGTGGTTGTCATTATGAGAGAGGAAGGTTTCGGGTTTCTTTTATTTACAGTACTTTTTGGGATCCGAGGATGTCCATTTTTAAGTAGTTGAAGTAGGGCAAAGTGTTAAAAGACATATTCAGGCTACTGAAGAAGGCTTTGACCCGAATGACCAAGTTAGATCTCTCATGTGTCGAGCATTCATTGCTACAGTTAGCGATATGTCTTGTGCTTGCAAAGTAATAATAGTATATACCGGTATGTTTGTAAAGGATATCAACCTGTCCCTGCTGAAATGTAGCAAGGTGTGATCCACTTGCAACAGAACCCTCAGTATAACTCTAGATGTAAGGAATCAGAAGATAAAATCAGGTATGGATTCTTTGATGAACATTTGAAGAAAAATAATGAAAACGTGCATGCTGAATAGATCGTTTTATCAAGAAGAAACTTAACATAGTCCGGAAAATAGCATGGAAATTGTATAATTCAATTCTAATAAATATATTTGATTTAAGTTTTGTTAACAAAACATGTGCTTCAACATTTCAGATTTATTTTGATGTTTGATTTGAGTATATATAAATATAAATACAATTAATTGAGCTTGCAAGAATTGATGCCAAAGATACAATGCAGTTTATAGGTATTTAGTATTTTATTTAGATTTTTTTTTTACAATAACACAGTTGAGCGTTTCATTTAATATTAACAAATATACTCCACTGAATACAAACATTTGCCAAAAGAACACTACCCATAGAGTTTGAAAGATTTATATTAAACTGCGAAGGAAACGCATGACATTTAATCCATACCTTGTTTGATGTCAGTAACCTCAGACTAATTACAGGTCTAAAACGAAAATGATCTGAACGAACCAACGCGATTTTATTTAATCCTTAACAAGATGTAACCATATACATTACAAAACGTACATAAAAAATATACTGCATAGGATTTTTGACTGTACATATTTCAAAGTTTTCTTGTCTCACTCTAGTAGAAGTTCGAAACAAGCAAAGAGATCAAAGATATGTACATTCATTAATGTATCCAGTTTCCCAAACATTTGACTTCAGAACACGTATAATTTTACGTCGTATATTTTAACACGTGTCATGAAATAGTTATCACGCAGAAACAGGAAGTGGCTCTTCTTTGGCACCATCGGTAACGGCTTCCGGGACTAGTTGATCACTAGAGGGGGCAGACTGCACCTCCTTCCGTTCATGTAAGGTTTTAGTTGTTCCAGTCAACATTTCGTGGAACACTAATGTCTTCTCTGGGAACGTGACGTGCCTACCGAATGTAGACGTTTTTTTCGAACCGTCTGCCTCTAGAGAATCCCCGACAAAATGGCCGGCTACAGAAGTGCTTTTGAAGCTGTAACTAAACAAAGGGTTCTGTCGGTCCTCCCGATCAAAGAGAGTCTTTCTTGTATGAAGTATTCTTGGATTCACAGAATTCGTAAAATTTCGACGGGATTGGCGACTAAGCCCATCCGAGGTACCCCGAGACAACCCCCTACCTCTGCTCGAAACAAGACTTGTAGCTGAGGTTTGTTCTGTGCGTTCTCGGTCATTCTCGCGATCTTTTCCAACAATAAATTTCTGTTGCTCTTCAGTTAGAGCAGCTTTAGGGAAATATCTACCAGGGATTTGCTTACTTTGTTGTAAGGCGGGTCTAAGAATTAGCGCACCTTTTTTATCTTTGTCTCTCATCAAATTTGCCCTGACGTCTGAGAAAACTGTAATGTTGACAGGAGTGCAAGACGCGGTGAGTGCAAAATCTCTTGTTTCTGGTCGTGGAGTAGGTCCCATGTTCTTTGTATAGGAGTCCACAAGTTTCGGAGGACCTTTGATTTTGACCAGTATAGACAGCGGAAGTAATCTTTTGTCCTTGTTATTGTTCTTTCGGAATTCACTGTTCTGGGGTCGTTTTTGTAGAATATCCCAACTTCTCGGGGTACGTAGTGGTAAACAATTACTAAGATCCAATACGGATGTCATATTTTTTTCACATGAAAATGTTCTTAAAAGTTCTTTGGCTTAGAGCTATACATTTTTGTTGACTTTAAAATCTGTCAAACGAAGTGCAATAGTGTAACAAAACTGGATTCTTCGACGAGGATTGTCGAAAAAAATCGCACTGTTTCCATGCTGTATAGGCTGCTCTGCGCCAAGACGATCCGTTTGTATATGGCCTTCTAATCCTAATCCCCTGACCTCAAAAAGCGGTGAAACGATATTTCAACAGACGAAAATCACTAACAATTAATCCTATTGGAATAAAGAAAACCCTTTTGCAATTTGTACAATAAGTTGAGTTAAATAGAAAGTATCGATAGACATAATGATACGGCAATTTGTACCGAAAACTTTCATTAATTATCGACCGTATATACACTAATAGCCTCTTCTAGGCACATATATATCTATATCTGTAAACTTGACAAAAATATCTTCGAAGTGAATGTATATTCCTTAAATTTCATTTCCAGTCCGTCTACATTTAATTACTATTGGAGATTTAAATTTACTTATTGCACGCGTGTCTCAATTGTTGCGCGCCCATTGAGCACCGTATTATCAAAAATTGCATTTAACATGTCATTAATGGTATTTCGGGTGCGTCAATGTTGTTCCTCAGAAATATATTTCAATAGGCCTTTTTTCTCCTTTCATTTCTTTTGTCTGAATTGAACCTGGAATCAATGCGACGATTTTTATTTTACTGAGTTTTACTTCGAATTAATGTGTGTTTCGTAAAAATAGCTTATGGCAAAATGGCTATAGCCATGACAATATATAGTTTCTCTGTCTTGAAAATGAAGTATCTAATTTTATACGATTTTTATTTAAAAGATATACAGTAATTATCTTTAAACCCCTTCCTTACAAAAGCTTGATAATGAAATCTAACTTAAAGTTAGTAAAAGTTTACTTAAAGTACATAAAGTTCTATACAAAGTTCACTTTCTCATGGCCTCATGCATAAAGATGCTTAAAACACTAATAAAAATGTTTTGAGAAAAAATATTTCAAATACAGATGTACATGTTCCTACTGAGTTTATTTAATTAATTTTCAACATTGGATGCCTGCCATACTTCCTGAAGAGAAGTAATCTCAGACAATGAAGTATTAATAAACAGAAATCAGTGTTGATTACTTATCAATTACTTATCAATTAACAAAAGTATTTTTCGTTTTATATATCGACTCGATATATCCCAGTGAACTCGAAATAAAAGACAACAGGGTCTGGTGCATATGATTTTAGAGACTATATACGTTAATGACCAAGGAACAAACTTATAAACACAAATGCGATGACTTCAGCTTTTTAATGCAAGAACATATTCTGTGTGCGATCAATTTTTTTAAACAAAGGCAGGCTTTGACATATAAGTTGATGTACAAGGTGTTCCACAATCTCTTTTAAAGTCACCATTTCGCAAATTATGCGAATGTTTTAATGGCTTTGCTTATATAAACAGTCTATCGTTTGATTGACGTTTCGTTCCAAATGTTTGTACAAATTATGAGGAATACATGGGCTTACAGCGAGTGTGACCAATGGTCGACAGGGAATGCTTACTCTTCCAAGGCACCTGATCCCACTTTGGTGTTTCCAGGGGTTAGTGATTTTGACCTACTTATGTTTCGTATTTTTTGCAGGATTTCTGATAAAATGATCACATTTCTTTATCTTCATCTTTATCTTCATCTTATTATGTTTAACTTTAATCTTTTACAAGTCGCGTCATTTACTACAGAACTTTACATCTTCAGGCCCGTAGGAAGCAATTTCAGTTGGGGGGGTGGGGGGGGGGCACAGCCATACACTTTCAGTTGGGGGCACTATCAACTACCAAAAATTCCTTGACAAACAAAAAAAAGGTCATCAGACGTTTTTATTGAGGGGAGCTAAATTTTCTATAGTCATCTATATATCGGCAAAATTATTGGGGGCACGCCCCCCCCCCCCCCCCCCCCCCCGTGCCTTCCCCGGTTCCTACGGCCATGATCTTAGAGCATATTACTTAACAGCATAAAACTACAATGGAACAGAGACATAACTACATGTTAATGGTTCTTTATGTCCTTGTATGAGAATTGGAACTCTTCAATGGAGCTCTGATTATTCCGGAATTTTTTCTTCTCTCATATTGCTTTTATTAGAAGCGGTTCGCGCTTGTTTTCCGGTTTGTGTATGTAAGGAGTAATTTTATCTTCAAGAGGTAAAAAAAAAGTCATTTCGAGTTCATTAGCAATGTCTGTCAGAAATTTATATTTAAGCATCATGTATTTATCACGTTTTTAAAACGTGTTAGTAAAAGAATAACATTGGAAGACAATTGTAGCAGATTCTTGAATCATAGAGCAGACGACATGATGAAATGTTACCGACAGTGACGTAAATCTCGAAGGAGTGTGCTTGTTATACAGGTATGACTTCCACGTGTATCAACGGGTAAAAATATAAATTTTAATGTAAACCTTATTTCCTTTTGTGAATGATAGCGGGCAGCATCCTGTAGCCGCAGTATTAGCTAATTAAATTTTTATTTACCTGGTTATGCTGTATTTGAAATTTATAATACATTTTACGATATTTCTTCTTATCACGTTTTAATAGTAGATGTTTACTCGTAAAATATGGTAGAATTCTCTTACCATATTCAACTTGGAACCAAGCAAGAAATGGAATGATTGATACACAGATTGTGTACCAGTGCATACCTTTACCATCATGTACATAATTAGTAAATGTTACAGAGTATTGTGTGCTGTTCTGTATATAACTTAATTCTTTCATAAGTACATCAATTAAAAACATTGCAGATATTTTCTAATTTTGATCAAAATTGTCCAAGAAGTTTAGCTAGAATATCAATGGAAATGACAAGACGTCAAAATTAACTATAAATATTTTTTAGATGTTGAAAAAAGGAATGTAAAAGAAAGATAATGCTATCGAACTCAATTAATGCCTGGTACAAATTGGCAGTTCTATGGCAGTACATTTTGTACTTAAGAAAGATGGCTGGGCTGACTGCTTAAAGCATACATTATATTTACCTGATGATAGCAGTAGTTATATACCAGCAGTTGAAAGGTATGAATCTCAAACATATACATGTAGCCATGGATGTAGGTACATGGACATGATTTCTGATTTTCTCTTTCAGAAAATGGACTCCTTACTGTTGCTTGGGATTTTTGTAGTAATTCTGGTTATAATATTCCTCCTGATGCAGATGTACAGACATTATAGGCTACAGCATTATGAGGTACCAGCTAGGGACATAACAAAAGGGCACAAGTTCTACATGGTGGATGAGTTTCCTGAACAAACATACTGTAACATTGGTCACAATAAAATTAAACATGGTGCTCGCTGTGACAGCTGTGGAATTTGTGTTGATGATCACAACATGAAGGAAGCCAATAAAAAAATTCCTTGTAAACCAGTGTCTGTTGAAGGTTCAAGACTTGAACATTACTGGGTGCAGGGTAACCTCCCCTTGTATAGTAAGTGCTTCACATGTAATGAGGACTGTGGAACTCTGCCTCATATCTGTGATAGAAAATGTGCTTGGTGCCAACAAACTGTGCATGAAGAGTGCGCTCCTAAGTCTGACTTTTGTGATTTAGGACCTAACAAAACTGCCATAATACCACCAACTTGTATTAAGTTGAAAAGTGTTGGAATGAAAGGTCGTAAACGACTTGTAATTAAAGAAGCTTCCATTCCAGACATTAAGAACTGGAATCCTTTACTTGTGATAGGAAATCGTAAAAGTGGCAATAATGATGGAGAGTATATTCTAAGATCTTTCAAAACATTGCTGAACCCTACACAGGTACTACGAAATATTTTTTTTTGTTATTGGAAAACAGATAGTTTGCACCCTATTTTATTTCAATCAAATTATGGTTATTTTAAAGTATTTAAAATTATTTTTCTACTTACTTTGAAAGGTTATAGATTTAAATGATGATTCTCCAGAGCATGCATTAGAATGGTGTCGATTACTTCCCTCTATCACTTTTCGAGTGTTAGTTTGTGGTGGTGATGGAACCATTGGCTGGGTACTGAATGCCATAGAGTCTTTAAAATTACAGGTATTGATTTATCATTTACTATTATTTTTCAGTTTTAATTCTTGAATAATGATTAATTTTAAAATTTTTACATGGAAAGTGAAATTTGACAGTAAATTTTCTTTTGCCAAATGGCGCTTCTATCTTGGATGAGAACATAGATATGACATCTCAATTTTTTCATATATTAACCAAAAACATTATTAAAGTGGAAGAATGCAATGTTGTTTATTTTACCTTTGTTTTCAGAATGGAATTGCTGTAAAATATACTTTTTTACTTCTTTAGAACCCCCCTCAAGTGGCCATTTTGCCCTTAGGGACAGGAAATGACTTGTCTCGTGTGTTAGGCTGGGGGGAGGGCTACACTCATGAAGATCTTGATGTTAATAGTTTTATGAGAAAACTTCAGGAAGCTAAGCCTGTCAAATTAGACAGGTAAAGAATATTTTTCATACACTCCTCTTGTGCCTTAGTTCAAGTTTCTTTTAATTACATACATACATTTAAAAATAAACATAAACTACTGATATCTGCAGATAAAACAATTACATGTATTGTTATTCAGTGGTAAAGGTTAGATACAATTTACATTCAAGGTTGTGTAAAAAGAATGATTAATTTATTATTTAATTAATTATTTTTATTTGAAGATGGGCTGTTCGGGTAATTAATACAAAGAAAGTGATTGGAAAAGTGAAGAAAGTGAGTAATGTTCTTTGTCTTCTAAATGCTCAATTTTTAAGTAGTTTCATGTAATTTTGATAACTTTCTCAAAAGAGAATCTTACATTTATAAGTAAATACAGATGTATCATATTGTCATATCAACTCAAAGCTGCCCCATATCAGCCCATATGCTGATTTGACATGATATAGATTTAAGTATATAGTACATGTATCATATTTATCATCTATCTAAAATAGTTAACTTTAAAACTATATCCAGTTTGATATGCATTTTTGCATGCCAGTCTGTTACGTGGTACGGGTTTTTGGAGTGGTTGTTGATATGGGGTATTGTACGTGGCATCAGCCCTATTGCACAGTGTGGAATTGGTGTATTTGCTACTAAGTGTATTATAAATGGATATATTATATGACCTGTGTAGGAATATAAATGTTTTGATGTTGTAGATAATTATGAACAACTACTGCTCTCTGGGTGTTGATGCACTAGTGACGTTGAATTTTCATCGTCAGAGGGAATCAAAACCTTGGTTGTTTGCACACAGACTAATAAATAAGGTAAATAATGTTTTCATCTATTTCAAATGTTAGAAAAACTATCTTAGTTTTTTTAAATTATCTAATGATATGGTCGAAAGGTAAAAAAAAAATAATATGTGAGAATAAATGGTAATAGCTAGTTGTAATGATTTTTTTTTTGGGGGGGGGGGAGGGGGGGTTACTAACCAACTAAAAAATTTGTGCATCTATGCATGTTCTTGTATATATGCAGATCAAAATAGACCAGAATATTCTTTGCACCTCTAAGCCTCAAATGGCTAATTGAAGTTTTAACAAAGTCTAAAGTAGGTTGTTTTTATCTGCACTTTTCTGTCAGTTTTCCAGTCATTTATGATGACTAGAATAAAATTGAAAAATAAATTTAATAAATTTTGATGAACTTTGTGAATAAAGTCTATCTAGGGTAAAGACAAAGAAACAAATCATTTTGGACAGATCGTGTGAGAAGAATTACTAGCAGAATGAATTCATTTGTTGAACATTTAAGTTCAGTTTCTATTTTTTTCTTCTAGGTGTGACAGACATCATCTTTCAAAAAACTTCTATCTGAACTGTTATAAGCTCTTGCTATATGTCTGAAGAATAGCACTCTGTAAAAATGAGGGGGCATATGTTGTTAATATATATATATATATATATATATATATATATATATATATATATATATATATATATATATATATATATATATATTAACTCATATGTTATGATATAAATCTTTATTTTTTTTCTTTGTAGCTTTGTTACTTCTATTATGGGACCAAGGATGTTTTAGAGAATGAATGTAAAAATCTACATAAGAAAATTCAGGTAATTATAACCTTTTTATATGATATATGTTTAGTATTAATGTCTAGCTTCTCTGAAAAGATGTAGTACCTTCATAAATTATTCTTTATTACCTTCATACTTTTATAATAAAGTTACTTACATGTATGCATGGTCCTTAACTTTTATGATGCTTTATAAGTTGATCCAATGTTAAATAGAAAATTTCTTCAGAAAAATCGTTTTATATTGATGTTCACACATAATACATGAGGCATGATGAGCATGTTGGTAAACAAAGTACGTTTCATAAAATATTGGTCATGAATACATCTACAGTGAAACAGCAAACATGTTTATAATGAATTTGTGCTTATAACAAAGTGATTTTTATTTCCTGTGCTTATAAAAGGTATTATATCTATAAACTTACTGGATAAAAATAAATTATGTTTATAATGAATAAAAATTGTTCAACCTTGGCATTTGGCTGTAAGCAAGTTTTACTATATATACCTGTTTAATAATAAGTTACCTTAAATATGCAATGCTAAATATTTTATCTATATTAAAAAAAACATGTATATGAACATGTTATGAACTAAATAAATGAATAATGATTCCTCCCAGGTGGAACTGGATGGACAGTTGATAGATTTACCTGAGATTGAAGCAATTGTGATCTTGAATATCAGCAGCTGGGGAGGGGGGTGTCAGCCATGGGGAGCTGGGCATGAGGAGAAAAAACAATTGAAAGCACCCAGGTGTGTATTGTCAGAACAGGGATTCTCATATGTCAAGAAATTTTTAGGACAGAATTACACTTGTGTGTTGGTATGAGACAATTATCCTACATACAAGAGCACTGTGATCTGTATTTTACAAAATAATTGTCATTTTCATTGTAGTTACAATGATGGAATACTTGAGGTGATGGGAATATATTCCTCCTTCCATATTGCCCAGCTTCAGGTGGGCATGGCTGATCCTATAAGACTAGGTCAGGCAAAAGTTGTCAAGGTAAGGAAACAAGATGTAATACATGTACTTGAGAATCAAGGAGTGTTATGTGAAAATACACATGTAACTAAAAATTGCTGTGTCGTATACATTTTGTAAAAGTAAAAAGTTCGGTTTTGAAAATATTGTATATTGCTGGATGAAGATTCATATACCGTACTTGTTCAAGTAAAACACATCTTTTCCTTTTTGGAGTATTATATGTTTCTATAGTAATAATATCTAAGCAAATAGTCCTCTTCAATATGGAAGAAGAAATATTTTACTATTTTTATTGAACTCTGTTTATAAGATCGTTGTAGGAGTAATAATTTTTTTCATAGATTAGTTTGAGTGGGAGCAATGTACCAATGCAAGTGGATGGTGAACCATGGGAGCAGTCTTATCCTGCTGAGATTATCATCACTCATCACAGCCAGGCCACCATGTTGTCTCTCTGATGAGGTTTTATAAGTCAAGCTTGAATTACTTCGATGTTATCCCTTACTTGCATATCTGTCCTCTGTACTTCTCTGTCCACGTTAGTCCCTAATATTTTTATCAGAATGATAAGCCCTAAAAATTTCATCTTTAAGTTGATGTATCTTCAAATTAAATATTTTTTTCCAATTTTATATCTAATATCATAAAGACACATAATGAAGTAAACAGAATTCTGTGTGTAAGAAAAATAAATAGTTTGTACTAGTTTGTACTCAGAATATTTTACAGTGCTAAGCATCTTTTTTTTTATGTAGATGGTTTTAGAATTGGAAAAAAATATTGAATTTTGACTTGCTTTTACCATTACAGAAATTTAAAAAGTGAATCATGTTGAAAATGACTTAAATTTGAACATTAATGTTTTGTTCTCAAGGAATTCACATGTACATCTTATTTTTTCTTATGGCTGTGGACAATCAGTGATTATAATATATGAACTATTTTCATGTCACCTGCCTAGCATGGTAGACACATAGAGATCACTTTGTCTGTCTGACTGTTTATCTCTAGAGGTCTCGCTTTCATAGTAAAAAAACAGAACTCTTCATTCAGATCATGAAACTCCGCGAAAAGATGCATCTCAATAAGATAGAAACATCACAGGAAGTTATAATAGTCAGCTCAAAATAATTCTTTTACAGTTTTTTTTTTACAGTGTATATATAAATACATGTAATAGCTAAAAAATTAGAATCTTAAAAAGATCATGATTTTTTTAAAAAATGTTATTCCCTTGACCTAATTTTAAAATAAGCATGTTTGAAATACTGACATTACCATGTAATACAAGCAGGTAATAACACATGTTCTGATATGATTGATAACATCTTCAGGAAAATACTCTATGGCTTTTACATTTTGTGTTGTATTTGTAATCCTATATTGATTTAATGTTGATGCTGCAATGTTTCATCGTTTGAAAAAAAGTAAAGAATAATCATGATGTGTTGCCCTCTCATACTTGGCATTTTAAATATGTTCAGTGTAAGAGATTCAAGAAAAAACCTGGACATTCTACTACATGTAATAAGAGCTTGCTGCATGTAGTTAATAAAGTTAACTTAAATGTAAGATATTTTGAATTTTTGCACCACATTTAAGATTTGATTTTCTTATGACATCCATGATTTTGCCATTTTCAAATGGAAAACATTGATATTAGAATACTCCAATACAATCTACTTCATCATAATACATTGTTTGACAGGCAATCTTTTTCATTTGAGATGTTGTAAATATGTGTATTTTGAGTGAAGCAATTTTTCACAGTTATAGTGTTTATATATATTTTGTTTTAATTTATTTTACACATTCCTATTTTATATTTATTTTATTATGAAAAAGTTATGTTTTTTTTTATTAGTACATCATTTTTTTATTGCCTTGGACTTGGGATGATGCAAAGCCATTTCTTTAAATTGTACATGTACAAATGTCTTTTTGTAAAGTAAGTAGCAGGGGGGAAACTTTTACTTGTGTCTGTTCAATTATGATTTATATCTCAGTTAGTAGCTGCATCACAAATATAAATACAGTCCCTTTTGTGTCTGTCCATACGTGCAGTACAAAGATGCTTGGAGATCACATTAAAAAATCCTATTGCCTTTAACATCAAAGCTAAGGCTAGGGTCAAAGACAGTGAAGGATGGAATTAATGTTGATGACACGAAGTAGAGAGTACCTTTTGACTTTTAATCCTAGTTTCCTTTAAGTTATTGCAAAGTTGCCAGGTGACAATTGTAAAAATCTGTTGAATTCAAGTTCACAGAAGTCAAGATGAAGACAGTCATAGGTAATAACAGTTTGGTGGGCTCCATCTTTAGAGACTTAATTGACAGTAGTTTGAAACTTAATACTGTTATGTGATAACCTGATGATACTAGATATAAAAATACTTTATGTGGCAAAACAATACCAGTACATAGTTGAAGGTGTAAAGATGTTTAATAAGGTTTAATAATGTTTTGAACACAGTTTAAAAAGGTATTCTTGGGATATAATTTTGAGAAGTGTTGATCCACTTTGCAGTGCCTATAATTGGCATCAGTTTTCTTTCTGTTGTAAGTATACTCCTCTTTCTATAATACTAACACTGGAAATCCATTAATTCCACAAGTTGTATGTTAGATATATTAATTGAATTAAATTAATTTTTGAAGCACATGGAGTTTATAAGAACTTGTAATATATTCTATTCTAGTCATAATATATGATCTCCTTTTAAGAGATTTGTGTTCATTACATGATCGTATGAATGCATCAAAAGTAATCGAGTTGAAGTTGCACCACAGTCTTCATCCCCCCCCCCCCAAACAAAAAATACTTGTAGCATGACTTCTTATTTTTTGTGTGTAAACATCTTAATTTTATTATTATTGAAATAAATCTGATCTTCTTGACAAAATATTTTTGTATATTATATGATTTTGTAAATGTGTCTTAGGTAATTTAAAATTTTCCAACAGTGTGATTCTTTATGTTTAGCAAGAACATCTTTTTTCCCCCTTTTAATTTGGCTAAAGTGTTAATTTAAAAGTACTCTTTTATGATTTGTTTTCTAGTTATTTTGTTAGTATTTCTATTTATTTTGTTTGTATTTCTATTTTTTTTATATCAATTGTGCACATGCACTCCAAGTGTCAACCGAGTAATACATATGTATATTTATTTTAAATTAATGGTTACTTAAATATATAATATTGCTTACAACTAATTACTCTTTTTCTAATGATTTTTCATGATTATGAGTGTTATAATTTTTATCAGATCAATAAATATGAGAATTATTATAATTCCTTTGATCATATTTGTTTTACAGTTATTTATAGCCACTACTATTTTTCATGATTGAAGTGACGAGATTTAATAATTTGATTGATTGATTGAGGCTTGGCAAAGGAACAGTCACTACTGTCCCCCTCTACAGCAACTATTTCCCTCGACGGCACCTCGGGAAATAGTTGCTGTCTTGGGGACAATTAAATTACTAGTGTCCTCATAGCCAGTAAATAGGTGTATATATTGAGATCTTTGAAATAACGCTATCTAAAGACATTTTATCTTAATATTTTACTTTTAAGACTCGTAAATGATGAAAGTTGAAGATTAAGAACAATGAGAGAACATTGTTGAGGTAACAGTTCTGTTTTCCTGTTGATAAATTGTACGAATGTTTAAAAGAATGGATACAGCTGCATTGTTTACAACTTAAATTTCTCTTTTAATTAGGTCACCTGAGTCACTCAGGTGACCTATTGCTATCCGTTTTTGTCCGTCGTCGTGCGTCGTCCGTTAACATTTAAACATTTTCAGCTTCTTCTCTAAAACCGCTCAACCAATTTCAACCAATTTTGGCATATAGCATCTGTGGGTGAAGGGGGACAAAAATTGTGAATTTCATGGTCCCTGCCCCCCTGGGGCCTGAGGGGTGGGGCTAAAACCACCAAAATTAATGCAATCTTTAAAAATCTTCTTCTTTACTCCTGGACATCAAGCAGTCAAACTGTTGACATGATTGTAATAAGCATTGAACCCTCTACCAAAATTGTGAAATTCATGGCCCCAGGGTCAGGGGTTCTGGTGCTAGGGCGGGGCTATACAGATCATATAGTGAAAGTGCATTATTTCTTTGAAAATCTTCTTCTCTACTCCAGGGTATTATTGAAACAAATTGAATACATAGTTATGATAAGCAAGGGTGACTCTACCAAAATTGTGAAATTCATGGCCCCAGGGTCAGGGGTTCTTGTTCTAGGGCGGGGCTATATAGATCATATAGTGAAAGTGCATTATTTCTTTAAAAATCTTCTCCTCAACTCCTGGGTATTATTGAAACAAATTGAATACATAGTTATGATAAGCAAGGGTGACTCTACCAAAATTGTGAAATTCATGGCCCCAGGGTCAGGGGTTCTTGTTCTAGGGCGGGGCTATATAGATCATATAGTGAAAGTGCATTATTTCTTTGAAAATCTTCTTCTCAATTCCTGGGTATTATTGAAACAAATTGAATACATAGTTATGATAAGCAAGGGTGACTCTACCAAAATTGTGAAATTCATAGCCCCAGGGTCAGGGGTTCTGGTTCTAGGGTGGGGCTATATAGATCATATAGTGAAAGTGCATTATTTCTTTGAAAATCTTCTTCTCTACTCCTGGGTATTATTGAAACAAATTAAATACATAGTTATGATAAGCAAGGATGCCTCCTCCAAAATTGTGAATTTCATGGCCCCTGGATCAGGGGTTCTGGTGTTAGGGTGGGGCTCTATTTATTATATAGTGAAAATGCATTAATGCTTTAAAAATCTTCTTCTCTGCTCCTTGGTATTATTTAAACAAATTAAGTACATTGTTATGATAAACAAGGATGCCTCTTCCAAAATTGTGAAATTCATGGCCCCAGGGACAGGGGATCTGGTGCTAGGGTGGGGCCATATAGATCCTATAGTGAAGGTGAATTATTTCTTTAAAACTCTTCTTCTCTGCCCCTGGGTATTATTTAAACAAACTAAGTGCATTGTTATGATATGCAAGGATGCCTCTTCCAAAATTATGAATTTCATGGCCCCAGGGTCAAGGGTTCTGGTGAAAAGGGGGGGGGCTCTATTGATTATATAGTGAAAAAGCAAAATTTCTCTGAAAACATTCTTTTCTGCTTCTTGTTAAGAAGCTAGTGTATAGTTATGATGAGCAAGAGTGCTTCTTCCAGAGTAGTGAATTGCATGACCCCTAGGTCAGATGTGCTGGTGTAAGGGTGGGGCTCTTGATAATATAGTGAAAATGCATTAATTCTATTAAATAATCCTGTCTGCTCCTCAGTGTTAAGCAGATAAACAAAGTGATTACTTATGATGTGCAAACTTCTGGTCCCAAGGTGAGAGGCTCTGGTGTTTCTCGATGGGGAGGGGGGCTCTATTGATAATATAGTGAATCTGTAGTAAAAATGCATTATTTCTTTTAAAATCTTCTCTGCACCTGGGTATATCAGAGGCAAAAAGAGTAAAAGTTTTAATAAGGAAGGGTATTTTTACCAGATATTTGAACATCTGGACCATTTAGTCAAGTGTTCTGGTCCTAGCTAGGGCACTTTTAATTTGTAATCTACTGAGAGGAGTTATTCCCCTTTGCCATTTACTTTTGATAATTAATCACTGTAAATAATGTACTTGAAAGGTTAATAGAATAAGAGAATTATGCAAGAATTTTTATTGTATAATACAAAAAGTACTTTCATAGTTTTAATGATCAGGTAGACTTGTAAGTAATAGATAAATAAAAATGAGACAAAAATAACTTGTCTTATTAAGTGTTCATCAAAGATCAAGAGAGGCCAATGTAAGAGATTTCAACAAGGAATTAAGATAGTACAGAAGCAGTGATAGTTTCTTAATTTACTGTATGGTGATAGTGTTAAATGGGGAATAGATTAGAACCTAATTTATGAACTCTTAATGAATGCTATACTAATTATTTTTTTGATCCTGATCACTCTATTTTTCTTGCTTTTGGGCAACAAAGCTTCACCTTTCAGTTCATTTTATACTCTATGGATCCTCTAAATTGTTGTATTATACTCAGGTGACCGTTAAGGCCCTTGGGCCTCTTGTTAAAAATTAACTTCAGTTTATAATTAATGATTTGAAATTACATGAATATTCTAAGAATTCAAAGACAACGACATTCTTCATAACACCACGTCAAATATCTATGTTTGTAAACAAGACACGAGCTCTGTTATTGTTAATGTTTACGTTTTACCGGGTGTGTGAAATTTGTTGAGTCTTCACACCTCACTCAGCACGGACTGACAATACTGGCGAGTTGGTTTTGTCTCCTCTGAATTTTCTGGATTATAGTTTTCATATTCTTTATTAATACACAATATTATTTCTACTTTTCTTTAGTATTATGGATAAAGTTTTTTTTTCGTGAAACTGCAAAGCTATGTGTCAATCAAACGCGTCACGAAATTCGTAGTTTTAATAATTTCCAGATAAAAGAAAATCTCACCCAAGCTTTTATTATATTTCGGTGTGAAATGCTCCAACAACATATAAGTCACGATATTATATTGAAATTTTTAGAAAATATGAGCTTCAAATCTGTGTCCAAGAATGATTGTAGAGTTTAAAAATATAAAGTATGGTAAGTGAGGATGACATAGACATTGAACTCTGAACAGGAGTCAATACTCGAAACAACAATCTTTGTTTAATGAGAGCTGCAAGCTTTTTTAATTTAATACACAAATTTTGCCAACCCCTGTTTTCAACACCTATACAAAATGACAAAAGTTCAGAGTCTGTATTATGGTGGTAGGATTTATTTTCATCACAGGTTCTTTGTTTCAGCAACCATTTACATTTTCATAAATACAGGAAATGGTACGAAAACTATCGATTCTATTTTTCTCAAATAATCTTCATAGAGGTGGCAATTTTCATCACATTACACACTGTCTGACAATTGTTAGTTTGCTGGAAACATTTTTTTCATTTTCAACCCAAAGAAGACTATGGTTCATCAATTGTTTTCTGTAAATAACAAAAACCCACACTTTGCTAGACATCTTTATGGTTCATTTCAAAGTGTGTTTGATTTTTCGAGAATGAAAAATAGGATATAAAATTAAATGAAGAAATTGAAACGAAATCAGAAAATAACTTTTTTATCTGACCTTGCTGTTGGTATCAGTTTCATTAGTTCTAACAACACAGTTTGACTCATTATCACGAGTTCCTCTCATTGGTACATATTGATCAGCTTTTTTAAAGAATTCATCTGTCTGATATGGCTTTGGAACTTAAATGAAAATTATACACAGATTTATCTAAGTGTTCAATCCATATTCTTACCTCCCATTTTTCATATTCCTTATTGTGCAAATTATGAGAATAAATCTTAAGAAAACTTATAGATGATTAATATATATATATATATATATATATATATATATATATATATATATATATATATATATATATATATATATATATAATTATATATTATTGATTAAGAGCAATTCTCTGTAATGACTTTAACTTTTATATAGGAGCTGTGGCACGCCTAGTCTCAGAATTTCTCCAAACTCTCTATGATAAAAGTCTTTGATACCGTTAACTCAAATCAAGCAAAAATTGGTTGCTACGTGTCATGGTTACCATAGCAACATTTCCTAAAGTTTGAAAAATGGCATTTTTCAACATCTTCAGAGTCCCAGCAAAGCAAACAAGTGGCAATGACTTTTTCTGAAAGTTGAAGGCCTGGTGTGTTAAATGCATGATAAACATGTTTGGTAAATCATCTATAACATACGTTACTATGGAAACAAAGTATTCAGAAATAATAATTTTGTTCTTTTAATTTTATAAAGTCATAAACTTAAGACTAAAAACAATTATAGGTTGAAATGCAAGCAAATAATAGAGAAAAGATCCTTGTAACATATACCAAGGACAAAATATGATATTTCTTATAGGTTGGCAATGGTTGCCATGGTTTTAATACCACGAAGGGATTTTAAATTTACTCTCTTAGTGTTTTAATCTTATTCTATCTTTTTAAAAAGCATATTTCTACATAACTGATGATCAATTTTTAAAGGCCTTGGTGTGACCCTAATTTTCACATTTTAAAAAATTCAATTTCAATTCTTTAAATAGTGCGTTGCTATGGAAATAAGGCGAAAAAACATGCATAAAAATCTGAAAAATACTCTGTTTCCTTGGATACGTACCGTTGTATGTAGATTCCCAAAACTTTAATGATTGATATATGTGAACAACGAACCCGACTTTCAATTTTGACTATCACCCTATCTCTAACTGGATGCAAAAAGCTGGCACATATGGTCTAATATTGACAAAAAATTAACAAAATCGAACATTTTCTCTTCTTGGTAACCATAGCAACAGTGTTGTATTTTTCAACAACCTTTATCAATATATGATATTCAACTTTAGTTCTACGAGATAATTACTATTCAAGGTGATTCAAATAATATTTTTCTTGATTAAAAGGTTAGTAAATTCCTAAAGCAGCAAAAAAAATATCACTTTAAACAACTAGTACGTTGTTTCCATGGTTACACTGCAAAGTAACAATTAATCTCAATTTTTCTTATGTTGTCGATGTTGCAAGGTCCTAAGGATGCATATGTGCCAGTCATGAATTTTATTGTTTTTCCTCACGATAGTAGCATTAACCCAATCATAGCAACAGATTTTGCATGGTGACACTGTGTTACCATGGCAACCATGAAAGTTATTTTTAGAATAATATTGCCAATACCTAATTACATGAGGTCAAATATTTTTCATTGTTTTTCTTACATTGTTGATTGAGTTTGATCATGTAACATCTATCATTTGTGACTATAGAGCGTTTTTCAGCTTTTTTCAGCATCTAAAATGTATTCCAAATGTACCCATGGTTACCACTTACTTAGAGATAAATTCTAAATAGTTTCTTAATAGCATAAGTGGCAACAAGGTGTCAAGTTTTTGGAAGAATGGTTTATTTATTTTTCTTAGTCTTTATTAAGGCTTAATAAAGATTTAAAGTAGCTGAAAATCTCAATTTTTTTCAACTTTTCTGGCTGTTACCATGGCAACCAAGACACATAGCAAGGAAATTTTACTTGATATATGTTTCTGGTGTCAAGTTGTAATAATGGGTAAAGTTTCATCAAAATCGGTGACCATGCGTGGCAAAGAAGTTTAAGTGGTTACAGAGAATCGCTATTAATATGAATAATGTATATATTTACTTATATTATTCTTTGCGTACTCCCTGTAAACGAAGAATCCTATCTACAAATACAAGAAAAGTACCTGACATAAAGGATAATAATAATAATAATGAATTAAATGCTAATTTGGCTTAAAAGAGTATGATTGAGTTTTAATTTGAAGTACTTACTATGACCAAAATAGCTAGGCTAAGTAATACTACAACTGCAATCACCACGACTGTTACTACTGGATCCTCTGATGAATTTTCAACCTCTGTTACATTTGTAGGTTTTCTTGGAGTAACAATATCATTCGAACTTTCATTGCTGATAGGAATGTATGCTGGAACACTTGAATTTACAAACGGATCTTTGGAGCTGTTAGCAACTTTGGCATTTGTTTCCTTTGGAGTCTCAGCGCTGAAACTGTTGAGATCAGGAGCTTTCGTAGTTATTTCATCCTCAGTTTTGCTTTTGACAGTAGGTTGAGCTGGAATACCTGTAGTTACCTCATACTGAGTGTTTGTGTGGACAGTGAGGCGAGATGGAACATTAGTAGTTTCATCTCTGTCTTCAATGTTGACAGCAGTGTGACTAGGATCTTTGGATGTTACTTCAGATCGTTTTTCAGGACTGATAGTGATGTGTTCCGAAACATTGGTAGTTACTTCAAATGGAGGTTCTGAGCTGACACTAGAGTGAACTGAAATATTGATAGTCTCTTTAATTGATCTTTCAGAGCTGAAGGTAAGATGGTCTGAGAGTACGTTTAGCATTGCTTGTGGAAGTCACTCCTAAATACAAAACCTTTCATTATTAAAAATATTTTTATATGATTTATATTTTTATCAATGTTTACACAAGAACAAAGAAAACCATGAGTATAAGTGGTATATATTATTGTTA
Source organism: Saccostrea echinata (assembly GCF_033153115.1). NCBI lineage: Eukaryota > Metazoa > Mollusca > Bivalvia > Ostreida > Ostreidae > Saccostrea > Saccostrea echinata. The sequence continues at coordinate 12,133,866 of NW_026889759.1, read as the reverse complement.
CTAATGAGAATTTAACTCAAAATAGAGGTTGTAAATGGGTGGGGTTGAAAATTGGCTCAAGAATGTTTTTTTTGTGATGTGAATAAGGTGTTCATTAGAGTGTTTTACGATGTTTACGAATGCAACAAACTTAACGAACTATCATAATAACTAAACTACAAGCGTTTAAAAATGTTTTTATTATATCAACAAACTGGATTACGTATTCGATACTTATCTCTCGAATTCAGCAGGATCACTTTTTTCTTCTTTTTTTCCAAATTGTTAGCGTTTTTCATTGCTGAATATTTGTAATAAGAAATTAAATCAAAACAGCGCGAAATGCGAGAGTTTTCGTAGGTTTGTTCTATCATCCATATTTTAATCTACAATGAAGCATTGACTTCCCCTCCATTCTCTTTAATAATTTCTTCAGCATAAATAGTGAACTAGTCGCACAAAATGTGATATTTTATTCCCGGTTACTTCTGATCACTTTTTTTCATTGAAATACCTTGATCTGACTCCCTAATCCAAAACTGCACGGCGGCTTAATGCAGTAAGTACTGGAACAAACACAGATGCACAATTTGATTGTATTGTATTCCATGTCATTGATCTTTTCAATTGACATTGTACGTAATCGTCGAAACATGCGATATGCCTGATATTCGTTATATTTATATTGCATTAATTCCATCAATACCTTAGTTTCTTATTTGATGTGTCACATTATGAAGTTGAGTTGTAATTCAAAGTATTACGAAACAAATAAAGTAAAATCGGTGGTACTTAGTATTAAACGTATTACCTTAGGTTGGAGACTTGGTTTTAGAAACTATTGCAAGTATTTTTTTTTTATTTAAACAAAGTTTTCTTCACAGAAGTGAATGGAATTGGGCAGCAGGCTCAGCCTATTTTAGCCCTCTCTCTATTTTGCAATATATTATTGTTTTTTTTTTAATTATAGATTTGTAATATATTGCGATATATTGCAAGTATCTGTTGTATCATTTAAAAAAATCTTTAAAAATTTACCATTATTATAGCATTCTTAACTTCTGTGATTCTGTTAAACTTATCTCCTTTGACACTTGTCTTTTGGTACACTGTATTATGGAGTTTGTGTGCAATGCTAAAATATTGACTTTTGAAATTCACTAACCATTGTTTTCACATTGTTTTCCAGAAAGGATCATGTTATTTGGACATGCACATGTGTACCCTTTTGAATTCAGTGATACTGGGGTTGGTAGGCAGAGATGGGAGCAGCCACCATTCATTTTTCCACATTTGTTAGGACCTGAATATGAAAATATGTTTTGAATCATAGTTATTTGTCTCAGGATATTTCTTTTTTTTTTTTAATAAATAAACCATTCCTTCTTTATAAATGAAACTTACTGCGCACCTGCCTTTGCTGATGATAGACTTTAATGTCCATTGGAGCCTTCAAACCAGCGATCAATTGTGAATATCCCTGTCCTGTGTATTTGTTAACTTTTCGTATAGCTGCAGATACCCAGTCTGTCCAGTAAAGACTTTCCTATGACAAAATTTGGTAGAATTGGAAAGATACATGTACAAACCAGAGACCCTTAAAAATAAAAAAAATTCTTACCTCAAAAACAGTCAATGAAAATGGATGGCCGATTTGCTCGGCGTTGTGCAGAATTCTTCGAATATCATTACCATCTAGTTTTATTGTGAATATGCTTTTCAGTTTAGCATCAATCCAATATAATCTTTCATTAGCATAATCCAAAGTTAAACCGTTTGGCCATTCAATTTCCGTCTGCACTAGAACACTTCTGCTGGTATGATTTCCATCCATTCCTATGCGCTCGATTTTGGGAGTTGATCCCCAGTCAGAGAAATACATCCACCTGATTGAAATTGTAAATTATAAAATTGTCCTTATTTATGAATGAATACATCATTGCGAAAATCATGCGTTTTTTTGGTTAAATTCTCAAATATTTATTGATATTAGAAATCAGACCCGTTTTTTGGATCAAGCACAATTGATCTAGGTTCATCCAGGTCTTTATCTACAAGAGTCTTTCTAATGGATCCATCAACCGAGGCAACTTCAATGGTATTATATCCGGTATCAGTCCAATACAGATTATGATAGATCCAGTCCACAGAGATTCCATCAGGAGTTTTCACACCCCGGCTGATTACAGGTATGCTTGTCCTATTTGTTTCCCCTTTTTCAGATATGTTTGCCCTTTTGGAAAAGACAGTGCAATATTTGTTTCAACCTTAAAAATTTAATGAAGTAAATGTAAAAGTTAATTTTCAAAATTTACTTTCAAATGTGTTATGCTTACTTCATTATTCTCTCTTGCACATTATCAGACCAGTAAACTACTTTCTTGTAATAATCGTAATCAACAGCAATAGCACTGTGCAGGTCACTGACAACAGGTTGTTGTATCAGAGTATCTACCTCCAATTTTCTGATGTCATTTCTGTTGGCAAACAACAACCAAGGTCTCTCACCTAATTTACCGAAAGGTACATTAAATATAAAACAAGACTGCAGGATTTTATCAAAATTAGTATATGTGCTGACACAGGGGTATAACCAGCATTCTTAGAGGGACAAAATCTTTTGACGAGCAAAGCTAATTTTCAAGTTATTCAATTCGGGTTCTTTTTCTAAAATAAACAACCAATAACGTAGATAACATTTTGCCAGATCCGAGGAGTAAAGCATACATTAAAAATTTAATGCATTTTTCCTGTATGACCAAAATAAGTTTCACTTTTGGAATCGTGGTCATGGGACATGAATGAAAAAAATGGCTTATGTAAAAGTTCTAGAAATTAAAAACAGAAGTCTCTAATAGATTTGTGGTTGTTCCCAGGTTTAAATTTATAGTATGAGCTTATACTGCATCTTTTTTCTTCTGAGTTTTTATTTATCTATGTACTTTGATGTTTACTTAAACTTGTACAAATTTAATTTAAACTATACCCCACTTGTAGGATTTACATTTTGAAAGAATTTCAAAGAAAAATACTTTCAGTAACCAAAACAGCATCATAGAAATCAAAAGTCGATAAACAAAATATTATGTCTTGAGACAAACTACTTGAGTAGTACGTTTTTTATAAATTAGACCAAAAACTGTAGAATTCCTCAGATTATTTTTAGTCAGCATGGCAACGCCATTTATCAAAATCAAAAACCAGTATATAGAATTGTGTATCTAAATGTAGTCTACTTGTGTTGCATGTGATATACCGAAACTGGTAGTGTCCGATTCAGTAGTATTAAAGGGGATGCTAAAAGGTTGCGACCAAATCAAAAATGCCCAAGAACGACGCATGCCAAATGAAAAAAAGAAAAGTAATACTACAATGTAGTAGTGAGTGGAGTGATATTCAAAAGTGAATGTATGAAGCCTGTAATGATTTTTATGGGATGTACAGGTCATATACATGTAATAATTATGTTTACATTTTTTTTACTTACAAAATACATGTATTTTGATTTTTTCACATAAAGAATGATCTGATTTCTTCTTCAGATTTTTTTTGCTTATTTTAGGCGATATATGTGTCTAGTGTGCCTCTTTAAGTTCGTCATCGGCACATATATGATGAAAAATGGAACCTTGTTTACTTACCAATAACTTTACAAATATCCTGGCCATCAGGGAGTTGCTCACGGTTGTAGCCTGGCATGCATTCACATCTGTATGACCCTTTAGGCTCATGAACACATTTCTGTGAGCAAACTGGGGGCCACTGGTCACATTCGTTCACATCTTCACAGGATGTGTTGCCCACTAATCGGTAACCATCCAAACACTCGCAGCGCCGGTGTTGAGTGCCAATAGGGATGCATGTGTGCATACAGCCACCATTATTCAAGTTGCATGGAATTGCTAAAATTTTGAATAAGATGAAAAGTGATATATTTTGTTTGTTTGTGTGTTGTTTTACGTCCCTCTTGAGAATTTTTCACTCATATGGAGACGTCACCACTTGCCGGCGGAGAGCTGCAAATTTTGACCTATACTCGGCACTTAGGGCCATTGAGCAGCGAGGGATCTTTTTCGTGCCAGCACCTACTGCGACACGGGACCTCGGTTTATACGGTCTCATCCGAAGTACCGGTCTCCACGTCCCACAGTGGGATTCAAACCCGCGACGTACGGATCAACTTCTTAAACCGCGACTCTAGAGCAGACGCTCTAACCACTGCGCCACGCAGGCGATGAAAAGTGATATATTAGAATTGATCTGATTGCATCATTTTAGGATTCTTTTTCATGCATTAAGTCAGATTAGGACATTACAATTTGACATTTTTCTTCGTGTTCTTTTCAACAAAATATTGCACATTTATTAAAAGGTTTTGTTTTATTTTCAGCAGTGACTACTTTATGATGGCATTTGATATTACAGTGTAAAGCTTATAAAAATTTTAACTTTTGCATGTTCTTTACAGGTAGCTATCATCAAAACCTTAAATACAATTATTTGAGAATGCTCTGTTGATTAAATGATTTTGCTTTGTGATAACGCTCTTTGGGTCGAATGAAACTTGGATGCATTGAACTGATATTGTCTATGAATTTTAAAGCGTTTTATTTAGAGTTAAAAAAAAAACCCAGAGGACTCTGACGAGATTAAAGCTCTACTTGTATGTATTTGGTTTGCCTTAGTATATCTTAATGAAATTGGACCAAAAGCTATAGGATGTGTAGTGTTTTGAAAGAATTTGAAAGAAATTTTTATTTTTAGTAACCATGGTAACGACGTTTGTGGAAAATAAAAAAAAAAAAAAACAAGAGGCCCAAGGGCCTTAACGGTCATCTGAAAACAATACAACAATTTAGAGGATCCATAAACTGATAAATGAAACTTTGTTGCCCAAAAGCAAGAAAAATAGTATGATAAGCATCAACAAAATAATTGGTATAGAATCTATCTGTCCCACATTTATCACTATTACCATGCAAACTATTAACAAAATGTCTATTTTTAACCCCATATTACAACTTCTCACATTGGTCTCTCTTGGCCTTTGAAGAACATTAAAAAGGATAAGTTATTTTTGCTTCACTTTTATTCATCTATTATTTCCAAGTCTACCTTATCATTAAAACTATGAAAGTACTTTTTGTATTATACAATAAATATTCTTGCATAATTCTCTTCTTCTATTAACCTTTCAAATACATTATTTACGGTGATTAATTATCAAAAGTGAATGGCAAAGGGGAATAACTATGCTCAGCAGATACAAGTTCACAGAGCCCTGACCAGGACCAGAACACTTGACGAAATAATTCAGTTGTTTAAAATTCTGGTAAAAATACCCTTGCATATTAAAACTTTTACTCTGTTTGCCTCGAATATGCCCAGGAGCATAGAAGATTTTCAAAGAAATGCATGTTCACTATATTATTAAATAAATAAAGCCCCCCTTACACTAGAACATCTTACACAGGGGCCATGAACTCACAAATCTGGAAGAAGCACTTTGCTCATCATAACTATACACTTATTTCTTTCTTTTATTACCAGAAGTAGAAAAAATATTTTGAAAGAAATTATGCATTTTTACTATAAAATCAATACCCCCCCCCCCTTCACCAGAACCCCTGACCCAGGCGCCATGAATTTCACAATTTTGGAAGGGGCATTCTTCCTTATCATAACCAAGCACTTCCTTTGTTTGAATAATACCCAGGAGCAGAGAAGAATTTGAAAGAATTCATGCATTTTCCCTATATAATCAATAGAGCCCCTCCCTAACACCAGAACCCTTCACCCAGGGGCCACGAAATTCACAATTTCTGAGGAGGCAGCCATGCTCATCATAACTATGTACTTAGTTTATTTAATATCCAATAGAGAGAAGATTTTCAAAGAAATAATGCATTTTCACTATATAGTCAATAGAGCCCCACCCTAACACCAGAACCCCTGACCCTGGGGCCAAATTCACAATTTTGGAAGAGGCACTCTTGCTCTTCATGACTATGTACTTAGTTACTTTATTTAATACCCAGGAGCAGAGAAGAAGTTTTTCAAAGAATTAATGCATTTTCACCATATAGTCAATAGAGCCCTGCCCTAACACCAGAACCCCTGACCCTGGGGCCATGAAATTCACAAGTTTGGAAGAGGCTCTCTTACTCATCATGTCTATATACTTAAATTGGTTAGTTTATTTAATACCCAGGAACAGAGAAGATTTTCAAAGAATTAATTCATGAAATTCACAATTTTGGAAGAGGCACTCTTGCTCTTCATAACTATGTACTTAGTATATTTGATACCCAGGAGCAGAGAAGAAGATTTTCAAAGAAATAATGCACTTTCACTATATGATCTATATAGCCCCGCCCTAGCACCAGAACCCCTGACCCTGGGGTCATGAATTTCACAATTTTGGTAGAGTGCTCAATGCTTATTACAATCATGCCAACAGTTTGACTGCTTGATGTCCAGGAGTAAAGAAGAAGATTTTTAAAGATTGCATTAATTTTGGTGGTTTTAGCCCCACCCCTCAGGCCCCAGGGGGGCAGGGACCATGAAAGTCACAATTTTTGTTCCTCTTCACCCATAAATGCTATATACCAAATTTGGTTGAAATTGGTTGAGCGGTTTCAGAGAAGAAGCTAAAATGTTCAAATGTTAACGCACGTCGCAAGACGACGGACGAAAACGGATAGCAATAGGTCACCTGAGTGACTCAGGTGACCTAACAATAAACAGAATTATGTTTCTTAGTATAGTGTACTTGTGTACATAATCTTACTGAAATTGGAACAAAACTGGAAATTGTGGTCCCCCGCTTTCGGTGTCTCAATGGCTAGGATGCAATTATTTGTGGCATATTGTAACTTTTTTGCTTGTGCATCTTATCTTATCCCTCCATCATACAAAAGAAGATATAAATTATTGAATTAACAAGAGGCCCAAGGGCTTTAAAGGTCACCTGAGTATAAAACAACAATCCATAGAGGATCCATAGAGTGTAAAATAAACTGATAGAAGCAGCTTTTGTAAAACTTTGATCGTCCATTGTGGCCCCACCCTATCCCCAGAGTCATGATTTAAACAAACTTGAATCTATACTACCTGAGGATGTTTCCATGAAAATAAAACCAATCGTGGCTTTGCTGTTCTTGAGAAAAGATTTTTTTCAAGATTTTTCCTACGTATTCCAAATAAAACTTTCATTGTCCATTGTGGCCCCACCCCACTTCTGGGTATCATGATATGAACAAACTTAAATCTACACTACCTGAAGATGTTTCAACATAAGTTTCATCTTTCTTGGCCTAGTGGTTATGGAGAAGATTTTTTTAATGTATTCCCATATCAAACTTGATCGTCCATTGTGGCCCCGCCCTACCCCTGGGGTTATAATTTGAACAAACCTGAATCTACACTACCAGAGGATGTTTCCACATAAGTATCATCTTTCTTGGCCCAGTGGTTCTGAAGAAGAGGATTTTTAAAAATTGGTCTATGTATTTCTATGTAAAACTTTGATCGTCCATTGTGGCCCCACCCTACCCCTGGGGGTTACGATTTTAACAAACTTGAGTCTGCATTACCTGAGGATGTTTCCATATAAGTTTCATCTTACCTGGTCCGGTGTTTCTTGAGAAGATTTTTAAAAGAGACCATTAATTTTTCACTAATTCTTAATTATCTCCCCTTGGAAGAAGGTGTGGCCCTTCATTTGTAAAAATTTGAATCACCTTTACATAAGGATACTTTGTGGCAAGTTTGGTGGAAATCGGCCCAGTGGTTCTTGAGAAGAAGTCGAAAATGTGAAAAGTTTACGCACGACGCACACCCGCACGACGACGGACGAGAACAGATAGCAATAGGTCACCTGAGTGACTCAGGTGACTTAATAAAAGTCACAGCAAAGATTTAAGCTTCTCAAAACTGCATCAAACTTCAAGATCAAGGTCAGGAGGTCAAATATCATAATACAGTCTGAAAGGTCTTGTCACAAGTAATGCGCAGGTGAAAAATATGAAGGTCTTGTTTCCTCTGAAGCAAAAGTTATGGCCAAACTTCAAATTTTTGATAAGTAGGTCAAACCTCCAGGTCAAGGTCATGAAGTCAAAAATGATAGTTTTTTTTTCTGAAAGATGTCATAGGTAATTACATATAAAATATGATAGCCCTATCCTCTTTCATTGAGAAGTTATTACCAATGTAAAACAAGATGTGTTTGTGAAACACTGATGCCCCCGTATGGCAACTTATAGCAAAGGTTAAACTTTCTCAAATGCAAATCAAATGTGTTGGTACCCAAAGTTAGGTCTTGTCTCGAGAAATATACTTGTGAAATATGAAAGCCCTAGCAGAAACCATTGAATAGATATGAAAAAGGTTAAAGTTTTTTTCAAAAGTATGTCAAACATCAAGGTCAAATGGTCAAAATCAATAGTGCCCAAGGAAAGGCCTTCTCCCAAGAAATAAACAGGTGAAATATGAAAGCCGAAGCATCACTCGTTCAAAAGTTATGGCCAAGGTTAATTTTTTTTTTTTACAAAAGTAGGTCAAACTCCAAGGTGAAGGTCAATGAATTACAATTGTTGGTATCCAAAGGAAGGTCTTGTCACAAGGAATAGACATGTTAGATGTGAAAGCCCTAGCACCAACTGTTCAAAAGTTCCGTCCAAGGTCAAAGTTTTCAGAAAGTAGGTCAAACTCCAAGGTCAAAGGGACAAAGTTTTTTGGTACCCAAAAGAAAGGATTTATCACAAGGATTACATTTATGAAGTATGTAAGCCTTAGCACCAACCGTTCAAAAGTTATGGTCAAGGTTAAAGTTTTCCAAAAGTAAGTCAAACTCCAAGGTCTAGGACAAAGGGTTAAAGTTGTTGATATCCAAAAGAAAAGGACTTGGCATCCAAAGGAAGGTCTTGTCACAAGAATTACACATATCAAGTATGAAAACCTTAGCACCAATTGTTCAGAAGTTGTGGCCAAGGTTAAAGTTGGGTAAAATTTTGCAAAACGGGGCCAAATTCCAAAGTCAGGGTTAAAAGGTGAAATATGATGGTACACAAAGAAAGGTCTTGCCAGTGGAATACACATGTGAATATGAAATCCATAGCTCTAACCAATCAAAAGTTATGGGCAAGGTTAAAGTTTTTGCGGACAGACAAACAGACAGACGGACGGACGGGGCAAAACTATATACACCCGAATCTTCGATACAGGGGCAAAAAAATTAAAAAAAAGACTGTAGTTTAAACTTTTAAGGTCAAGGTCACGAGGTCAAAAAACCAGAGTGTATTCGGAAAAGTCTTGAAACAAGCAATACACATGTCAACTATAAAAAATAATCTTCTCTCTTTCAAAAGCTATCAGCAATGTTAACTTTTTTATTATAAGGTCAAACTTCAAGGTCAAGGTAATGGGGTCAAAAATCATAGTAAATTTGGAAAGGTCACAGGTCATGCACATGAAAAATATAAATGTCCTATCTTCTCTCATTCGGAAGTTATAAGCAATGTTAATTTTTTTGAAAATCAGGTCAAACTTCAAGGTCAAGGCAATGCGGTTAAAAATAATAGTACATTTGGAAACGTCTTGTCACAGGTAATGCATTTGTCAAATACATGTATGAAAACCCTATTCTCTCTCATTCAGAAGTTATAACCAATGTTAATTTTTTTGGAAAATTAAGTCAAACTTCAAGGCAAGGTCACTGGGTAAAAAATCATAGTGTATTTAGAAAGGTCTTGTCACAGGTAATGTACATGTGAAATATGAAAACCCTATTTTTTCTTTATCAAAAGTTGTGACCAAGGTTAAAGCTTTTGTAACAGACTGACAAACGTACAAGACTGACAAACAGACAGATTGTAGAATAAGATTTCATTTCCCCTCGCTTTTGCGAAAGTGAGAGGGGGGCAATAAACATATATATTTGATGAAGGAGAAACATTGAGACTCGCATATTCATGATTTTAAGGAGGAATGCTACACCAAAACTTCATTTAATGGACCTCTAAGACATCTCATTTGAAATATGTTTTCAGCATGGAAAGATGATATTAACTCTTATGTGTTTAGTTTTCATAAATAGTTTTTTATTTAAAAAAAAAAACTAAATTGCCTATTTGACTCTTCTTGACATGTTTTATTAAATATTTATATTGTGCACTTATTAAAGGAAAATTGTAAACTCTAAAGCATATCTTATTTTCAAATAAAACGATTTTTAAATATTCTTTGAAAAATACAACAACAACAACAAAAAAAAAAAAAAAAAAAAAAAAAAAAAAAAAAAATCATATAAAATAATTAAGAGATAATATCAAACTTTCCATGCTGAAAAGATTTGTCTTAAAAATCCATTAAATATAATTTTGGTGAAGCATTCCACCCTAAAAAGCTCACTAGTTTAGGGCGTTGAAAATCCTTGTTTTTCTTCTATAGTTGTGTATCAACAGAGAAATACTTTTCATTTTTTCATAATCAAAATATTATTAGCCATTGTCTTGATAGTTTCATGCAGCAAATTATATCATATTAATATCATATTAATAGCTTTAGCTTTTTAGAAATGAAAAAAAGTCAAAAAATGTTATCAATAGGAGAGCCTCAGTACAATGATAAGCAAGTATCTCCTACTGAAAATGGTTAATGATAGAGCCTTGCTTATTCCCCTTTATCGCACATTTTAATTGTCTTCACATCCATTCACTTACAAGTAATTACATGCTTTTGATATCTGAAAAATTTAAATATTACTTCTGTGGGAATAGTTATTAGTTTGGAATTCAAATTACTCTTTCTTGCATAAAATTGTTCTTAGAAGAATCTGTTCAACGTGTTCAAATTTGAGTCATAGACTGGAATTGACAAGAAGAATGCATTGGCAATGATTTTATCATATGACTGATGGTATGTTGGGGGCATACGTGAACTTCCCCAGTCTCACGGGTCTGATATGCTACAAGTAGTGCAGATTTCATTGTCAAGGTCCTCATTATTTCTAAAGTCTGTGGTGGGGTTATTGTTAAAAAAATCTAGCTAAACCTTTAACAACAGAATACTGGTTTATTTGCGTTTTAGCTGTGTTGAACTTAAGCTTAATGCACTGGCGCCCGATATGATGAGTACACTTACTGTGAAGTAGGTAAAAAATTTGACAAGACAATGTAGCTACAAGTGAGTGTCAACAGAGGCTCAGAATAAAATTTTACTTTCACAGAGTTTGTTATCCTCGTCTGCGGCGTTGACACAGTCCGTTGTGTTGTCACAGAGCTTACGGGCCTCAATGCACTGGGACCCATTTCCGTAGCAGTCAAAACTTTCACTAGGACAAGGACCTTTTGATGTAGCTAAAAATATTAAGTAGTCTAATGAATGTATGACTCTCCCCTTATATTCCTAGCACTTAAAGAAAATGAGTTCAAACACTTACGACAGCCATCTTCATCTGATCCATCCATGCATTCAACATCGCCATTACATCTCAGGGACTGAGAGACACAGTCACTTTTATTGCATTTGAATTGATCTGGTCGACAAGTAATTGTACCTTTTGGGAAAAGAAATTTTTAAAACAGCTTTTCTCATTTTTCCAATATATATATATATATATATATATATATATATATATATATATATATATATATATATATATATATATATATATATATATATATATATATATATATAGGTATATGAGGTTGTTTGTGGGCACCGACCTTCTAAACAGGTTTGTGGGATCTCGCATTTCTACATTGCATAGCTATGTCATATTCATGAATTAGGCGTTATATATGGTCATTATATAATATATAATATAATTTTTGAGATAAGATTAAAAATGTTGTATATCATTGTGGGTCATTAAATTCATATATATAGAGCATTGTGGGATAAATTTTATACATCGCACAATGCTCTATATATATGAATATCATGACCCACAATATTATCATATGCTATATATATTATGTGCTGCATTTCACAATATTAGACATAAGAATTAATGTTTGATATAAATATATATATGTATATTTACATATGTACAATATGGAATGAATCATTAAGAACAGTTTTGCTGGATTCAATATAAGATTTTAAATATTACTTTTCAAGTATTTTGGGGTCATATTACATAATGACTCACTGCGATATACGATTTATGAGATTCTTAACAAGGTATTTTAGGGATATCCTCTCTCTCTATATATATCCCACAATTTCTTACATACACAAATATATATAGTGACAAAGTTGATTTATCAAATAATGTCCACCCCACAATGTATTATTTATAATTTATTTATTCATTAAGCATTGTTAGATATTGAACGGCATATTTTATCTATATGCCTACTTATCCCAGATTTTCTTATATACATGTATATAGTGAACCACATTTAAGCATTGAATTCTTATTTTTAAAAGTAAATATACAGATTTAATCACTGCATTGATTCCATAATGTCCAATCTGTAATGTATTTTTATTAATTCAACATATAGGATAGCAGAGTAATATTACAAGATTCTACACTATATTTTTATGCAATCGCCTGTCCCACAATTCGTTATATACATATATATATATATATATATATATATATATATATAGTGACCCACAAACAGCTATCATCACTACATTTATAACATAATGACCTTCCATTCGTGAATTATTCATTTAAACAATAAAGAGCTTATCAACCTTATATTATGAGATTTTAAAGACAATATCTTACGTATATGCTTTCATATCCAAAAGTTTGTTATAAATATATCTATATCATGACCCACAAACAGGTATAATCACTATATTTATCCCACAGTTCATATATACATAGATACATGTACCGTGACCCACAAACAGGTATAATCACTATATTTATCCCACAATTCATTATATACATATATACAGTGACCCATTAACAGGTATTATCACTATATTTATCCCCCAATTCATTATATACATATATACAGTGACCCACAAACAGGTATAATCACTATATTTATCCCACAATTCATTATATACATATATATAGTGACCCACAATCAGGTACAATCACTACATTTATCCCCCAATTCATTATATACATATATACAGTGACCCACAATCAGGTATAATCACATGCAATATATATATCCCACAATTCGTATATACAATGACCCACAAACAGGTATAATCACTTCATCTATCCCATAAGTCAATCCCTTATCGTAATATATTTACTATTACCATAATCTATTTATTCAACATATAGCTTATCAGCCTAATATTAGAAATTCTCAACAAGAGATTTCATCCCCGAGCCTACATATCCCACAGTTTCTATATACGAATAGATAGTGACACAAAATAGGTATAATTACTACCTTAGCCCGATAATGTCCATCTCATAATATTTTATTTATTTATTCAATATTATGACATTATTAAAAAGATTATTTTATGCATAACACCTACTCATCCAATAATTTCTTACATATACATGCAGTGACCCACAAACTGGTGCATTCATTAGACTGATCCCATAATGTTCATCTTATCGTACTAATATTTTATTCATTTATTCAATATACAGCTAATAAGTCTTATATTATAACACTCTTGCATGTTACACTTTTTTTTTGCAATCGCCTACTTTTCAAACAATTCCTCATATACATGTAAATTCGTGTATATAGTGACCCACAAACAGGTATTAGCATGTACTATACATTGATCCCGTAATGTCCAACTCGAAAGTGTATTAATTATTTATTCATTATGCAACGTTTCATCCGAAATTATTAGATTCTTAACAAGATATTTTATCTAAACGCCTACTTATCCCAGAATTTCTTTTAAACATAATTATTAATTAACCAAAAACAAGTATAATCATCGCGTTGATCCCTTAATGTCCAATCCATTACGTATTTTTTTTCTTTATTCAATATACAGGTTATCAAATTAATACTATGAGATTTTCACAATATATTTTATGTAATCGCTTGTTTATCCAACAATTCGTAATATACATATATTATAGTTACCCACAAACTGGTATGATTGCTACATTAATCACATAATGTCCATCCCAAAATGTATTATTTATTTATTCAACACAGAGCTTATCAACCTTATATTATGAGATTTTTAACAAAATATCTAATCTATATGTTTCGTATCCAATAATTTTTTATGCATATTTAAATATAGTGAACCACAGAGTGGCATATAATCACTTTATTTATCCCACAATACATTTATATATACATTTGTACAGTGACCCACAAACAGGTATAGTGACTATAGGTATCCCACAATTCGATATATACATATATACAGTGACCCAGAAACCGGTATAATCACTTCATTCATCCCATAATGTCCATCCCATACCATAATACCATTATAATAGGATGATATTTTATCAATGAAGAGAAAGGTTTAAAGCGTCAAGTGCCTGTTCATTGATCCTAATAATTTACAGAAAGGGGGTGCACCCTGTGAAAATGTCTACATAATGTACAGTAGTTACGAAGATTTTAAAGATTGTATGAATTTTGATGGATATATGTCGACACAACAAACATTAAAAGGCTAATCTAAAACTGCAATATTCCGATTAGTATTATCTGCAGAAAACACTCAACAAAATATATCTGAAAGCAAATATATGTCTAATTTGACAAGAAATTTTACTCCCATTTCACAGAACTTGAATATTATTCAAATAGAATTACTAAAAGTTAAACATCTCATTTAATAAATATTCTTATTATGATCGACCTTCATAATCCACCCATTTCAATTCAATTGACGGAGTATTAACGGAGAATATTTAAGAACCCGGGTTTTTAATTTGCCCGTACAGGTCCGACAGCACCAACCCATTTTACCAACACTCGAATTTTGACAATGGAAGGAAATTTTCAATAAAGAAATGATAAAATTTATACCGAACACATCTATCGTATTTTGTATCATAAACCGACAACGCAAATGGCGTGATACCTTACATGTACATTGTGAACAAAATACAATAAGTTTCATTTTGATAACTGGTCATCATGGTCATTATTTAGGGGATTATTATTGAAGAATGATTCAATTTGATCCTGAGAGAGGATTTTGGGGCGGGTCATGTCTCTTATTGTTTCCTCACAAACCAACCTAATTTGAATATATAATTAATTTTGTACGATATAGGTATCGATACACACAGATTTGAAAAAAAAAAAAAATGTTTCGTGATACATGTACGTTGATATTAAAACATATATATCATTTTTCATTCTTGTTCTATAAGTTAGAAAAGAATATCAAAAATTATAAGAGGTTTGGTATAAGTTTAGGAGTAAGGGTTTGAACGGAAACCCGCTGAGAAAATTGCATTTAAAGAGATTCGCTCCTCAGCTTTTGAGCATGTTTTTGGTTCGATCTCTATTTAAAAAAAATCTGCATAATATTTTAGTTCTTACAATAAATTTGAGTCTACAATGCCAATTAAACTATATTCAATTAAAATTCCAAGATTAAATTCCATTCCAAAAGCATTAGAAAAATATTTTGACGGAAGTTTTTTTTTTTTTTTTTTTTTTTTTTTTTTTTTAGAAAAAATGATAGATTTTTCTCTTTCGAAGTATTTACACCACTGTTAAGTTTGAATTCCTATTTTTCCATGCAAGTTGCACACAGAGTTATTTTGTGCAGTGAAATGTTTTATGTTGGTCCCAAATTATTTATCAAAATATCTGCCATGAATTCTATTATCATCTTGTGACAAATATAGCAAATTTATTGTGAAAGTCCAGATAAAAAATAGCCTCACTTTATGATAAAAATTGACACATTTTTAATATATTTTTTTTTAAACTACATCATAAACCCCCACATTTAATTTTCTTTTCTGAATATATAATATAATTTTAACCATTCTGCTGAAATTCAGCAAAATCTTTATATTCTCAAATGATTGACTGCTTGTTTAATGTTTAACGCCGAGTCGGCAATATTTCAGCGGTGGATAATTCTGTTTATATGATCGGGTTTTGAAAGTTTTGGTTTCTTTGGCGGCCCCCGATGAGCCTACTCTTTTTCGAAATCCAGAGAAAAGATCCTTTACGTGACAAGGGGGTTGTAATCCTTGACAAGGGGCACCATTTAATGTCCTATCCGACGGACTTAAAAATACGTAAACTGTTAAAAAATAAATTGAGCTATGTATATTTCTCATCAAAATTGCTTGAATTACTTACTTCTAAATTTTCCTGTAAAAACCAGTTTCATGCAAATATTCTAAAATTGTATTAACATTTGTAAGAAAGTTCTTACATCATTCTCACATTAACTAAAAGTCTCCTTTGAATAGGCGAGAAATCGGAACATTCCAAAGGAATATGATTAATAGTTAGCGGACAGTCACAGGATATACATTCTGGCTCAAACCCTCGTTTTAATATTATAAGTATGCATGTTAATTTTTTGAATGAGCAATACGTATTCTTGAAATAATCACTTCGTCTTGACGTTTAAGGTTGAAGTCAAATGATTTATTAACTTTGTTTTCTATAGCATAAATTTTAAATGATTTTATTGCTTGTTATTTTTTTAATGCCAGAAAAATGACATTTTCTGAATGCAGAAAGGTCAAATAATTGACTATGCAAAGTAATTTGAAAATTTTTCGTTGTCATAAATTTTAATGTGTTTATTCTGGATAAAATAAGACTTTATGATTTGTTTGGATAAGAAATATTGAAGGAAAAACTTCGAAAAATTGATATATTTGTTAGACATAATTACAGTGCAAAAAGGTCATATAAAATGATCCAAAGTGCCAAAAAAGAGCACTACCACTCATTTTTTGTTTTCATTTTTAATCAAGCTCTATGTGTAGATTAAAAAATTATACTACTGAGTATTCTTAATGCTTTTTGTAACATGATCCAATCTCCTAAATCGCATTAATTATTGCGTTTAAACAAAAAAAAGACTGCGTTTAATCGCAATGTTTATTGCTTTTAAATGCAAAGCACAACTCGTAAAAATGCATACGCCATATTAGTTTTCCTATTTCCGATATACGCAATGGGGTATACTTTTCGCATTTGTTACACCTGACTGCTTTCTTGTCAGGGGTATACCTGCGTGGAATGTATGACAAGTGTTCCTGTTGGTTATGTTACATTACCTTTGTTTACATTTTATTGCAGTTTACGTGTATTAGTGTTTGTTTTGCACTGACCTGTGCAACTGATGTTAGTTTCTTTAGTAACTTTTTTTTCTGCCGTGGAAGAAGCACAGTTACTTTTGTCGCTACCTGAGAGTTTTACAATAGCTACATGTATGTAGAATACAATTCGTCCGTCACCGATGAAAACTGATTACATTGAACTGTGACCATGTTAACGGCTTATTTTGGGTCCGTACAGGTAACGGAAAATGCAAAGTAATATGGCAGACAAACCTAGATTTCTACCTTTTACGAATCGTGTTCAGCTTTAACTTATAAACCATTAAAAAAAAGGAATTTTCTGGCCGGTTACATGTACCGACTGCGGTCCAAACGTACATTGTATCAGGATATATCAGTATATCATTACAACACTACATAAGCATCAAAACAATTCTTGAAAATTTACAAAACATTGACTTTTTATGAAATATTTGTAATGTGTAAGGATATTATTTCGAACAATGGGGGATGCAGTTGGGAAAACATAATTTTGGCTTAAAGATTTTCAATCCTCATGCTTTTTCGGATACTTGCAGTTTCGGCCCAAGATACAGATCATCGTGTAAGATCTCATGGACGGCAAAATCAGACTTCCGCGTATATTCCAAGTCATTAACATGTCTCTATTAATATATATATATATATCGAAGTACAGTTAAGGTGCGCAATGGAAATATCAGCAATTTTTGTGATTAAAAAATATATTCTTAATCAGGATGCCGATTCTTTTTAGTACCTTATTTATATTGGACAAATGTAATTACGGTTAATAACTACATATTGAGGACGATTAGATTTTATATTTAGACATGTCACGTGTAGCGACAGTCACGTGATTTTAGCACATCTACTTACAATATTGAGGTCACCTATAAATTTCACTAGTGCAAGGGCATAACCAAGTTAAAGTTGTAAGTTTAGTTTATAAATATTTTCAACACGCATTGTAGTTTGTGAAAAGTGCTGCGATCCTATATAGATTCTGCTATTTCATTGTTAAAATCAAATTTGTATGACCGCATGCTGTATTTTTTGCTGGTCAACGGCATAAAATATAGATATAATTAATTCATTTTCAAGATTTCATCAGGATCGCAGCACTTTTCAGATACCTTTATACTTCTAGAATTTATTTGTAAAAGTTTACTATGATCCATTGAGTGTATGCCCTTGCACTAGATCGATTTATTACGACCCTTAAATTACCCTCCGATGTACTTGCATACAAATATACGGCAGTATCAATTAAATAGGAAATGTACAGAAAATATATGAATAAAATCTTAAAGAAGACATTGCATCCAAGTTTATGGCCACTTAAATATCTGCAAATAATATTTTATTTAATTATAGAATACATTTTTCGTTGTAAAAATATTACTTGATCCGCCTCTCACTGCGTACAAACTGCGTCAAGTTTTACGAAATGACGTCACATCGACAAGTGCATCGCGATCATTGACTTGTTTATATCTTGCTATGTGGGATTTAACTAACGACAAAACAGCATGTTATAGTAAGTTTTGATGTAGTTTGATGGTCTACTACAGTTTAAAATAGCAAATCATTTCATTTTGTGTTATTTTAAAGAATTGTTGGTTTTGTATGATGTCATAATTAATATTTCCCGTACAAATTAGGCTCCCCCCCCCCTTTTGCAGCCTTAACTGTGCTGCATTTCAACATAATTTACTTTAAACATTTTAGCATAATGACAGTTTTTTCCTTTACATAAGGCCACATGTATATATATATATATATATCAACGTATCTTTAAAAATATACATATTAGGGATGTTAATTTACTCGGGTAGCCTAATAGAATAACCGGGGTCTTTGGTCAAGCGATAATCGAGTGCTCATTAAAATAATTTTTGTCTTATCTGTTTATCTGTACTTTCTTGTCAAAATGCTTGTACACTCAATATTAAAAGCAAGCCACTGTCACACCTATAATTTATGCTTCTGTATATAAATTAAAATTAAAATCTCTACCGCATATCTTGTCTTTAAGTTCACTTTATCAAATACTAACTATGGTGTGTAATTTCTTCTCCAGATGCTAATACATGTATAAGTAATTGAACGATCAATCGTGTCTATAATTCCAACTCATTTATTGATCCGCTTGACAGTGGAACAGTTAGACTGTTCTTTTCATCAAAATTTAAGAGAAGCCTGTGATAAATCTTAATTATGCAAGTTTTGTGTGAACAAATGTGTTAAATTAATTCCATGGTGGAATTTAATGTTCACCATGGAATTAATTTAATTAGACATTAAGTATGTAATCATTCTAGTTAAAAATAATTCGTTTCGCAAATCAAAGGGTCTAAGCTTTGATAACAACCGAAGATAAAAAAAAAAGCGATTTATAAATGAATTTAGATTACAATAGCACATTTTTAACGAGTAACCGAGTAAAAAATATTTAGTCGATAGTCTTTATGACCGAACGATAGTCGAGTACTCGATGACATCCCTAGTACATATAATAAGCCTAATTATGTTCTATCTTTATGTAGTCTACCAATTTATGTTCCAAGTTTTATTAAAACTAGCTGCAGATCAGTAGCTCGCTGCTCTGAAAAAAAATTGTGATGGATGACCAGAGAGCTACAGTGCCACCCATAGAAAAAACTGTATATTTATTGCGCACAAAAAGTTGCGCTCAATTTTGGATTAATTTTTTCCAAATTCTTACCTCAACTGCAGAAAAGCTCGATATTAAAATATTCCTTTGATTTCTATCAGCTACTCTCATATTTGATATCTGCACGAAGCGCGTTGGACTGAATTATCTTGCCGTCCAAAATGGCAGTGTACATAGGCAAAATTTTCGACGGTTTCAATTTCAGACCCAGGAGGGATATTTACAATGGCTATAAGGAATGTTTTGTTGTTGAAATAGTAAAAGAATATGTTAGAAACACATGGTTAGTAATATTTTGAGATGGCACTTTGAAAAACACGGAGAAATTAATCGAAAAAAAAGCGTAATTTTCTGTGCGCAATAAATATACACTTTTTTCAATGGGTGGCACTGTAGCTTTCCGGTCTGTCAATATTTTTTTTCCGGAGAGCTACAGTTCTGCAGCTATATTAAAACTGGACGAAAACTGTAGAAAACGTAGCACTTCGAAAATATATTTACAGACGAAAAGACAAACAAAAGAACGGCTATCCCAGATCTAAATCACATAAGCTAAACATATGCAATATTTCTTCATTGAATATTAATACAGTAGTCAATGAAGACCTATCATTAAGAACACATTTTATATCCAGTAAAGTTTCCAGTTTAATTTTATTGCCGAATATGAAAAGTATAGAACACCGGAAAATAAAAGTTCAAGATTTTTAATAATATCGGAAATGAAATGCAGCCCGTTAGACACAGTTAAATTATTTAACTACATAATTTATTTACCTTTTTCGTGGTCTATTAACCTTTTCTTAAGAATCCGGGATCGTTTCCCATAAGTTCCCCTTTGTATTACATGGCGCGTTCGGTACAAAGAAACTCGTTTAGTACGAACACGGATATTGCGAATTCACGGATATAGCGAAGTTTTCTTGGATCCCCATCTAGATAAAATTAACGAATTCCTAATACGGATATAACGAATTACGGATATAGTAATTTCACAGGTCCTCAGGATTTCGCTATAACCGAGTTTTACTGTAGTTATTTTCACAATGTGAAACCAACATTATTTTCACAATGTGAAAGGTTCCTTCTGAGAGTTCCAAAATACACTCTCATTCAATAAATGTTACAGTATTTCACTGTTGAAAATATAACAAACTATATTATTATTTGAATATTCTATGTTGCTGTAACTCTTACTTAAATATGAGGTACACTACTATTAATGTTTATTAATCAAGTTATTATTGTTATAATCCTTAACAGAACTGGGTAAATAATGATAAAATTAATCTAAGATTACCAAAATCAAGATTCAATGAATTTACTCCACATATCTGTACATAATTGTTGAAAAGGGAGGCATTCCCTACATGAAATTCTGTTTCTTGTATTTAGTGATTTGACGGTGCTTAAAAAGTCTATAATATGTATTTCGTGACGCGTTTCTGTAATTGAAAGTATGCAGCTCATAAAAAAAATGGAATGGACGAGTACGATGTATCCTTTTTTCAGATCATTTTTCCATCACAAACCTGCCGAAGACGCAGTCATTACGTGGAAGGGGTGGGGTGGGGGTGTCAACTGAGTTAAATATTTGAGAAGCAAATAAAGTAACAATTTGTTTTACAATTTGAAACAGACTACGAGCATTTCCTAGTTAACATGTTACTATATCTTCTTTTGTACAATTCTACCCGAAATGTAGGTGTGGGCACAAAAATTCCCTTGCCCTCTCAAAAAAAAAAAGATAGGACACTAACCTCAGCCGCCCTTCCCCCGTGATTACGCTTATGCTTGCAGCTAAGTAAGTTTTGTAACTTTATATTTCCTGATAATTGTTTAATGATATAATTTTACAGTAGTGAATTGCTGTGTAAATACATTGCTTAATGTTTGTTTGTTAATTTGTATCGCCTCCCAACTTCTAGTTATTCACAGTGGGGTGCCGTCTGGTAGGGGGAGTTTGGTAGCCAGCATCTCTATTAATCCGCAGTATATAACTGTCAATGAGGGGATGACCAGTATAAATAGGGTTCAATTGGTTAATTGCTCTGTAGACTTGTTTATTATTTTGAAGATGTCGGAGGCACAATTAAGACGGGCTAGAGAGGATTTGGTAATTAAACATTTATTATAGTTTGGTTAAGATTTACCAAGTGGCACCTGATATTTCACCGAAATTCTTGGTAAAATTATTCCACACCAAGGGCTTTTGGAGAAATTATTTGTGATAGCCTAAATTATTAAACGGCTATTACTTTTCTTATTTCTGGGAATTAACACCAGCACCAATTTTACACCGAAATATTTACCAAGGTTTTGTGTATTGGTGACTTGGTTAATTTTGGTAAACACCGAGCCGCACCGAAATATTTACCAAGGTGTAGCTCTGGTGACTGATTAATTAGGGAATTGAATAAAAAATAAAATATTCATTGGTAATTACATATAACTTTGGAAATTATTAGGTAAGTGAGGTGAATAAAAAAAGTTGGGGTGAATTAATCTCATTATGTTCATAAGTTTCTTTATTTTCTTTAAACTGTAAATAAATGGTAGAATAAAATTGGTTTTATTTCTTAAAGAAAAGTAAAGGTTTATCTATTAATACAAGGATTACTTTATCAAATTGATACATTGGGATTTATATCTTGGGATTTACTAGTGCAGTGGATTATAGTTTGCGTTACATTGTGTGATTCAGTATTGAGTATTAAATAATTTTAACAAGAAAAACCACGTTCCCTATAAAAATTGTGTTGACGAGTTCCACTCGCGTCAAAGTGTAAACAGGATATTTTATAAATATTGTTGCGTATGTATACACGTTTTATTTCTGCTTAAGATGGTTTCAGTTATTTAAACAAATTTTATTAACAACTGAATATACAAATAAGTGTATCTTCATTTTCAAACTTCAGAATAATGTCATCTTGACATATTATATTTAGTGTTTGTGCATCAGATTCCCAAACCTAAAAATATCTTCAGAAACTTTTATGTTATCCGTATGCTCTATAGGGCTACTTGTTGATATGAAAGTTCAGATCAAAAGATTACGCTCCCAGAGAGGGAATTGATCCATTGAAGCTTCTTAATGAAGCGTGAATTCTCCCGAAATTACCTACATCTGATACAGAATTAGTGGTGTTCAACAATAATTCTGTTGGATAGCGTTTTAACTTGAAATACAAGGCAACTTTCAAACACTTACACACTATAAAATGTGTATACATATTATTGACGTGTAATTCATACAGACTTGTTAAGTAGGCATATTTCAATAATCTACTGTTAAGTTCATAAATCCAAATTTCTCTGTGTACATCAATACGTGTGAGTATACACGAAAATCGTATTCAAATCGAGAATCAAATATTAAGATTTCATGAGATTGCATGTTCACTAAATGACAAATCTTTTTTTTTTTTTTTTTTTTTTTTTTTTTTCAAGCACAAGTGTCATTTTTAACTCCGTGGAAGCAGCTGCAATAAAAATGCCATATTGCATGTAAAACGTGTATTCAGGTTGTTCTTATGATGATGATTAACATGATTAAGAGATAAAGATTCTTTAAAAAAAAAAATAAAAGAATCTTTCTCCGACCCCAGTAAAACATTCTTTAAAACGATATTTTGGTGATAAAATATGTAGAAGTTCGCTGCACTTACATTGTATTATCACATTATGACATTATGTGCCGATATGTATGCATGGACCATTCCATCGTCCATTCTTCATAAAGAGAAAAAAGTATCAATTTGTCGTCGGTGTTAAGACCGCGGAACATTAACTGGCAAAATTGGAAATATGCAGCTTACGTCATTTTCATCTGTTACAGTCAAAACATTTAATGATAGACAATGAATTCGGCACGGACGTCTGCGAAAACATTGGATTGAAATTGCAATTCGAAATTCATTTTCAATCCACCTCAGCTACGCTAGAACGCACGGTGTTACTGATTGACACAGAAGACAAATAATTTGAAATATATATAAATCAGAATTTCTATCCCATGTTTTTAAAGAAATATAAAGGGATAAATATTTGATTTCTGTTTGGTATGTGTGTGTTGGGGGGTTGGAGGGAGGGGGGGGGGGGCTGAACGATCTTGGAAATGAATAAGAACGTTTTATTTTAGTTTGGACAACCCCTCCCTGTTTTTGTTTGTCAAACATTTTTCAGAGAAGAAAAAACTAAAAAATAAAAAGCTCTTGTCACCCTAGAAATTAATATATTCTTCATGTGAAGGCATGATCTGACTCGACAATTTTTGACATCCCCCCCCCCACCTTTCTAGAATCAAATGGCCATCCCCTGAAAAAATAATCTCTGTATTCTAGGACTTTGACGTGTCCTTAAAATTATAGGTTAAACAACTCATATAAATATGAATTTCAAATAATATGTATTTGGGACTTGAATTTATTTGTCTTTTGAATCATACATTCACACTTAAGGTTTGAAAAAAGCTTAGATGGATTGAAATTGAATTTCAAATTTTTTTCAGTGAAGAAGAAAATAAATAATGTCTTTTGTCATCCTACAAATATTTAATATATTCTTTCATGTGAGACATAACCATAAATAATCTGATTCGACAAAATTTGCCAGCCCCCCCCCCCCCAACTTCTAGAATCAAATGGTCTTCCCCTAAAAGAATATACATATAGCTATATCTCCTATAATTTTTGTTTGTCCTCAAAATAGAAAATTGTTATGCATTAATTTCAAACGAAACGCATTTGGGAACTGAAATTATTTGTCGTTTCGATCATACATTATAGCTTTGCGAAAAATAGCTCAGGTGGATTGAAAATGAATTTCGAATTGCAAATTCAATCCAATGTTTTCGCAGACGTCCGTGTCAAATTGTACCCGCCCATTTAATTGTATATCATCAAGTGTTTGCTGCGACAGATGGAAATGACGTAAGCTGCATATTTCCAATTTTGCCAGTTAATGTTCCGCGGTCTTAATTTGTATCAATGAACGACATGTACAGTAAGGGTAGCCAGGTACATATTATCGCCGGCGAAAAAAAGTACAGGGTGGCGATATTCACTGTCAGATGCATCCCAAGAATTCCGTGCCAATATAGCTTTGAGCTGAACTCCATAAAAGTGCTACCGGTACTCCCCTAAGAATGATTCGAGAAAAAATGATTGCAGCTAGAAGCTTGGAAAAAATAAACTTTTCACAAATATTTCCTTCGAATGTCATTTATAGCATTCATTTCCTTTATTAAATATGGTCAATTATTTTGTTACCATGCGTTCTTCTTTTCTTAAATGTGGAATGTATTTCAATTTTATGCAGAATTAATGAAATTAATCTTGGAACATAGCAATTTTTTATTCAAGCCCCAAAATATTTCTGAATCTAAGGAGAATCCATAGTGTGCAAGTACTGCTAAAACACCGCAAGTTACATGTACCCTACCCTGCATCTTTCACTTACCCCTTCAGTAGATCTAGGAGGGAAATGTGGCCTATTCACACCTTTTCTACTACGCATTTAAAGACACATTTCTCAATATTTTTTTTCACAGACACTCTCCTTTCCATCTATGCCCTTATATCAGCCCATTCAATCCCGTATACATTTCCAGACATTTGTATGGAAAAAAATGTATTTTTTAATTGGTATTACTTGCATGGTCAATGAAATGGGGTAAAATCAGTACTTATGCTGTCTATAACATCAAATTAAGGGTTACAGTTTCGAACATTTATTTTCTTTTTTTTTTTTTTTAATTTTATTGTTTACTAGTTTATTTCCTGCCATATGTTTATTTTATAGTTTTACTCATTATTATTATTGAGCACGTAGGCTATTGAAATCATTACCTCCCCCACCTCCTCCAAAAAATGTTGAAAGGCCTCATATTGTTCTCTGAGAATAAAGTTTTAAAGCTTTAATTTGAAATTTGTAAAAGTTTTGCATCCTTTCCTCAAAACTGCTGACATCATTTGCCTCGCACCACTCTCATGGGTAATATAAAGATTAGCGTTAATTGCACTTCGATTCAGTTCAGTCTAAAGCTACAGAATTTCTTCCCTCAGATCAGCAATCACGATCCACACTCACTATCGGCCGACATCGGCATTATCCAGTACTACATATATATGATTGTGGGTCACGTGAAAATGCAATAGTCGGCAGTAAGATATTGGATGCAAGTGAAAAGAAAAAGCATGCGTATTTCAGAATTTTAAAAGATTTTGAAAGAGTTATTCTATGAAAAACTTTGATAACCTACTGTAGCCCCACCCTTCTCCCGGAGGGGCATGATCTAAAAGAACTGAATTACACTTTATAAGAAAGCTTTCATATGAATTTTAACTCTTCTTACAAAGTGGTTCTTGAGAAAAATTTTTAAAAGATGTCACTAAATTTTCACTAATTCATAACTATACTTCCCTTGAAAGAGGGCATGGTCCTTCATTTGAACAAACTTGAATCTCTTTTATCCACGGATGCTTTGTGGCAAGTTTGGTTGAAATTGGCCCAGAAGTAGATCTACTTATAATAAGAAGAAGCTGAAAATGTGAAAAGTTTACAGAAGGATGACAGACAAATTGTGATCAGAAAAGCTAACGAGCTTTCAGCTCAGGTGAGCAAAAAATGTTAACCCCAACACCAAATTGAATTATATCGGCACATGAATAAGAATCACGCAAAAAATAATTTCCAATAATCATTACTACTGAAAAAAATATATTTCCAAGTATATATAACGAGGAAAAAGGATAGACTGATTTATCAGATATCTCAAGAAATACGGTATCTTGACATATCATAGTGATTTACACCAATCCTGGACACAATTTTCTGACCAAAACTTTTTTCCTACATTATTGCGAGTTATGCTAAATAAATACAGCTTGCTTACTTATTTATCTGCCTTACAACTTTGCCTATCCTTCTGTGTGTGTGTGTCAATTTCTCTCTCTCTCTCTCTCTCTCTCTCTCTTTTCACGACCTTAGTAAAAACTCTTTAACACAATATATCGGCGACAAAGTGTGCATATGTTCACAGTACATGTTGTCACCGACGACAGAATGTGCTCGACACATTCCGGCCCAAACGTTTCGAAGGTCGACTTTAAATTCAAAGTAATACGAAATTGACCAAGCTGTTAGAATAAATTGACTGTATTGAATATTGATTTTTTGTTCTCTTTTTTAATTGAATTGTATTCTTACCAATAAAAAGTGTTTGTGATTTGTAAAGTTAATGTTACATTGACGTAGAATAATATGCTGTTGGGGTGTAATCAGGACAAGCTAATTCAGAGAATCTGTGTCCCCCGCTTAATGGAAAAAAAAGAAGAGCATGCAGTGATCGGGGGGGGGGGGGGGTTCACACACACACAGAATGTATGAATTTACGACTTTGACCTTTGACCTTTTGACCTCAAAATCAATAGGGGTCTTTCTTAAGCCATAGGGAGTTGTGGTATAAAATTTCACTGCAAAATCTCAAAGGCTTCTCGAGATATCGCGCGGAAACGAAAATGTTAAAACAGACAGAATTTATGAATTTACTACCTTGACCTTTGATCTTTTGACCTCAAAATTTATATGATTCTTACGCCATGGGAAGTTGCTGTGTAAAATTTCATTGCAGAAGTCCAAAAGCTTCTCGAGATATCGCGCGGAAACGAAAATATTACAGACAGACAGAAATACATGTGTACAGACGGACTGCCCTACGGACGGACGGACGGACCGAAAATAACATCCCCCACTTTCAGTAAAAGCGGGGGACAGTTCAGTCTTATGATCTACACATCTATTATTAATTGTAATATTGGCTTGATCAGTGACCTCAGAATAAAGGGATGGTTATTCACATACCGAAGTGAACGTTATCTTTATAAGATCATATGAATCAGCAACCCCACCCCAACCCACCAACACTTAATTCTCTATAAGTTACTTGTATCATAGATATTCCCTGTCTGAATTGGCGAATACACGTATATTAAATATTTCTTCTATACTTCATACAATTTACAAAGCTATAACATTTTTTTTTCACTAATCAAGATTCCGAGCTTATAATTAGAACAGCAAATTAAATATATACACTGTACCTATATGGTATTTAGAATTGTTGATTAGATTAAAAGAAGTGTAAGTCGATCACTTAAAATACATATGCTTAGGCGAGTTATACATGTACATGTACGTGTGAATATAACGAGTTTTCCCGACGGTGAGTCGATTCTGACTGGGGTGCATAGTCCTAAGAGCGAGTTGTCTTAGCGATCTGTCAAGCGCTCAGGTGCATGTGCAAGCTGCATTGCATCCAGTTTCAATTCGCTTATATATTTTCTGCCTGAAGCTTAGAACCCTCCACGCAATAAAGAAAAGTTACACTTGCTAAACTCATGAATTCTTAAAAGTTTTGGGATTATATCTCATCAGTACTTTCTAGAAGGTCGAAGATCTGGGCATAATGTTTTTGTCCATCTTTCTGTCTGCGAAAACTTCAATTTTTGAACCATATTTAGTAAACTTGAAGTTTGGAATTAATATTTTAATATTAATGCCCTGTTAAATGTATTCATGAGTGGCCATGAGTCGGTCTGTTTGTCTGTGATCTACTACCCGATCGGATTAACTCATTATACACTATAGTCTGTCCAACATGAGCGCTTTAAACAAATTTTAAACAATAAAAAAAATGTGTTTTTAAAGAAAATATCATTAATCATTAACGTTTCATAATTTCCAAACCAGTTTTAACCAGATTCGACGCATACAACATAAAACACGCACTTGACACGGCTTTGTTTGTAGGAAGTATTGTTACAATATCAATTATTTCTTGCTCAATAATACATATACTACTAATTTCACTGTTACATACATGATATGCCTCAGGTAATTCTGAACCACTATCATCAACACATGATACAGATGTTAAATAATTATTGAGTACATCTATTTTTTCTTCATTTGAATAAGTAATATTTGTACAACCAGTATCTGTTATATATTGTAATGGTGGAATATCAGAGGTAACCTTGGTTTTAAAAACATCCTTCAATAATTTCCAGTATAGTTTTGAGTTGTTTTTGCTAGCGTCAGTAACATATAATTCTAGATTATTGTTGTAATTTTCAATTGCACGTTTTTTTCATATTGTTAAACTTATTTCTCACTTGTTTAAAATTTGTCCAATCAGAGTCTTTTTTGCTTATTTGGGCTTTTCGTTTAAGTCTATTTTTATACGAAGAGTTTTGCGCAATGCAGAATCAAACCATGGTTTATCTTTCGGCCGTATAATAACAGATTTTTCTGATATACATTGTCTAACTATATTCATGAATGCCAAAGAGAAGTTTTCAGTTGCCTGATCAACATTTTGTGCATTACAAATGAGGTTTGTCCAGTCGGTATTTTCAATAAGTAAATTTAGTTTGTCTATGTCCGCATTTTTATATACCCACACTTTACGTTCATAAGATTGGTCTAAATTAACGCTTGATTTAAGAAAAATATATGTCCCTTTGTGATTGCTTATTGCACTGTCTGTGTGTAACACGCCTGAGTGAAGAACTGAAATATCTGGATTTACTAGAATCGGGTCAATAAGTGTGTTCGATGAGCTCGTGATACGAGTGTCTTCTTGGATAGTGTTTGTGAGATTGTATTTTAACAGAATTTCATTCATGATGTGTGTTCGAGGAATGTTAAAGAAATCTACATTAAGATCTCCAACTAAAATTATTTTACTGGAAATATCAGAAGCTTTTTCTATAGACCACATAAGATTATTCCAAAAGGATTTGTTGCTATTTGGTGGACGATATACACAGCACAGAAAAAAAAAATACAGGTAGGTACACACACTTCTAACCAGATACATTCTATTAAAGTGGGTTCAAGGTCATCGCGTCTAATGGCTCGAAGAGATTCAGATATATAAACAAGAATTCCTCCTCCGTGCTAATTCCTATCTTTTCAAAATATTGTATTAAATCCCTCAGTTGAAATTTCGCAATTACATATACTTGCGTCCAAGTGTGTTTCTGTAAAGTATAGGATATCGAAGTCAGTTACATAAGTGGTTAAGCTTTCTATTTTGTTTCTAATACTCCTAATGTTAAGGTGAAAAATATCTAAACTATGAATAGGAACACCATTCGGACCAGGGGTGGTTTCAATGTCGCCAGACAATAATAATAGTAGATGAATAATTTGCAAGCAAAAATATACATGAATAGTGCTTTTCATACTCTGGGTGGCTATACATTTGAACATTTGAAAGTAATAGTTATACACATGTAATAGATACAAAAGTACGTTTCTAAAATCAAAGAATAGCATTGATTTGACTGTGCATCTGGTTTTTGAGTAATAAATTCCTATTGCTGCTCGATATTGTGACACTGTGTTACCTGCCATTGGCTAAAAATTTTGAAGAAATGAAGTAATTTGATTGTAAGAGCCGCAAGCAATGACAAATATCAAAATAATTTGAGTACATGTTGGATAAACTGTGACAACAAAATAAGGAGTTAAAATAATAATAAAGCAAAAACAAAGAACAAAAGCGTATATACAAAGATAAATGAAACAAGTTGAAAATAAAAATAACAAAAGTGGCAAATGTGTGTCACTAAACAAAAAAGATGCGTAGGGGCAGAATTGTTGAATATAAACAGTGTGAAAACTATATACATGGCTTTCCAAAAAACAGTGGTCATACTGTAATAATGAAAGGAGAGAGAAGGTTTTGTTTTTTTTTAATTTCAAACTGTTACCGTGTAGTGAATTCATACTTTATTTTAGGTATTCTTATTTAGTTTTTATTAATGAGAGCTGAAGTCAGTAACCATGATAAATTATTTTAGACACATTTTAATAACAAGTCGATAATGAAGTCGCTAATACTGGTTATAGGGTAGAGCGGGGCCACAATAGGGAATCCAAGTTTTACATTGAAATATGAAGTAAAAATCTTTAAAAATCTTCTTCTCAAGAACCACTGGACCAGAAAGGCTGAAACTTATGTGGAAGCATCCTGGGGTAGTGTAGATTCTAAATTGTTCAAGTTCGTGCAACTCTTTAATTGATCGGATTAGGTATTTGTGACCTTTATCAGAGAGCTTTGTGAAAATTCTACCGTCACTAGTCCAGAATGCTCTAAAACTCCATTTCTTATTTATTCCACGTCCACTTGCCTGGATCTAGAGGGGGTCGTAGAGGGGGTCCAGTCTCCTCCCTCAGAATTTGCGGAGTTATCTAGAGTAAAGTAAGTAAAAGATGAAAATGACCTCGGACCCCCTCCTCGTAGAGCGTAGACCCCTGTTAAAGAGTTGATTTAGAAGGTTGGTAGAAAGAACCATATCTATGAAGTTAACTAAAAGGACATGAGC
Source organism: Saccostrea echinata (assembly GCF_033153115.1). Taxonomy (NCBI): domain Eukaryota; kingdom Metazoa; phylum Mollusca; class Bivalvia; order Ostreida; family Ostreidae; genus Saccostrea; species Saccostrea echinata. The sequence goes on along the minus strand of NW_026889759.1, from coordinate 12,102,608 downwards.
CCCCCCCCCCCCCCAATAAGTTTTCAGGTTTGAGAAAGAAAATTACGATTTTTTTAGCTTGTCAACACGTTTCGCATGCAGATGGAATTTTTGTTTACTGATGACCCCCCCCCCCCCAAAATAAATAAATAAATAAATAAACACAAATCAGGGATCCGCTCCTGCGTCTATAGAAAAAGTTGTAGACGTTCTAAAGACGAGAAAGATTCCAGTTTATTTCGTAAATATACTTGAAAACTTGAAAGTCATAATATAACCTGATATTGAATACAAAGAAAAGAATATTTTATCTTAGGGATAGGGACAATAAACTCACTCGAAAGCTTCTAGAAATCATCTGATTGAGAAACCTGACTCGGAAATGACTGTAATTTTACAATAATTACGCCCATGTATTACAATACCTTAATGTTTAAATAATGAAATAAATTCCTTAAAAAATGAAAATGAATATCAATGATACTTGCCTTTTAAATTTTATCGGGAAAAAAATCTGCATTTTTAAAAATAAATGCTTAAATTTTTAAGAACAAACGGAATGGCATACAAGGTCATGTCATATGGCATACAAAGTCATGTCATAAAAGAAAATCTTTATTTTTTTCATGATGATGATTATGCATATTTTGTATCATTTTATCGATCGATCCTTAATAATTTAGTAGTCCATCCTATGCACAGTTACGTCTGTACATAGGTATACAAGTACATAAAATTGTAACAGATTCTCGATCTCCCTTTCTCTCTTCTTCCTTACTGGAAAATTAAATTTGTATCAAAACCAAGGGGGGGGGGGGGATGGTGTAAATATTCCAAAATAAATATTTTCTCTCCATTCATTTACAAGAACATTTATTTCTTTTCTCAGACTTTGAATTTTGGAATTTGATCAGTTGGTATGTTGTAAGTAGTTAGTATTTTTTATTATATGATTGAATAATTCCCATCTCTCTGATTGGCTGAGATCCAATAATGTTAGAAAAATACTGTTATATTGACCTGCACGTGACCTTCCAGGTCAATATAAGGAATTATTTATTCTTCATTGGACCAACAGATAGGGAAATTTCAAATTGATGCAAATAGTTTTGGAAAGTTATTTCACTTGCACCTGACTTCCACTCATATGAACATAACATTAACAGGTCGAGGAATCTACCATATATGGATATTGTCGTCATTGCGCACAGAGGTGCTTACAGCGAGAAATCGTCCAATCCAATGAATGAGCCGAAAAGCATGATGGTCTACTACTGTTTATATTTTACTACAAACACATGGGTCAGTCAAATTTAGGACGCGATTTCAAATGACTGCGGGAAAGTCAACTAATAATCATTTTTAATGTTTTTGTGAAAAACACGAAGAATAGGTTCTAATTAAGATTTCCATGCTCACATTAACAAACAAAGTTAATTTTTCGTGTTAAATAGTACATTGAAATACCGCTCACAAAGTCTTCACAAGTAAATAAGAACCAAGTTTTTATAACTTGATATTCGTAAATTTGCCATGCTACTGGTGTTATTCGTTGTTACTTTGTTATTTGTTTACTAGAAATTAAAAGTTTATTCAGTTATAAAAAGAACATAAGTCTATTGCTGTACGGTTTTTTAATTCTCATGCACATTGATCATAGAACGTGTATATTGAGTAGCATACATGTAGATATCGAAGTTGTATACGTAGTAAACAATGACAATACGTGAGTACACCTCAGAGTCGATTTGTTTTGGACCTGGGAATAGTCAAGTGAAATTCATACTGACTGATAGTACAGCACGGGAAAAACTGCCAGGCTATTGTCAACAAACGGACTTATACAATGGAGTAGAGAAAACCCAGATTTTCCCGTTGTAAAACATTTGTATGTAAATGTGAGTATGGAACTAGTAGATAATGATGTACATATTATATTAAGTGTGTAAAATTCTTGGAAAAATGCATCATGTCTTTCCGAGAGCGATTTCAAAAACTGGCATTTACGAAACGTACATGTAGTATTTTTTGTAGTAACCCATAATGCAACTCATTTAGCTGAATGGTCAGTTTGCCAGTCAGTTGGGTGCCTCATTTAGCATGTAAATTTATTCTGACGTCACAGAAAATAGTTTCCTCGACCTGATTAAGGCACATAGATTATTGGGTGAGGGGTGGGGGTGGGGGCTGCAGGTGGCCTGCCCCTCTCCCCACCTTTTGAGAATGTAAAGTTTTAATTTAAATTTTATGGATGAAAAATTGCAATGAAAGCTCCCCTCTCTTCTCGTTTATGGACCTTTACATCCCACCAAATAAAATTTTGAGTTGGGAGAATTCTTTTTTTTTTGGGGGGGGGGGGGGGGGCTAGTCAAAGATTTGTTTTCAGGTAAGTTGCCATTTTTTTCTTTTAATACCCCCTTTTTTCAAAATCAATCCTATATATGTACTTCACATTTATTTTTTCTACATTGCACCTAAACTAGAATTAAAAATTCCAAAATAATACATTTGGATGTTTTTTAACCCCGTTTCTCTCATTATGTTTGGCTAGTACTTCAGTAGATGTGAACAAGTAAGATGGCATGGATTGCTTAATAAGTGTGTGTCATTTAATCATTGAATCATATAATAAAGCAATTATTGCTGTTTTTTTTTCGGTCAATACGATGATTTAGACACCTTCGAAGTACAATATTCACCTCACCCTTATTGTCAGGCCTTTGTTTTTATACTTACTAGGGATAACTCTTTTCTACAAGGCCCCTAAAAGTTAATGTAATTTTTCATTTAAGTTATCTTATTTTTTGAAACCGATCTATGAACTGCCGGTCAATAAACTGTGATCTATTGGACCAACTGTCGGTCAATAGACTGCGATCTATTGGACCGCAACGTATTTCGGAAAAACCGATCTGGGTTTCGAATTTATATGTAACATTGCGCAGACGTCAATGGTAAACAATAATTTGAAACAATGCTAAAAATAATGAAAATGGAATTAGGTAACAAAATAATAATTTAATGCCTGAGCAATCAATAGACGAGAATATTTTTCCAGAGGTGCAGGGAGCAGCTCAGTGTATTCTATTGCCCTCGGCTGTTGGCCTCGGGCAATAGAACACACTGAGGCAGAGCTGCTCCGTGCACCTCGGGAAAAATATTCTGGTCTATTGACTGCTCAGGCATTAAGGTAGATCGCGGGTTTACTGTGTCTGAAAACATACGCTGAAAATTTGTCAGCTAAATCCTTTCGTTTTAAATTTTTCTTTCTGAAATTTTTTTGAGATTCGTCTGCGTGGTTATGTTGTAATTGTATTTCAAATGCACTAATGTTAAAGAGAACAGGTGACACTATTTCAATTAAATTTGTTGTAAAATATGCCTTTCACGCCGTTATATGCATTTCAAAACCATGCTCATAATATTAAAATGAAGCAGACGAATTTTATATTACTCAACACAATAAATGTGGAGTAAATTTAGAATCGATCTATTAAAAAAAAATTAATATGTACTCTAGCTCAATTTCTCGAAAAAGAACTTTAAAGTTTTACAATTTTCCATCAAACATTATATTTTCATCACGACGTTATATTACGTTAGTGCGACATCATTATTTTCGTATACATTGTACCTGTGTGACCAGAAAAAAATATTAATTAATCAACAATTCACTCAAAATAAAGCATATTATCCGTAAATTCAATTTTTATTGATTGATGATAATGTTCATGTAAAAGTTGCCATACTTTACCCACAGCGTGGCACTATTTCATTGAAACACAGGAAAGAAGTCATATGATTTTTTTCCTCAATAAACTCAAGCAATGCGGAAAAATTCTACAAAAAAGGACGTCTTATCCAAGGGGAAATTTGGCCAATTTTGATCAGTTTAGCATGTTTGTTTTCAGCTTATGACTTCTAAATAAATCAAGTATTACAGTGGCGGATCCAGAAATTACAGAATGAGAGGGACAACTCTTGCCTTGACCCCACCCACCCACCCACACACACAACACTATCAGCAGGTCTACATGTAACGCAAATCACTATTGGATGACATGCAAGAATAGATGGCAATTTAGAACGTACATATATTTTATTTCATGATGTTAACTACTTTTATTTCTTTTTTAGAATCGATTTCTACATATGATTAAAAACAAAATCACCTCAAAACTATATTGATGAACGCCTCCCTTGTTGAGAATTATCTAATTCATCAATGACACCCCCCCCCCCCCACATGTAGATATGATCATACTATTTTTTTTCACATAACTGTGCATGGCTAAGACAATAGTGTTGATCTTTAAAAATCAAATTCCAGATATTACAAATTCCAAGTGCGCATTTCATCAAGATAATAACTTTGTAATAATGATTTAGAGATATGTAACCTTATGTGTAAAACAAATTAATATCTAGTCACGTAAAGTAGCATGTAGACTAAAACAAAACAAAACAAATTTTACAAAAGTACCGAATAAATCATCAAATAGGAGGGCAGGCGCTTGACACTCCGGCGCTGGATCAGCCTTTGTATTGTATCAACATAATGACATCTTAGAAGGATACACAAACATATATCATGTGAAGGACTACATGTAAAAGACTGCCTTGACCTCAACATCGCTGACACGCCATTCCGGGGGTAAGGGGGGTGTTGTTCAAGCTTCCATTTTGGGAATTTTAATCTGTATTAAACTGATCTGAAATAAACTAAATCAAATAACATAATTCACGAAACTGTGCCAGTTTGGTGTTGATGTCAAAGCAACAGTCCTTTGCCATTTGTGTTGTGGCGTGTTCCTGTGGACACGGAATTCGTTTTGTCGCACCTACTGATATTCTATATAGAGAATGGATGCCAATCCGTATTTTATTTTCACCAGTGCAAGAAAAGAGATGTAAAGGTTAATTGAAAAATACACACTCTTTCAATCCCTCTGCAACAATTTCAATTCAACTACTCGCCTCCCTGCCTCCCATGAATTTTCGTCCGTGCAGTATTTTGCAAGTGCGGGAGCATCTTCCGACTTTTCTTTGTGTTGTGTTTTTTGTTTTAAAAACCGAGTTATTCAAGCTTGCTATTCTTTCCTGTTACACAAACTTTCCTTTATGTTCATTGCGAAAAGGTTTTGATGGTTTGTTGTTTGTGACGCATTTTTTTTTTTTTTAAAATGATGTAATTTTTTAATTCCGCAAAAATAAATTGAATGACAATTATATATGCAAAGAATGAGGAATTATTGCGTTTTACTTTGATAAACAGAATTAGTTTTAGCCCCTGAATTTTCCAACATAAAGAACACTCTTATTTTAGTTAATGATCCATCCTTTAGCTATAGTTATAAATGAATAAATATTTTTACAGACTACACAAGCTTTACTGTATGTTTCATTTAATACCGTATACTGCTGAAGATATTTTTTGCTTGTTTGTAGTTTGATACGTAAACGCGATAGGCTTTATACGTCGAATCCTATTGTGACGTCAGCAAACCCGCGATCTACCTTAAATAATTGTATAGCATAGGCGTCAAAAGAAAATTAAAGTGAGGGGCTAATTGAAAGTGTGTGTGTGTGGGGGGGGGGGGGGGGGCTAAATCTTAAAAAAAAATGTAAGCCTCAATTTTAACGCCTATATTATGTATATCTTAGCAAAAAAGTGGGAGGTTAAGCCCCCCTAGCCCCCCCCCCCCCCCTGGTTCCGACGCCTATTTATAATGTGGACCGAGGCACTTCCTGGTATCGAAGATGTCGAGTGTCATCCCTTGTTTTTTATGTACAATGAAATATGATTTAAAAAAAAAAAAACTGTGGATTTCAGTGATTTCCGATTTTTAATATAATTAGTGAATTTAAACACTCAATACACAAAATACACTATCCCGAAACAAAGCTTCTTTGACTGGAAGCAATGTATCTCTATAATATAAGTTACTAAGCAAAATGATCGAGTGCGAGAAGTTTCTTGGTGCAAAACTTTCCATTGATTAAGAACCGCTGTGTTTATGTCTTACAAAACAAATATCTGGTCAGATGCTGAAGACTTGTAAGTGGCAGATCAACATGCGTATATATTTCTTAATCCAACATCATGACCCACCCTTTTATTTTAAATAAATTTTAGAGACATTTTATGTCATTAGTTGATCTATTTTTAATTAGCTAGTTTATATAATTCAATATTTAGGTACAATGTATGTATGATATAATTGTGGGTCATTAATTTGTATATATATAATGTTGTGGGATCAATGTGCAGTACGAGTATATTGTTGTGGGATAGTATATAAGTATAAAGATATACGTATATATCCAAAAAGGTAAAAGAACATTGTTGGATATATACTGGGTTTAGGCAGTTAACGCTTTATAAACCGCGAAGTGGTCACCTTTTCAAACCTTCAGGGACCATTCAATCGACTGAATGGCAGAGGTTCATCCCGTGGGAGGATAAAAGCAAATACTCGAGGCTATTTAGCGAGTAAAATGGTTAGAGATTGTCCTATTTTGAATTACTTGTTTTATTCAATACGTTTTTGACGTAATTTTTTTTTTTTTGTTCCCAAATCTTTTATCTCTTTCTCTCATGAAGATGTGTTAATATTATAAACACATATATTACATAAATATATCTATATATCTATATCAAGGTTCTACATGTACATGTAATGCATGTATCGGATAATTATGGGTCATTTATATGTACATATATATAGATATAGAATATTGCGGGATCAAATTACAGGCAACTATACATCATTCTGGGTCAATATATTGATATAAAGAACATCGTGGGATATGTACAGTTGTACTTGTCTATCTATAAAATATTAAAATCACTGTTGATTTGATTACACTTCCCTAAAATCTTAACGCGTAATAATTTTTTTCTGAATAATCCTTGAGTTGTGAATGATTTTCTGCGACTTCATACTGACATATTTCTTTATTACTTAAACTTCACAGTTCACATCAGGGTAACGCGCCTTCTTTATAGTAACATTTTAAAGTAATTATATCTTATAAAATGATATACTTGAAGCTTTCTTTCATATCTGAATAATTATATAGACTTTAGGAAGAACACAACTATAGTACGATTAAAACTTATAAAATTATTTAACCTTATTTTTTCTAGATTTATACAATGTATTACATTAAAAGCAAAAGCTCATGCATGGCATGACATACATGTAAATAAATAATGCGTTACAATCTGATAATGATTCACTGCAATTAGGCTATAAAATCTAGCTGTTTCCCATAATCCCTCCAATACTCATGGGGAAGTATATAAAAAATTGTGGGTCACGCGCGAAATTCTGCCAATCCACAGAGTGGTAAGATTTCATATATATATAATTGCATTGTGGGTCATTTTTTGAGTGTGTAATTATGGGTCAAAAAATTTTTTTTTGTAAAAAATGAAAATAGTAACTATATTATTGTCATAAACAAATTTTTAGGCACATGGTTTGTGGGTCAATATATAATGACCCATAAACCATCCATGATACCCACAAAGTGAGTGAAAAAGACACAAAATATCCCACAATCCGCATGGCACAAAACTATATATACATATATTAAAATAAAATCCAAGATAAACAAACAAGTTCACATTTAATTATTACACTAAGCGCTTTCGCCGTGAGGCTCTTCAGAGTGTAACAAAGTTTATAAAAACAATACAACTTGGTTGTTATGACGTCGTTATTGTGACGTCATAAAGGCAGCATTATATATTGGCGCAGGTAAATGTCATTAGGGCGCCAAAAGTAGAGAATTGAACATATGTACATTGTTGGATTTTATTTTAATTTATAACCTACCTATACCGTGGACTTTTACTACAATTTCAATATATATATATATATATATATATATATATATATATATATATATATATATATATATATATATATATATATATATATATATATCAAAAACTGGAATGGAATTTGGGACTTTAAATCGGAGATCGGTTGTTCCTTACAAGCCATGCCTTTATTAATAACAAATTAAAAAGAAATAACTAAAACTGTCACTTTTTCCGATAAACTTATTTCATTTTATTAGCACATAATTGTAAATACTGTGCACTGACTTGTACATTTTAAATTTTTTTCTTGCTTTTGAGATTTGGACTTTCCTCTTCTCTACTTGCATAAAACATTGGCAAATTTGGACAAAAACAAAGCTCGTGGTGTTGCAAATATTAATATTATTTAACTTAAACCATATCTCTGCTCATTTAAATATAAATATACATGTAAAATATGTTATTGCTCATTCTACTCAAAAAAACGAAAAAAGGAACTTAACAATTTAATTCATCTGATCCATCCACACAATCTACATCCCCGTCACATTTCCATGACTCGTGGATGCACTGTTCACGATCGTGGCACTCCCATTCTCTATCTGCTTTACACCTATTCACTTTTACTGGCGTGCAGTCTTTTTCATCACTCTGGTCATTACAATCAGCATCACCGTCACATTTCCAGGAAAGATCAATGCACTGCTTATCTGAACATTGGAACTGGGCAGCAGTGCATACAGTTACATTAGCTGTAATAAAGAAGTAGTAAAAATTAATGAAATGTACAGTGCCAATAAAAGCATTATCACTGTGCAGTTTATCACTTGTACTTTCAAACTAAAATATGGGTATAAATATTAATATAAATATAACAAATTATAAGTTTTTGAAGAACATAAAGCCACATACGACATTGTTTTTCATCACTGTTATCGCCGCAGTCATTATCCCGATCACATCGCCATTTGTTTGTTACACACTTAGAATTGTCACATCTGAATTCATCGCTAGCACAGGTAGGGGAAGCACAAATCTCATCTTCACCATCAGAACAGTCCGGGGAGCCATCACAACGCCAGCTAGCTGGGATACACGCTCCATTTCCACAAGTAAACTGGTCTATAGCACATGTTTTATTTTCTTAAAGTAAAATGTTTTACAAGTATTTATTATTGCTTTCGTTTAATGTAACAAAAAATTGTTTTGAGATCGTACGTGGAAACAGACTAAAACTGGAACATACTGCAAACATCTGTTTCATCAGAACCATCAGGACAGTCTTCTTCTTTGTCACAGGTCCACCTTATCGGCAAACATTGACCTGAGGTACATCTGAACTCTTGATTGGAACATACCGTCTTACTTGCTAAAATTCAGAAATCGATTAAATAGACATTATCAGCTTAATTGTGTAGAACGTATGAATCTGGAGCAGACATAAGGAAATGCATTTGTTTATAAACATAACTAAAGTTTGTTGAAGAGAATGTTCATAACAAAGTTGCGATTATCATATATGATTTTGTGCGTGTATTTAGCTATAGAATCACAAATATTCACAACACTCAAACTTTTGAATCATCTGTGACTATGTAAGTAGGAAAGAAATGAAAAAACAGTAAAATCTTTAATGACCAAGTTAAGGATTCCTCTTGGGGAGGTTTTGTAGAATGTTGTAGGGTATTACTTCTGCGCAAACAATGAGTTATTATATAGCTTTATGCAAGGTTTCCCGCCATTAAAAATTAAATCAATCTCTCCTTCTTTCTCACTAGTACTCTGTATAATAAGGCCCGACAATAGTTCGTTCTTCTCACAGAATTAGGCCTATAACATACTTAAACATTTACTCTATTGTATTCAGAATGTTATCTCTTTGAATTGTTTTTCATCCATTGTAATAAGTAGGCATTGTCTAATTATTATACTGTCTCAGGTAAAGGTTGTTTACAATCTGTATAAAATGCCAGTAACCTCTTTACTTGTCCCATACTATTTCTTGTCCGATTACATTTCAAACATTCTTCTTAATAATAATTGAAATGCATATTGTCTTACAAACAAGACATTCGCAAAACATATATTAAGATGTGGTTCAAAGACGTCTGCGATTATTTGCCAAAAAAGACATACTTTATACTATTCTACAATATTTAAAAATTTTAAAGTGCCTAGCGTTTAACAAACGTTCACATCACTTTGCTACGAGACTAACTTATGAAATATATATTTAATAAATGAACTCACGGCAGTTTTCCTCGTCTGATTGATCACCAGGGTCTGGACAATCATACGCTCCATCACATCTCCAGTTTACAGGAATACAGTTCCTCATACATTTAAACTCGTTCTCTTTACATAAAAGGGGTGTGTTGGGCACAGCTAAGTAAAAGAATATATGATTATACAAACTTTTTTTAAGTTTGTCAAAATTTATTTACATCGGATACTAACATACTACTTGCATTGAACTTCCCGCTAAGTATTCACAAAATTTATTATTTTGGTAAATGATGTAAAATTTCTTACCTCCGGGTAAAAGACACATTGCCATGTAGATAATTAAAAACAAAAGTTGGAAAATATTCCTCATCGTGGACAAATATGCATAAAACCTAGAAAATTTTTACAATGATTGACGAATTCATTAAAAGGATATGTACTAAGAACTGACAAGCGAAAAACAGATTCATACAACAAAGTTATCAATTATATACATATATTCATGCATGGTGAGTACTGTACTTATGGCCACTTACTTTGCTTTAGTGGAGATTCCCACTAAGTGGATCCACCGATTTTCTTATTCGTAAGATGTGTCAAGTAGCATTTGCTTCTTCGATTAGAGTGTTTTAAAAACTTGACTTTAAGTTTAATAAGATACAATTATAGTCATTGCATGGGGGTTATTTATATCTCCTTACCAACTTCATCTGTCTTATTATATCATATGTATATTGCGAAATAGACGTATAGTTCAAAATACACGTAACACTAATTAAAACAAGAACATATTTAGAATATTTTTGTCCGTTTAAAGAAGACGAATTGTTTCTCTTTCTATTTTCTTTTTTTTCATATTGTAATGTGAGAAAATAACACAAAGGAATTTGAATTGTCATATTTGAAATATAAACTGAGAAAATTAAACAAATAGGTGAAACAACTGTACAAAAATGGAAGAATTCAAATCTAGAATGTGCATAAAAAACTTGTAATGACAGCTTTATACGTTAACATACAATGAGCTAAAATAATGCAAAAAAGGTGTGTTTGGGGAGATGGAAAAAAAAGAACACTTTTCCCTGCAAAGAACACGAGGAAATGCTGCGCCACCTAAGCAAATGAAAGGAATTTTATTAGTCTGAAATTCACAAACCAAAACATTAAAAATCAGTGGATATAATTACCATGGAACACAAAGCTTGTTTAAAACTGGGTAAGAATTAATATGAATATTACTGAATGTGGGTACATTTTCTCTTAAATCTAAAATCAAAATTAACAAATGGTAATTAGACAGATACAACACTGTAACAATACATGATTGTACAGTGTGTAAGTGCGAATTTGAGTTTTAAAACGAATTGATCATATATAGTTACACCTTGGAAAAGATAAAAAAGAATAGTGACAATGACGAAATCAACTCAGTGGAATTGCAAGACCAAGCACGTTTTAAATGCATAAATTATTTAACCGCAGTCATAAACATTCATTTTCATGACAGCTAACCTACAGATCCAAAACTACTGTAACAATTAATTACTAAATATATCATTTTTTTTTCATAGAAGAAAATATAAATGCACAAAATTTCTAAATTATATATGATATTTCTGTCTAAACATCGACAAGATTTCCTCATCATAATTAATAAAACTTTTTACGTCTAAGAAATTTAGACAGGTAAGTTGTCCAATAGCCATATAACTTACTGTAGATTCCTAAATATACGCGAGGAATAAATTATCGCGTAATTACGCGAGAAGCACCACTCGCGAAATAAAATTACTCGCTTTTATTTTTATGGTGCTTTAATGTATGTAAAATCTCTAGATAAATCACCCATTCGCGAATTATTGTTCTCGCGGTTTGACGCCCTTGGGCCATTTCGCGATATTAAGTACTCGCGTAAAATAAGGAATTTACAGTATTTGGTAGAACACTAGATGTCAGCAGACCAAGGTCCGATGCCTCGTATAGTTCGTCTTTTTCTCCTTTCCTATAAAATTATATGTTTAAGGGGTCATGATCATCTGCTCTAAATTTCCACAGAAAGTTATAAAATTCCCAACATTGATTTTCACCAACAACAAAAGCATTAGATTCAAAAGGAAAATAATTGTAGTAGCAATAGTTTGAAACAGTGCTTACTTTTTCAGAAGTGATTTTTGTCTTTTTTTAAGGTCTTACCCTGATTTGAAAAAGAAATTGACACAGTGAATAGAAAGAGCAATAATTAATTTATCACAGTATAAAATTGAATATGAGGTAAACATTGTATATGAAAGTGATACTTCGTGTCATACACTTTAATTTCATATTAAAAAAACAATGAAGCACTGTTTTTTTTTTAATCAAAATATCACAATTTCTGAAGCGAGACAGACAATTGATAAATAAGTTGATGACACAAGGATATCAACAGTCTCCTTTAAAGTCAACATTTCACAAATTTTATGGTCAATACAATGACCTTGCATGCGCGGATATAGAGGGGGTCGGGGGGATCGGGACGCCCTGGAATTTGCAGAGTTATTAAATATATACACTGAAGCAAATAAAAAATGACTCTGGACACCTCCCCCCCCCCCCCGGGAAAATTGAACCCCACCACCACCACTACGAAATACGTTTTTCACGTTGAAAATGGATTTGGAAATGAATTTACGGGGTTTTTTGTTTTGTTTTTTTTTTCCATACAAAATGTTAGGCCATTATTTTCACACCGAATGGTCTTCAGAATTTTCCGTTTGTCCGATCGTTCATGACAAGGAGCGCACGGCGGGTGTGATCGATCGACAGGGGATGTTTAGTCCTTCATGGCACCTAAACCTACCTCTAATGTTTTTTGAAGTCCACATTTGCTCTTCCGTCAATTAGTATTGTTGGACATTTTAGAATTATTTTTAGGAAGTTTTCAAATCGTTCGACTTTAAGGAGGAATGATTGTGGTTTATTTAAGGAATAAAAATGCATAGCCTGATTGGGGGAGTTTACGCTTAATCCACAAAGCGTGAACAACAAATACGTAGATGCTTATAAGGGCATGTCCATTTTAAACATAATTATCTCCCGAAAATTAAAATTAAAAACATTTGCTAACTTGTTCTATGTTATTCTACTTGTGGGATGCAAGGTGGTCTTGCATGTACATAGCTGATGATCTAGCTCGCTGTTCTAAAGAAAAATGGAATGGACGACCAGAGAGCTACGGATCAACCCATAGGAAACGTTTATATACTAGTATATATGTATTTATTTTTTCAATATATTTAAACTGCTTTCTCAAAGTACTACTCTTCACGTGTTCTTAACATATTCTTCTACCAATTCCACAACAAAACACCGGTCCTTCGGATGAGACCATATAAACCGAGGTCCCGTGTCGCAGTAGGTGCTGGCTCGGAAAAAAATCTTTCACTGCTCAATGGCCCTGAATGCCGAGTATAGGTCAAAATTTGCAGCTCTCCACCAGCAAGTGGTGACGTCTCCATATAAGTGAAAAATTCTCGAGAGGGACGTTAAGCAATAAACAAACAAAAACAAACACAACAAAACATTCCTCACAGCCAATGCTACTAGTCTTTATTAGCCTGAAATTGAAACCATCGAAAACTTCGCCTATTTATACTGCCATTTTGTGTGGCATGAGTGTCACTATTCGGTCCAACACAGTTCTTGGATAACTTACTCATACATTGTATATCTTTGTCTTTTCAGTCTTTGGGTCTAATATTTTTTCTTCTCTGGAGTTCTGCAACATGTTAATATTTTTGTACCAGATGTTGAATTTTACCTGATTTATTAAATATTTGAATTTTCTGATTGGATTGACGGAACTTTTGCACCAACGTTACACATTGTTAGATTAGTTCAGATTTATTTATGAGTGGCGAAAAATATTTTTCCTTATGATTTATTCATTTAAAATTAAATTTAGCTAATCAAGATTGAATGCTTTGTATTTGAAAAAAAATGTGATAAAAGTCTTATTCAGTATAAACTGACGAAACTGAAGCATTATTTTGACACTCAAAATGGCAGTAGATATAGGCGAAATCTCTAATGGTTTCAATTTGAAATTCAGGCCGAAGAGGGCTATTATCAAGGGTTGTGGGGAATGTTTTGTTGTGGAAGTAGTAAAAGAACATGTTAAGAACATATGGTAACTATTATTTTGAAATTTAAGCTAAAATATGCGGATAAATAAATCAATGAACGTGTGCACTTTTTTGTGCGCAATTAATATACCCTTTTTCTATGGGTGGATCTGTAACTCTCTATTCATCCATCACAATTTTTCAGACCAGCCAGCTACAGATCTGCATTCAGAAAGTAGCAACTATTATTCCTGGTCTTTCTTGGCAAATGAAATATTGAGGTTCTTTTTTATATTAATGTCAAGCCAACCAATTCCAGATGACCTACTAGCCTCTACATGGACTATATGCCTATAATTAAGCAGAGGCACATTATGAGTGCCTCATTAAAGATAGTCAAATTCATAAAAAAATATATTTATCTATGATAGATTTGACCATGGATTTTTAGGTCATTACTAGGCTGCTATGTCTTACTGACAGATTTTATGTTTTATCATCAAGGTCTTAGAAATTATACATCAATTTTGTTAAATTTACAAATTGCCCATTGGAAATTCTAACTTTCATTTATTGGGCACATTGTAACCCAACTCATCGCTGTAAATGGGCACTAGCACTCTTTGGTAATCAGAGCCCCCTGTAAAATCAGCAAATAAAATATCCATGACTTTATTACCTGGAAACTTTTCATTACAAGTCGGACTTGTATCCGTTGTTCTGACGGGGATGAGTGCAGCTTGGCTTCCGCAGTCAGCAAACCTAGGAATACACTCCATTAGCTATTTCATCTGGGTATTCCTGAAATATGCATGAGTTTGTCCTTTGCCACTGAATGTCTACTGTAACTTTCTGGTCTGGTCGGGGTCCTCGCTGACCTTAGGCTGAATCTGATCTGCCTGGCTCTCCTTTTAGGCATCGTGCTTTGGCGTCGAATATAAAGTTATATGGAAAACAAATTAAAGAATTTTAAAGAAATTAAAGAAAATTAAAGAAATTACTATCGGAGGGTATAGCATTTATGAGGATGTGACATTAAATGAAATAGCCACGCAAATAAAATGATCAAATCTTACTTTTTGAATTTTACACATGTTGACTGCTAAAAATATCTTTAGGAAGGCCATGACATCATAACTCACCCGTAGGCTAGAATAGGATAATACTCGGGAAGAAATATGTGGAGATAACGAACAGTATTCGAGCTCAAAAGTCCATTAAACATTACAAAATAAGAGCAGAGCAAACACGGACCTCTAAAACTTCAGAAGTTGGATCAGGTGCCATGGAGAAGTGAGCATCCCCTGTTGACCGGTCACACCCGCCGTGTGCTCCTTGTCATGATCGGGAAATAACGGAAAAATCCATCAACAATTCAGTGTGTAAATAATGGCCTAACAAATAGTATGAAAAAAGTCAGTCAGCATTTGACTTAATGATAGATTGTATTTGCTGACGAGGGAAGGTCATTGTATCGACCATAGAACTTACGAAATGATGACTTTAAATGAGACTGTTGATATTCTTGTTTCATCAACTTGTTTGTCAATAACTTACCTCATTTTAGAAATTGTTCATATGTAGAGCATGCTCTGGAGTATCGAATCAACCAAAAAAAAAAAAAAAAACAAAAAAACGCTGATAAATGTTACCTTAGTTAAATCGATATAACTTCAATGGGTTAAATACTTTTAATCATTTCTTTTGAAGCTTTCAGTATATATGCATATAACATTTGCACATATATCATCAGGAAGGGTCTATATATACTAGTATGCAGTATAATAGAAGACGGAGAGAGCGGATATTGTTTAAAAGTACAGCAAAAGAATAGAACACAAAATAAGGTAGTTATTGTACAGCATTCTTATTTTCATTGTGACCTATAGATCTATTCAGTTAAACATAATTTTGTTTAATCTGTTGTTTATAACAAATATTATAATGAGAACTAGAAGAATGTCTGTTTGTATTATTAGGGGAAACTGTCTGAGATGGAGGAGTTGGTAATAAACTTGAAGTTGTTATATGTTCTGTGAATAGGAAATGGTCCATGCATAAGTAGAGTTTTTCATTAAATTGTTAAACTGTTACAGATACACATAAAGGCAAACTCGGCATATTTACTTTCATTTTGAAAATTCAAATTCATTTGTTGTAAGTTAAATTTACCTATGAATAAAGCCATCTTATTTTCATGGTCAGACAATGAATCTCCTTAATATTGTTGATGCGACATGCAAGATTAAAAATCTTTCAATCTATTCTTCTCCAAAATAGATGGCGTACTTAAGTTGTTCTTTTTGTTATAAATAAGAAATGGTCCATGCTTTTTATGTTTATTGTTTTTTAAAAAATTATGTTACAATCTCTATGGAGTTTCAGTTCTGATGGGAATATAACCTGGACCTTTGGATGTTACTAGAGGTTTTGAAGTTGTAGCTTTTGGTTTGTCTGTGGCCTTCGTTTGTACAGAAGGTAAAACTGCAGTTGATATTGATGTAACTGAAATTAAAAAAGAAAATCATTTAGATACCTGAATTTCTTCACCCTTGTTTTCATTCTCTTTAGATAGCAGCCGATACAAGTTTCTCTATGGAGTATATTGTATTTAACCATTTATATATATATTGAAGCATCCTGTTAACATAATTTGCAGTGATATTGCAGAGACTACGGGGGATGATCAAAAAGTTCGCGAACTCACTGAATAACTTCCATAAAAGAAATCAAACTGAATTTCTATTTTTTATAAGGCAGGTCTCTCCGGCAATGCACGAAACACGTGGTCTAGGCGGTCACATGGCATGCTCCGTAGCTGACTGTTCACAGCAGCCCAAAGATTTTGCGGGTCTTATATTTCCTACCAAGCATTTGTTTTTAATTAAAAGAATAGTCCACATGTTACAAATTGCCAACTCTTGGACATAGGATGAAGGGATTAGGATTTCTTTTCCCATGATGTGCATGGTGTCCATCACAACTCTACTTCTCCGTCTTGGATGCTTCGTGTATTTGAGTGTAGAACAAGCATGAACGCTTTCTTTTTATCATATCTGATTTTTTAACAGTCTAAAGTAACTGAAATTTCAGGGCATTAAGAATTATTTATTGTTTAGATATTCAACTATTTTCTAACTGTTGCTCGGATATCTTTTATTACAAATTACTCAACTAAGATCACATCTCTTTCCCAGCTCACTTTTAGTGGGCATCCAGAACGAACATAATTTTTAACCATCTCCATTCCTTTACTAAAACAATCCAATTACTAATCGAACTTTTGGCAAGTCCTTCGTCGCCACAAGCCTTGTACACATCATTATACCCGCACTTTCTAAAGAAAGTTCGTGTATGTTGTTGTTATCCTGGTCCGTCCGTCCGTCTGTCACACTTTCTTCTTCCTCAAACTCCTCTTTTATTTTAAGCAGTGACCAATTCATCTTGTCGAATATGAAAGGTGGTGTCCTGTAGATTTGCATTAAAGTTTTAGAATTTTAAATATTACACCAGGGGCAAAACGGGGGCTAAAAATGACGTTTTTCTTTTTTACAAAAACCTTTTTCCCAGAACTCCTCTTACATTTTAAGCAGTAGCCTAGTCATGTGCAATAAGATGTAGAACAGTTTTGGAAATTTAAATATTACCCGGGGGCAAAATGGGGGTCAAACAATGACGTTTTTTTTTTTTTTTTTTTTTTTTTTTTTTTTTTTTTTTTTTTTTTTTTTTTACAAAAACCTTGTATTAGAACTCCTCTTATATTTTACGCAGTAGCATTGTCATCTTTTGGAAGATGATTGGTAGTGTCCTATAGATGTGCAATAAGGTTTTTAGGAATTTTCATTTTAACCCCTGAGGGTCAAATGGGGGTCGAAAATGATGTTTTTTCAATAAAAAAAACACACCCAGCTTTCAAGAACTCCTCTTACATTTTAATCAGTAGCCTTATCTTTTGGAAAATGATTGGTGGTGTCCTGTAGATGTGCAATAAGGTTTCCGGTATTTTTATTTTCACCCTGGGGGTCAAATGGGGGTCGAAAAATGATATTTTTTTTTATGCAAAAAGACCTTGATTCCCAGAACTTTTCTTATATTTCATGCAGTAGCCTAATCATCTATTTTGATTGATGATGTCCTGTAGATAATGTTTTGGGGTTGAAAAATGACTTTTTTTAAAATACAAAACAGACCCTGGTTCCCTGAACTCCTCTTATATTTTATGCAGTAGCCTAATCATCTTTTGGAAGATGATTGTTGTTGCCCTGTAGATGTGCAATAAGGATCGGAATTTTCATTTTTACCCTGGGGGTATAATGATGTTATTTTTTTTTTTACTATGACCTGGTTCCCAGAAACCCCCATTACATTTTTCGGAGTAGTCTATCATCTTTTGGAAGATGATTGATGGTCTCCTGTAGATGTGCAATAAAATTTGGAATTTTCATTTTCACCTTTGGGGTCAAATGGAAGTCGAAAAATGACTTTTTTTTTAATAGAAGAAAAACCTT
Source organism: Saccostrea echinata (assembly GCF_033153115.1). NCBI lineage: Eukaryota > Metazoa > Mollusca > Bivalvia > Ostreida > Ostreidae > Saccostrea > Saccostrea echinata. Next base: position 12,083,958 of record NW_026889759.1, on the reverse strand, counting down.
GGTTCCCATGACTTCTCTTATATTTTATGCAGTAGCCTAATCATCTTTTGGAAGACGATTGGTGTCCTATAGATTCAGTTCATCCTAGAGGGCAAATAGGGGTCGGAAAAATGATGCTTTTTCTGCATTTTTAAACTACTTTTAGTAACCATGGCAACATCTTTCATGGAAATCAAAAACTTATAAATCACTGAAATCGAAACAAAACACTAGGAGGAGTAGCGGTTTAAATGAGTTTCATTAAAATATCTTTTTTACTAGCCATGGCAACAGTGTTTAAGGAAATCAAAAACCGATAACAAGAATAATGTATCTTAGTATAGTCTACTTGTGCTCCAAGTATTAGTGAAATCTAGGGCCAAAGCTGTGGGAGAAGTAAAGTTTGGAAAAAAATGATTCTCACGACACCCTATGCTTGATCAGTGATAAGATTTTTTATATATATTTAATTAAAAATTAAAAAGAAATTACTAAAAATGTCACTTTTCCGATGAACTTAATTCATTTTATTAGGACATAAATTGTAAATACTGAGCACTGTCATGTACATTTTAATTTTGCTCTTGGTTTTGAGATTTGGACTTTCCTCTTCCCTACTTGCGTAAAGCATCGGCAAATTTTGACAAAAACAAAGCTCGTGGTGTTGCAAATTTTAATATCATTTACCTTAAAGCATATCTCTGCTCATTTAAAAATAAAATATCCATGTAAAATTTCAGTTATTGCTCATTCTACTCAAAAAGTGAATAAAAAGAACTTTAACAATTTAATTCATCTGAACCATCCACGCAATCTACATCCCCGTCACATTTCCATGACTTGAGGATGCACTGTTCATGATTGTGGCACTCCCATTCTCTATCCGCTTTACACCAATTCACTAGTGTGCAGTCTTTTTCATCACTCTTTGCAATCAGCATCACCGTCACATTTCCAGGAAAGATCAATGCACTGCTGATCTGAACACTGGAACTGGGCAGCAGTGCATAGAGTTACATTAGCTGTAATTAAAAAGTGGTAAAATGTAATTGAAAAATGTACAGTGCCGATAAAGGCTTTATCACTGTGCAGTTTACTAGTAATCACTAGTACTTTCAATCTGAAATATGGGTATAAATATGAATATAAATATCACATATCATAAGATTTTGCAGAACATAAAAACACATAGGACATTGTTTTTCATCGCTGTTTTTTTCTTATTTATATTTACAATTTTATTCACATATTAATGTAAATATAAGGTATCACTGTCTAGTTTGTTGGGTATGCCAGGGCATCAACGATAGACGGAAACGTGGGATAATTTGCATAATGGGCTTCTTATACAATAACTTAAACAAGAGGCCCAAGGGCCTTAACGGTCACCTGAGTATAATACAACAATTTAGAAGTTAAATACAGTGATAGATGAAGCTTTGTTCCCCTAAAGCAAGAGAAGTAGGAAGATCAGGATAACAAAATAATTAGTCTAGTATTCAGTATCAACTCATAACTTAAGTTCCAATCCGTCCCCCACTTAACACTATCACCATGTAGACTATTAACAAACTATTAGTGCTTCTGTACTATTTTTAAACCCATATTATGACCTCTAGCATTGACCTCTCTTATGGTCTTTGAAGAACTTTTAATAAGATAAGTTATTTTTGTCTCATTTTTATTTATTTATTACTTACAGGTCTGCCTGATTATTAAAACTAAGAAAGTACTTTTTGAATTATACGATAAACATTCTTGCATAATTATCTTTTTCTATTAACCTTTCAAATACATTATTTACAGTGATTAATTATCAAAGGTGAATGGAAAAGGTGAATAACTTCACTCAGTAGAATACAAATTAATAGAGCCCTGCCCAGGATCAGAATGCTTAGACAAATAGTCCAGATGTTCAAAAATCTGGTAGAAATACGCTTACTTATATCATTTAAACTTTTACTCAGTTTGCTTCCGATATGCCCAGAAGCAGAGAAGAATTTCACAGGTACAAAGCATTTTCACTACAGATTCAACAAAGCCTTACCCTAACACCAGAACCCAAGACCAAAGGTCAAGAAATTTACAAATTTGGAAGAGTTACCCTCACCATCATAACTATGGACTTCAAAGAATTAACACTTTTCCACTATATTATCAAAAGCCCCCCCCCCCTCCTCGTTATGCCAGAACCCCTGACCCTAGGACCACAAGATTTAAAAATTCTGTTCGAAGCTCCCATTTTCATCATAGCTAAGCAATTTATTAATCAGCTCAACACTAAGGAGCAGACAGGATTAATTAATGATTAATTAATAGAATTAATGCATTTTCACTATATAATCAATAGAGCCCCCCCCCCCCCCCTCAAGAACCCCAAAAACTGAGGCCATATATTTAAAAATTTTGGAAGAGGCATCCTTGCCTATCATAATCATGCACTTAGTTTGCTTAAATAATCTCCAGTAGCAAAGAAGAAGATTTTCATAGAATCAATGCATTTTCACTCTATAATCAATAGAGCCCCGCCCTAACACCAGACCTGACCCTGGGGCCATGAAATTCAAAATTTTTAAAAAGGCATATTTATGCATCATAACCATGCACTTAGTTTGTTTAAATAATCTCCAGTAGCAGAGAAGAAGATTTTCAAAGAATCAATGCATTTTCACAATATAATCAATAGAGCCCCACCCTAACACCAGAACCCCTGACCCTGGGGTCATGAAATTCACAATTTTTAAAAAGGCATCCTTATGCATCATAACCATGCACTTAGTTTGTTTAAATAATACCCAGGAGCAGAGAAGAAGATTTTCAAAGAATTAATGCATTTTTACTATATAATCAATAGAGCCCCGCCCTAACAACAGAACCCCTGACCCAGGGGCCATGGCTTTCACAATTCTGGAAGGGGCCCACCTCCTCATTATAACTATGTACTTAGTTTATCACCTTATTGCCCAGGAGCAGAGGAGAAAATTTTCAAAGAATTAATGCATTTTCACTATAAAGTCAATAGAGCCCCGCCCTAACACCAGAACCCCTGACCCTGGGGCAAGGAAATTCACAATTTTGGAAGAAGCTCTCTTGCTCATCATAACTATGTACTTAGTACTTAATTTAATACCCAGGAGCAGAGAAGATTTTCAAAGAATTAATGCATTTTCACTAGATAGTCGATAGAGCCCCGCCCTATCACCAGAACTCCTGACCCTGGGGCCATGAAATTCAAAATTCTTGAAAAGGCACTTTTGCTCATCATAACTATGTGCTTAGTTACTTTATTTAATATTCAGGAGCAGAGAAGAAGATTTTCAAAGAATTAATGCATTTTCACTATATAATCTATAGAGCCCCGCCCTGGGGCCAGAACCCCTGACCCTGGGGCCCTGAATTTCACAATTTTGGAAGAGGCACTCTTGCTCATCATAACTATGTACTTAGTTACTTTATTTAGTACCAAGGAGCAGAGAAGAAGATTTTCAAAGAATTAATGCATTTTCACTATTTAATCAATAGAGCCCCGCCCTAACACCAGAACCCCTGACCCTGGGGCCCTGAATTTCACAATTTTGGAAGAGGCACTCTTGCTCTTCATAACTATGTACTTTGTTACTTTATTTAATACCCAGGAGCAGAGAAGAAGATTTTCAAAGAATTAATGCTTTTTCACTATATAATCTATAGAGCCCCGCCCTGGGGCCAGAACCCCTGACCCTGGGGCCATGAATTTCACAATTTTGGAAGAGGCACTCTTGCTCATCATAACTATGTACTTAGTTACTTTATTTAATACCCAGGAGCAGAGAAGAAGATTTTCAAAGAAATAATGCACTTTCACTATATGATCTATATAGCCCCACCCTGGGGCCAGAACCCCTGACCCTGGGGCCAAGAATTTCACAATTTTGGTAGAGGGCTCAATGCTTATTACAATCATGCCAACAGTTTGACTGCTTGATGTCCTGGATTAAAGAAGAAGATTTTTAAAGATTGCATTATTTTTGGTGGTTTAAGCCCCACCCCTCAGGCCCCGGGGGGGGGGCAGGGTCCATGAAATTCACAATTTTTGTTCCCCTTTACCCATAGATGCTATATGCCAAATTTGGTTGAAATTGGTTGAGCGGTTTCAGAGAAGAAGCTAAAAATGTTCAAATGTTAATGCACGACGCACGCCGACGGACGAGAACGGATAGCAATAGGTCACCTGAGTGACTCAGGTGACCTAAAAAGGGGTGGATAAATCCTTTCAAGCCGAATAGATCGAAGGGTCTTCTTAATTAGTAGAAGACATTGGTGAATATTTAGTATCTCTACGGTTTACAATTTGGAAGAGTAGCAATAACAAGGCTTATCATGCAAGGGGTAATAACTCCTCTAGGAGTCTTCAATTACGCAGGGTCAACTACAATAATATTTCAGTCCATTATGGTTTACTATAAATATTTTCGATCAATCTTGAAATTTAGAATAATATCCAAAGGTCTTTCGAAAGAAAGACCAAAGAAAAAATTAAATATGCGGATCTTAAATGAACACTTTGATTTTAAGTCATTAAAAAGGTTTCGTTTTAAGAATTAAGATACATAAATTTTGTTTTATTAATTAATTCCTTTAATATATTTAAGAAGTATCACAGTATGTTTGCTAGAACTGGATAAGAGACATTCTGGAATTTCTACTTAAAGTGACAGTACGGCGAATCTCATCAAAAAACAGACTTGATAAAATTTTCCGATAGGATTTGGAATTTTTTTACTACTCATAAATGTATACACTTTCAGAAAATTACAAGTTTCATAATTAAATAATTTTGATTTCATTACAATTAATAATTATTTATGGACCATAAATATCTACATCGCAACGTGTTCCGGGTTCCACATTCCATGCTATACAAGCATGCGGAGTTTTCTTAAACAAAACAGCATGGTAAGAGAATGAAGGCCTGTAGGCCTGCTACATTGACAAAGTCGACCAAGAAGAAAAAGAAACTGAAAACAGAGCTTGAAAAAGCAACTTTCCTGATTAAAATTTAGATTTGGGATTAATATAATCATTGGATGAAGAAGAAACGGGTTATCGGCGACACTCAAGCAAGGCTCGTGAAGGTTGTACTTTACAGGTTTGTTGATACATGTTATCTTTTCTAATATCTCCATGGTTTTCAAAGAAAAAAATCAGTGTAAACTCAACAAAAAATGCACTTATGACATATAAACATTGCTGCCATTTGAAGTGCATATTTTAGTGGAACTAAGCAGAACAAGAGGCCCAAGGGCCTTAACGGTCACCTGAGTATAATACAACAATTTAGAGGATCCATACAGTATAAAATGAACTGAAAGGTGAAGCTTTGTTGCCCAAAAGCAGGAAAAATAGGGTGATCAGGATTAACAAAATAATTAGTCTAGTATTCATTAACAGTTCATAAATTAGGTTCTAATATGTTCCCCATTTATCACTCTCACCAGACAGTATATTAAGAAACTATCAGTGCTTCTGTACTCTTTTAATTCCTTGTGGAAATCTCTTACATTGGCCTGAGTAAGACTCTTGGTCTTTGATGAACATTTAAGGTACTGGTATTCCATCCCTAATAGCCTCAGATTCAATGAATTTGAATACATAACAGATGTGTACTCAGTATATTTAGACATAATCTACATTTATTACTGTTAGCATGTAAGAATGGAAGTGTCCTAATTTATGACTTGACCTTTGTTGAAGAGTTATCTCCCTCTTTTTTTAAGTAATAAAAATCAATTTTAAAAAAATATATGGTAAAAAAATTGTTTTCAATTGTCATTCTATTTCTAATGATTTAATGGATCTTTCCACCACAGTAGTTATTGATATTCTTATTATCTGAATTTTTATTTTAAAAAAAATCGCTTGTCTGAAGTTGTCTCCATAGACGTCAATGCAATTTCTATAAATTAAATACTGCTTAGTTAATTACGTTTTTGAAACTTTCACTTGGTAAATCCTTTTCTACTGTAAAGTTCTTTGAATTAATATCAGAGTATTATATACGTGATTGATATTTAAGGATAGAGAATTAGTTCCTATTAGGGATGGAAAACCTTAATAGAGAAATACCGACATCTTACGAACGAACGTAACCAAAAAAGGGATCGTTCATTGTATTCACATTTGCATTATTTAATTCTTCAATGTTATTGCGATTTCAAAAGATAAAATCCCCGCAGGATACCTCAAAACTACTTCTTGTCGTAGTCGCTACCGTGACGCAACAATACATTTCACTGGACATTTAAACGAGCAAAGGTGTTCCGAAAAGGGAAATACACATGTAAAAGGAAAATGAAAAATGTCTCATTTTGAAGCATGTAGTCAGAGATTCTGTCTTACGAAAACGAAAAAGAGGGCGAAGGAGAGTTAAAAAAAAATAAACATAAAACAATGGCCTTTTTGTTCATGCTACTGGCTAAACTTTGGACATGTAAATCACATACGGTGCCAATTTTGATGCACCAGATGCGCATTTAAAGTTACATAGTGAGTCAATATCATGGGTTTCTTTTAAGTTTTCTTTTTCGTGTTGGGGCAAACTAAATTTAGTTTTACTTATATTTTTCTCCACTAAAGTAGATTTTTTAGGTTCTGAAACCTGTAATTTTCTTAAATCTAATACTTTCAAGAATTGAATTAAATCTGCATGTGTCTTGCAAAAATTTTTACTTCTGTCAGTTTTCCCGTTAGTCCGTCACAGTTTCTCTTTAAACAAATTATGTCTCTTAAGTAGATTCCTTATTTTACGCGAGTACTTAATATCGCAAAATGGCCGAAGGGCGTCAAATCGCGAGAACAATAATTCGCGAATGGGTGATTTATTTAGAGATTTTACATACAGTAAAGCACCATAAAATAAAAGCGAGTAATTTTATTTCGCGAATGGCGCTTCTCGCGTAATTACGCGATAATTTATTCCTCGCGTATATTTAGGAATCTACAGTAATGCTCATGCTGAATTGTTGGAAATCCGAAATATTTAATTTAAAAAAATCAAAGAGCTGAAAAAGGGGGGGGGGGCAAAGACTGGAGCAAAATTACATCGAAGGATCGTATATATCTAAGAAGAAGCCTTATCAACCGAAAAATTACGAACCGGCTTTTTTCCCACGGATTCATGATATGGTTATAATACATGTACATGTATATTGAAGCCGGGTTTAATTTTATTTTGATAGATTTCTTAGCCATTACAAGGAATTATCATCTCTGACAATATCTGTGTAGAAAATTAATCAATAGCCATTCCTGACGTGACATATATGAGAATGTTTTTGTAAATGAAACTCACACACACTCATTTTAAAATATTCAGTTTTTTACAAAGAAAAATGCAATGCAATTAAATCAGCTGAAAAGAAATTGGCCTTAGTAACCCCTGTCCACATGAATGCTGCTTCGGTGAGTAATTTCCAGACACGTGGTATCAACCAAATTAGGTTAGACCATCTTTAAAAAATTGTTTCTTTGCCCTCACCGACTGGCTAAAAATGACCCGACTAAAAACTTGTTTAATCTGAGGAAACGATAATTTTCCCTCCTGAATTTTCTTCTCCATCAATAAGAATGTTGACATTTTCTGGAAAAAAAATTTATAACCTATCTACCGACCCAATTTTTATATGATAATGTATAAAGAAAATTTTTTACGAAAAAAGTTGGACCACTCCACATGAAAAAAGGATTTTCGAGTTTAAACCTCACCCCCCTTTTTTTCTCTGGCGCCCCAAACCCCTCCCACTTTTAAAAACGAAAATTATATGTTTCTAATTCGACTAATGGATAATAAATAAATCTGCAGCAATATAACTTTTACCAGAAAGAATTTATGACTATTTTAAAAAATGGAAAAAAAAATATCAGTAGAATCAGTGAAAACTCGTCTGTTCTGTTTATTTGCCTGTGTGTGCAGGTACATTTGAAGCATGCCTTGACAACTCAATGAATCAGCGTCATGCACTTGATGTCTTCAAATTATTCACAATTAGAAAAACTACAGTATCTTTTTGTCAGTGTACTTGAATAAATCATGGATTTGTTTTTTCTTAGAGGTGACGCAAGTTATAATTTCGACTATAGTTTTTTTTTCTGTACATTAGAGCTTCGGTCGAAATTACTCTGAGTGCGGGGTCAAAGTTACCCTTCACGTGTAATTTTATATTCTGACGAATAATCAAACAATGATATAATGGTACATAGCTTGAGTACAAAGAAAATTTAATAAATATACACCACCTAGAGGGGCCTGCCCCCACCTTTTCCACACATTACTTTTTACTGTTGGAAATGTTCATTGAAAGGCTCGTTGCCCCCCCCCCCCCCCCCCTTTGTTGCATTACAGTCAAATAAGGCTATTGTAGTACATGTAATGTATGGGGAAAAAAATGGTACCGAAAGAAGGTTTTTTTTATTATTATTTTGCTTGTCAGGTTTTTTCAGGTAAGTTGAATTTTTTTCTCTGGCTGCCCCCCCCCCCCCCAGCTTTAAATCTGTGAACCCTACTCAAATACATAATTTGCAGCTTTTATAATCCTCATATCTATACGGATATAACATATATCATGAAAGGCAGCCGAAAGATAAATTAAGTGAAGATTGCAACATAATACATCATCCAAGAAGATACTGTCTATCATATGAATGCTCGTTTATTTTTTTGAAGTGATATTTCACATAAAGAAAAACCTACCCTTCTTTCTTTATGAAGTTACTTTTTCTTTTACTAGATACGATATGGGAAAAAAAATATTGCATATGCATGCATTGCCCCATTCCACTTTTATAAGGATTGTAGTATATGGATCGTAGTATTCCATGTATTTAGTTAAATGTAATGAAAATGGACATTCAATTCGATTAGTTGAGCTTCGACCCCCTCTCCCTTCCCAAGTACACAAACATCTACGCGCGACCACTTTAAAAATATTACGTTTTCCGGAGAAGTGCCAACTATTTTCTGATTTTTAATGGTTGATTTCTGAAACGTTGGAAAACAATGTTACATTGTATAATTCATTACAACAATTATTGTCCATTGCATGTGCTCTCTCTCTCTCTCTCTCTCTCTCTCTCTCTCTCTTACAAGCACATAAATGTATACTTTCAAATACAAGACACTATATAATCGCATCACCTGGTAACTTGTTGCCTTTGCATGGATTTATACAGGGTGTGAGTTTAGATTTCATCCATGCTATAAAACGTAACTTTCCCCAAATGAACACAGCTCACACTAGTATATACGTATAACCACTGACGCATGACAAATGTGTTTCCTAACCCGTCATAGGTATTTTGGCGTATTTTCTTCTATTTGTCCGCTTTTAATTACATTGTAAGTGATTACAGAAAATTAGACAGAAGAAATTATCATTTACAAAGTCATTAACATACTGTCCGTTCTATTATACACATATACTTAATTTTTCTGATTTATTAATTTTAAACTGGGTGCAATAACTGGTCCCGGGAAAACTACCAAGATACGGGAAGTTAGGGCGAGTTACGTTCGTTCGTAAGATGTCGGTTTTTCTCTAATAAGACAAGTCTACCTGATCATTAAAACTATGAAAGTACTTTTTGTATTATACAATAAAAATTCTTGCATAATTCTCTTATTCTATTAACCTTTCAAGTACATTATTTACAGTGATTAATTATCACAAGTAAATGGCAAAGGGGAATAACTCCTCTCAGTAGAATACAAATTAATAGAGCCCTGGTCTGGACTAAAACACTTGACCAAATGGTCTTGATGTTCAAAAATCTGGTAAAAATACCCTTCCTTATTAAAACTTTTACCCTTTTTGCCTCTGATATGCCCAGGTGCAGAGAAGATTTTTAAAGCATTAATGCATTTTCACTATATAATAAATAGAGTCCCGCCCTAATATCAGAACCTCTGATCCAGGGGTCATGAAATTCACAAATTTGGAAAAGGCATCCTTGCTTATCATAACTATGTATTTGTTTAAATAATACCCAGGAGAAGAGAAGAAGCTTTTCAAAGAAATAATGCACTTTCACTATATGATCTATATAGCACCACCCTAGCACCAGAACCCCTGACCCAGGGGCCATGAATTTCACAATTTTGGTAGAGTCACTCTTGCTCATCATAACTATGTATTCGATTTGTTTCAATAATACCCAGGAGTAGAGAAGATTTTCAAAGAAATAATGCACTTTCACTATATGATCTATATAGCCCCACCCTAGCAACAGAACCCCTGACCCTGGGGCTATGAATTTCACAATTTTGGTAGAGTTACTCTTGCTTATCATAACTATGTATTCAATTTGTTTCAATAATACCCAGGAGTAGAGAAGAAGATTTTCAAAGAATTAATGCATTTTCATTATATAATCAAAAGAGCCCCGCCCTAGCACCAGAACCCCTGACCCAGGGGCCATGAATTTCACAATTTTGGTAGAGTCACTCTTGCTTATCATAACTATGTATTCAATTTGTTTCAATAATACCCAGGAGTAGAGAAGAAGATTTTCAAAGAAATAATGCACTTTCACTATATGATCTGTATAGCCCCACCCTAACACCAGAACCCCTGACCCTGGGGCTATGAATTTCACAATTTTGGTAGAGTCACTCTTGCTCATCATAACTATGTATTCGATTTGTTTCAATAATACCCAGGAGTAGAGAAGAAGATTTTCAAAGAAATAATGCACTTTCACTATATGATCTATATAGCCCCACCCTAGCAACAGAACCCCTGACCCTGGGGCTATGAATTTCACAATTTTGGTAGAGTTACTCTTGCTTATCATAACTATGTATTCGATTTGTTTCAATAATACCCAGGAGTAGAGAAGAAGATTTTCAAAGAATTAATGCATTTTCATTATATAATCAAAATAGCCCCGCCCTAACACCAGAACCCCTGACCCTGGGGCCATGAATTTCACAATTTTGGTAGAGTCACCCTTGCTCATCATAACTATGTATTCAATTTGTTTCAATAATACCCAGGAATAGAGAAGAAGATTTTCAAAGAAATAATGCACTTTCACTATATGATCTATATAGCCCCACCCTAGCACCAGAACCCCTGACCCTGGGGCCATGAATTTCACAATTTTGGTAGAGGGCTCGCTCAATGCTTATTACAATCATGCCAACAGTTTGACTGCTTGATGTCCAGGAATAAAGAAGAAGATTTTTAAAGATTGCATTAATTTTGATGGTTTTGGCCCCACCCCTCAGGCCCCAGGGGGGCAGGGGCCACGAATTTCACAATTTTTGTTCCCCTTCACCCATAGATGCTATATGCCAAAATTGGTTGAAATTGGTTCACTGGTTCCAGAGAAGAAGCTGAAAATGTTCAAAAGTTTACGACCGACGAACGACGCACGACGCACGACGACGGACGAAAAGAGATAGCAATAGGTCACCTGAGTAACTCAGGTGACCTAAAATATTTGTTTGACGTTTTGCCGCGATAACGTATGATTTGGTGGTTTTTCCTTTCTCGGATCCCAATACACAAAATGTCAACATTTGTACTTTTAATTCTGTTAAATTCGTCTGGATGCAGACTAAAATGTTTACGATTATTAATTTATCGGAACGTTATGATTTTTTTGCTTTTAAGAATTGCCTTTATCTCATATTCCATTATAATTGTGAACTCTACAGTGTGCAAGTGTTATTTTAGAATTCACTTGTTTTTTTGTTTGTTTGTTTGTTTGTATGTTGTTTAACGTCCCTCTCGAGAAATTTTCACTCATCTGGAGACGCCACCACTTGCCGTGGACAGCTGCAAATTTTGTCATATACTCGGCATTTACGGCCATTGAGCAGTGAGGGATCTTTTTCGTGCCAGCACCTACTGCGACACGGGACCTCAGTTTATACGGTCTCATCCGAAGGACCGGTCTCCACGTCCCACAGTGGGATTCGAACCCGCGACGTAAGGATCAACTCCTTACTCCGCGACTCTAGAGCAGACGCTCTATCTACTGCGCCACGCGGGTGACGAATTCACGTGGTACAAAAATAAACAGATCTCAGATTGCTCCAGTTTGTACTACCCTTGATTTTCCGGCAGATTCTAATTACGTTAATTTTGTATGAATTTTGTATGAATTAAAATAATCTAGAATGTATTGTAAAATGCCAGTAACATTTCTACTTGTCCCATACTATCTTTTGTCCGATCACATTTCAAAAATTCTTCCTAAGGTCTGATGACACGTTCATCAAATATTTGTTGTGCTTTTCTTTGTAAGATATAAGAAATATTCGTAATATTAACATTATCTTGTGATTTCTAAACTGTTTTCAACATATCTGAGGAAATAAATGGAGCAAAATTTGTGATATTGACAATTCAAATTATTTTTAAATAGGATTGTATAGGAAACATTACCCTCTGGTATCTTGCACAAATGTCTGGTAAGGTACCTCGATCAATTTTTTTCGTGAGGAATTAGCAGTACTTCAATGACAAATTCTTGGGAAAAATTATATATTATTGAGGAATGTGTCGTCTGATCTTAATAACAATTGAAATGCATACATCATGCATACAATACATTGGCAAAACATATATTAAGATGTGTTTCAAAGACGTCTGCATTATTTGCCAAAAAAAACATAGTTAATCCTATTCTACAATATTTAAAAAAAAATCTTAAAGTGCCCAACGTTTGAGAAACGTTCATGTCACTTTGCTACGAGTCTAACTAATGAAATATATGTTGAATAAATAAACTCACGGCAGTTTTCCTCATCTGATTGATCACCAGGGTCTGGACAATCATACTTTCCATCACATCTCCAGTTTACAGAGATACAGCTCCTCATACATTTAAACTCGTTCTCTTTACATAGAAGGGGTGTCTTAGGCTCAGCTAAGTAATAGAATATACGATTATACAAACTTTTTTTAAGTTTGTCAAAAATTATTATTTTACATCGGTTGATAACATACTACTTGCATTGAACTCCCCGCTAAGTATTTACAAAATTTATTTGGTAAATAATGTAAAATTTCTTACCTTCGGGTACTAGACACACTGCCATGTAAGTAATTAAAAACAACAGTTGGAAAATATTCCTCATCGTTGAAAAAATGTGCATAAAACCAAGAAAACTTTTTTTCAAAGATTGACGATTTTATTATAAGGATATGTACTAAGAATTGACAAGTGAAAAACAGCTGTCGGAAAAAAAGTTATCAGTTATATACATTTATTACTGCATGGTGAGTACTGTACTTATGGTTTTAAGTTTAAAATGATACAATCATGGTCATTCCAGGGGTTTATTTATACCTCCTTACCAACAACATCTGTCGCGTAATATATGTATATTTCGAAAATTGCGAAATGCACATAACACAAATAAATCAAGAGGCCCATGGGCCACAACGCTCACCTGAGTAACTTTGGTCCTGCTGTTCTTCACCAGATTTCCCCCTTGTAATACGTATTGTTGCCCCACCCTATCCCTGAGGGTCTTAAATTGAACAATGTAAAATCTTCACTACCGCAGGATGCTTCCTGGTAAGTTTCACTTTTCTGACCCAGTGGTTTTTGAGAAAAAGATTTTTTTAAGAATTTCCCTATATATTTCAATGCAAAACTTTGATTCCCCATTGTGGCCCCATCCTACCCCTAGGGGTCGAGATTTGAATAATTTAGAATCTACACTACCCCAAAATGCTTTCATTTAAAGGACTTATTGCATGATTTTTAAAAAATCGTAATTTTATGAAAAATATTATCTACAACCCTGTTTATTAAAATACTGGATACAATTAACGTTGTTGAAAGCATATTTTAAGCGATATTGAGAGTTGAAATTCAAATACCGCAATATGCATATTTCAATCGGATTTCGGCAAAATACAGCTCTGACGTCATAGGCGACAATTGAGTGGTAGAGAGATAAGTTGCACACTATTAACGGGCTTATCAACAACAAATGCAGCTTAATTACGAAAAATGCTGAAAAAATTAATTCCTAAAGTGATTTTCAATAACTTTATAAACAATAAATAGTTCCCAGGTATAAGGTTTATGAGATATTTCTGTTTTTTTTTTTATTCCAAACATTTAGAATCTGAAACTTTGACGGCCATGTTTCGTGATCGGAAAACAATTTTTCAAGACCACCATCCTTTTACAGAATACATGCATAAATTAATATTTATGTTAAAAACGATGAAAAACAAAGTCATATAATGTTAAATTTGTGAATAGAATGGTTTAATACAGGTAATATGGTAAAAAATCAAATTTGTATTGTAATGGCGAGTTTCTTCGCCGCGTCTCCCTCGCTATCGTCGCTGCTATTTTACAATGCTTACAGATTTTCAGATTTTATTCTTGCTGACAGTCCAAATATATAAGGGTGGATATTCGATTTCGTACTAAAAAAAATCAGTGATTTGATCGTCCATAACCATGATAACACAGAAAATTCAGTTTGTGTCGGGTATTTTTTAGTAAGACTAACGTGAACAGCTGATCAGCCATTGTCGTCTTTGACGTCACAGGGTCACGTGATTGCTATCTAATTAACTTGGATTCTTAAATCAGGGGTTTTAATTTGAGTCAATAATTGGTTAATTACCGCGATTTATCCACAGTAAAAACACAAAATTCATAAACTGTGCTTATAAGGAACGTTATAGGCTTTTTTAATTTAAATAATTTAGAAACATGCGATATGTCCTTTAAGTTTCAGCTTCTCTGGCCCAGTGGTTCTTGAGAAGAAAAATTCTGAAGATTTTTCCTATATATTTCAATGTAAAACTTTGATCCCCCATTGTGGCCCCACCCTACCCCCGGGGTTATGATTTGAACGATTTAGAATCTACACTACCCAAGAATGCTTCCATGTAAGTTTCAGCTTTTCTGGCCCAATGGTTCTTGAGAAGAAGATTTTTAAAGATTTTTCCTATATATTTCAATTAAACTTTGATTTCCCACTGTGGCCAACCCTACCCCCGGGGGTCATGATTTGAACATTTAGAAGCTACACTACCCCCAGAATGCTTCTATGTAAATCTCAGCTTTTCGGGCCCAGTGGTTCTTGAGAAGATTTTTAAATGACTCCACCCTAGTTTTGTATTTTCTTAACCATCTCCCCTTGTAAAAAAGCTTGACCCTACATTTTAACAATTTAAACTCCCCTTCACACAAGAATGCTTTGTACTAACATTGGTCAAAATTGGACCAGTGGTTCTTGAGAAGAAGTTGAAAATGTGAAAAATTAACAGACGGACGGATGGACAGACAGACGGACGGACGCCGGAGAACAGGTGATCAGAAAAACTCACTTGAGCTTTCAGCTCAGTTGAGCTAACAAGTACATGTACATATTTAGAATATTTTTGTGCGTGTTTGTTCCGTTTAAAGAAGACAAATTGTTTCTCTTTCTGTTTTTTTTTTCATATTGTAATGTGAGAAAATAACACAAAGGAATATGAATTGTGATATTTAAAATGTAAACTAAGGAAATTAAACAGAATATGTGAGATAATTGTACAAAAATAAAAGAATTCAAATCTAGAATGTACATAAAAGAAACTTCTGACAACAGCTAGATACGTTAACATACAATAAGCTGAAGTAATGGAAAAAAAGGTTTATTTGGGGGGATGGGAAAAAAACAAGAACACTTTTCCCAGCAAACAACATGAGGAAATGCTGTTCCACCTAAGCAAATGCCAGGAATATTATTAGGCTGAAATTCACAAACTAAGTAGATATAATTACAATGAAATACAAAGCTTGTTTAAAAGTGGGTTAGAATTAATATGAATATCACTAAATGTGGGAACATTTTCTGAAATGTCAAATCAAAATTTAATAATAATACAAATGGTAATTACACCTATATCATTCATAATAGACAAAAACAATACTGTAACAATACATGATTGTACAATGTGTAAGTGCGATTTTGAGTTTTAAAATTAATTGATCAAATACTTACACCTTGGGAAAGACTTTTAAAAAATGATGACAATGACGAAATCAACTCAGTGGAATTGACAAGACCAAGTACGTTTTAAATGCATAATTTATTTAATAGCAGTTCATTTTCATGACAACTAACCTACAGATCCAAAACTATTGTAACAATTAATTACTAAATATATCATTTTTTTCATAGAAGAAGATATAAATGCACAAAGTTTCTAAATTATAAATAATATTTCTGTCTAAAATTTCTGTCTTGGTGCCGTGCCCTGGAAATAATATGTTCGAAACCTATGGGAAAGAGACGTTTAAGGAGTCATGACCCTCTTCTCTAAATTTACACAAAAACTTATAAAAACCCCTATATTGGTTTCCGCCAACAACAAAAGCATTAGATTCAAAAGGAAAATAATTGTTGCAGTTATAGTTTGAAACAGTGCTTACTTTTTCAGAAATGAATTTTATGTCTTATCATGATTTTAAGAAATTTGACACAGTGAATAGAAAGAGCAATAATTTATTTATCACAATATAAATATAAATATGAGGTATACATTGTATACGAAAATATATACATTTGTGGTATCTCTCTATTATATAACCATGCAGAGAGCAAATATCTTCATACCTGTATGAAGTTTTTCGAACGTCATAGGTCATTACGTGACCAAATCACACAGCGCAGTAATATCTACATAAAAAGACTTACTCCACTAAGCAATATAGCATGTTTTTCATGCATAAAAATGTACAAAATAGTTAATATGCAAGTAAAATGATAATCATTTTATTTACAATGTAAACGAGTATTTAATACAGTTCTTGATCGATTTTACATAGAAAACTACGTGTTATAAGTTTGAGCTGCATAGTCTCAACGTTTACCCTTATTTTTCTCGCAGACCTCTGAATGCTATAATTTTTTTTCATTAAACTTTACTCACAATAAATTTGAAAATCTGTTGAAAAATATCAGTGTAATGCAATCACGCCACAAACAGCTGACAAACACTGTACTTTGGTAGGCACACCTCCATCATCGAGATCGTTGTGACGTTGTCTTAACAATGTAAGCTGTCGCCAGTGTCTCCATGTCAACATCATAAATTAATAAATATGCCTTACTGGAATCGTAGATTCGATTGTCCGTCTCAAATGTATATATAAGTAATAAATAACAAGTTTAAAACTTCAATGGGAATTGAAGTGGGTCGGTACGTGATCAAATCTTCTGAGAAGGCCTTCGGCCTTCACAGGATTTGATTACGTGACCGACCCACTTCAATTCCCATTGAAGTTTTTAAACTTGTTATTTATTTCTTAAATAATACTTTGTATCACACACTTTAATTTCATATTAAAAACAATGAAGAACTGTTTTTTGAATCAGAATATCACTATTTCTAAAACGAGGCAAGCAAATGATAAATAAGTTGATGACACAAGGATATCAACAGTCTCCTTTAAAGTCAACATTTCGCAAATTCTGGACCCACCACCACCACCACGAAATAGGTTTTTTCACGTTCGGGAAATGGATTTTACGTTGTTTTTTTTTTTTTATACAAATGTTAGGCCATTATTTTCACACCGAATTGTCTTCGGAGTTTTCCATTTGTCCGATCCATCATGACAAGGAGCGCACAGCGGGTGTGAGCGGTCGACAGGGATGTTTACCTCCTTCATGGCACATGAACCCACCTCTAATGTTTTTAGAAATCCGTGTTTGCTCGTTCCACAATTTGTATTGTTGAACATTTTAGGATTATAATTAGGAACTTATCGAGTCGTTCCACTTCAATTAAGAATGACTGTGGTTGCCAAATAGGTTTATTTTAGGAATAAAAATGTATAGCCTGACTGGGGAAGTTTACGCTTAAACCACAAAGCGTGAACAACAAATACGTAGATGCTTATAAGGGCACGCATTTTAAACATAATTATCTTCCAAAAATTAAAATTAAAAACATTTGCCAACTTGTTCTATGTTGTTCTACTTGTGGGATGCAAGGGGGTCTGGCATGTACATAGCTGATGATCTAGCTCGCTGTTTTTTTTAAAAATGGAATGGACGACCAGAGAGCTACAGATCAACCATAGGAAAAGTGTATATATGTTTTTACCGTTCACGGTAGCTCAGTCGGTAGAGTGCTTGCTCCGTGATCGGGGGGTCGTGAGTTCGAATCTCGGCCGCGACTGACCTAAGTCGATAAAAAATGGGTAGCAACTGTTTCTTCGCCATGCGCTCGGCACTTTGAAGTGAAAGTTTCGGGTCCTTCGGATGAGACCTTAAAAACCGAGGTCCCGTGTCACGGCAGGCGTTGGCACGATAAAGATCCCTCACCGCTCAATGGCCCTGAGTGTCGAGTAAAGGTCAAAATTTGAAGCCCTTCACCGGTACATGGTGACGTCTCTATATGAGTGAAAAATTCTCGAATGGGACGTAAAACAACATACAATCAATCATATATATGTATTTATTTCTCCATATATTTAACCTGCTATCATAAAATACTACTCTTCATGTGTTCCTAACAAATTCTTCTACCAATTCCACAACAAAGCATTCCCAATAACCGTTGTTAATAGTCCTTTTGAGTCTGAAATTGAAACCAACAGAAACTTCGCCTATTTATACTGCCATTTCGGGTCGCATGAGTGTCACTATTCGGTCCAACACAATTCCTGGATAACTTATATATACATGTACATTGTATATCTTTAAGTCTTTTCAGTCTTTGGTTCTAATATTTTTCTCCTCTGAAGTTCTTAAACATGTAAATATTTTTGTACCAGTTGTTCAATTTTACCTTATTCATTAAGTATTTGAATTTTATGATTGGATTGACAGAACTTTTGCACGAACGTTACATATTGTTAGATTAGTTCAGAATTATTTATGAGTGGCGAAAAATGATTTATTCATTTGAAATTAGAGTTAACTATAATCAAGATTAAATGTTTTATTTTGACACTCAAAATGGCAGTAGAATTGGGCGAAATTTTCAATGGTTTCAATTTGAATTTCAGGCCGAATAAGGCTATTACCAAGGGTTGTGGGGAATGTTTTGTTGTGGAAGTATAACATGTAACAGAACATGTTAAGAACATATGGTTACAATTATTTTGAAATATATGCTTAAATGATCGGATAAATAAATCAATAAATGTGTGCACTTTTTGTGCGCAATAAATATACATTTTTTCTATGGGTGGACGTGCAACTCTGTGGGTTTTTTTCCATCACAATTTTTCAGACCATCCAGCTAAAGATCTGCAGCCAGAATGTACACCAACCATAATTCCTGGTCTTTTCTAAATTAAATATAGAGGTTCTTTTTTCAATATTAATGTCAATTTAATATTATTATTATATTAGTAACCAAGTCCAGATGACCTACTAGCCTCTACATGGACTATATGCCTACACTTAAGCATAGGCACATTATGAGTGCCTCATTAAAAATAGTCTTCATAAAAAATATATTTATCTATAATAGATTTGACCATGGATTTTTAGGTCATTACAAGGTTGCTATCTCTTACTAACAGATACTGTGTTTTGTCATCAGGGTCTTATAAATTATGCATCAATTTTGCTAAATTTACATATTGCCCATTGGAAACTCGAAGTTTTGTTTATTGTGCACATTTTAGTCTAGCTCTGTATAGTTATCACACCCCTTGTAAAATCAGCAATTGAAAAATCAATGACTTTATTACCTGGAGGGTTGTCATTACATGTTGGACTTGGATTCATGGTTCTTACGGGGATGAGTGCAGCTTGGCTTCCTCTGTCATCACATCTTGCAATGGCCTCCATTAACTGTTTAACCTGAATATTCCTGAAATGTGCGGGAGTTTGGTCCTCTCCATTGGATGGCTACTGTGACTTTTTGGTCTAGCCGGGGTCCTCTCTGACCTTAGACTGAATCGGATCTGCCTTGCTATATGCCGTGTGATCGCTCTCCTTTTTAGGCATTGTGCGTTGGTGTCGAATATAAAGTGCTAGGAAAAACGAATTAAAGAATTCAGTAAGTACTGTCGGAGCCTATAACATTTACTTTAAAAGTTAAGGAAATGACTTTAAATGAAATGACCACGCCAATAAAATGATCACATCTTACTTTTTGAATTTTACAGATGTTGACTGCTGAAAATATCTTCATCAGGGAGGTCTTGACATCATAACTTATACCTAAGTTAGGACTGGATAATACCCGAAAAAAACCCGCTGATAAACACTTAGCTTAGATAAACCGTGTAACTTACATGGGTTAGACACTTTTAGTAATTTATTTCAAAGCTTTTAGTAGTTATGTTTATAAAATTTGCAGCACAATTGACTATATCATCAGGAAGTGACTATATATATATGCAGTATAGAAGAAAGTGGATGTAGTTAAAAAGCACAGCAAACCAAAGCACAAAATGAGGTAGCTTCCGTTCAGCATTCTAATTATTTTGACCTATAGTCCTGTTCAATTGTACATATTTTTTGTCTCTTGTTTATAACAAATCTCACCATGAGAAGTAGAGGAATTTCTGTTTGTATTATTAAGGAAGCCTGTCTTAGATGGAGTAGTTGGTAATGGACTTGAAGTTGCTCTTTGTGCTGTGAGTAGGAAATGGTCCATATGCATATATAGTCAATAGCTTGTTAAACTGTTACTGATACAGATAAAAACAAGCTCTATATATTAGGTCTATATATATCTACTACTGTTTTTAATATACAAATACATTTATTAAATATTAAATTGGTGTATGAATAAAGTCATCTTGGTTTTTATAGGTCACATAATACATGTATCAATAAAAAGATCTTTCAATCTATGCTTTTTAAAAAAGATAGAGGAGTTAAGTTGTTCTTTTTGCTATGAATACAAAATGATCAATACATATATGTTTATTATCTTTTTAAATTCTTTTTTCTTTGGGGGTCACAATCTCTATGAAGTTTCAGTATTGATAGGAATGTAACCCAGACCAGTGGATGTTACTACAGGTTTCGAAGTTGTAGCTTTAGGTTTGTCTGTGGCCTCAGTGGATACAGCAGGTGGAGCTGTAGTTGAAACAGATGTAACTTCTGAAATCAAAATATTTATTTAAATACTTGTACTAGTATTTCTTCACCCTTGTTATAAATCTTAAAAAATAGTAACAAATTTTAATATCTTATAATGCAATTTATTGAATTATTTATTTTTAAGATTCCTGTTTATATGAATACACAATTTGCAGTAATATGGCATTATATCAATATACACAGTAGAGAAAAAGGAAATTGAAATTGTTAAAAAGTGAAGTAAGGGGAACACCAACAAATTAGAAAGTTTCTGTTTAGTATAACAATAATTATCTGAACCTATAGTCCTGCTCAATTGTACATAATTTTTATCTTTTGTTTACAAAAAAATCTCACCATGAGAACTAGAAGAATTTCTGTTTGTATTATTAAAGGAGTCTGTCTTAGATGGAGGAGTTGGTAATGGACTTGAAGTTGTTTTCTGTGCTGTGAATAGGAAATGGTCCATGCATAAATAGTCAATAGCTTGTTAAACTGTTATTGATACACGTAAAAAACTAGCTCTAAACATTAGGTCTATATACATATATCTATTGTCTTATTGAATATACAGATACATGTGCTATATATATATATATATATATATATATATATATATATATATATATATATATATATATATATATATATATATATATATATATATATATATATATATATATATATATATATATATATATTGTGTTATTTAATATATAGATGCATGTGCTATATGTCAAATAAGCCTATACTTTAAAAGGTCACATAATTTTAATGTGTGTTGATGTGACTGGATTAATGTAAAGCGCTATTAATTCATCCTTCTTGAAAATTAGATGGAGGATTCAGTAATTGGTTTGAAGTTGTTTTTTTTTGTACCATGAATAAGGAATGATCAATGCATAAATGTTTATTATCTTAAGGTTTGTTTTCTTTGGGATTTCAATGCCGTGTAGAGTTTCAGAGTTGATAGGAAATTAACCCCACCTTTGGATGTTACTACAGGTGTCGATGTTCTAGCTTTAGGTTTGTCTGTGACCGTAGATGGTACATGCACAGTAGTTGGAATTGTAGATGTACCTTCTGAAATAAAAGAATTCATGTTTATACTTTTTTCTTCTACCAGGTGTTTCTTCTAATTAGATAGCAGCCAAAATAAATTCCTGATTATGCAACTTGAATAATCATTTATTTTGAAGCTTTGTGTATACAGCTCTATATGCTGTAAATATAAAATTTGCAGTAACTATATCAGGAGGTGATCATATATGCAGAATAGAAGAAAGTGGAAACTGGAAAAAAAGCACAATAAAAAAGAGACAAAATGCGGTGATTACTGTTCAGTAATCAAATAATTATTTTGATCTATAATCCTGCTCAGTTGTATACATAAATCAAATCTAGAACATACAAATCTCACCATGAGAACTTCTGTTTGTATTCATGGGAATGATACATGTAAAAAACTAGCTCTAAACATTAGGTCTATATACATATATCTATTGTCTTATTGAATATACAGATACATGTGCTATATGTCAAATAGGTCTATGGTTAATAAAGGTCGCATAATTGTGTCGCCTGCAGAGCAGTCACACTTAGGGATCACTTTACCCGGCGTCTGTCTGTCTGTCCGACTGTTACACCTTATATCTCCCGAACTGTAAGTGGTGTGGATTTGATATTTCGTACATATATAGCTTAGCACTATGGCTTTTGTAAAATACTATGGTTACCGACCTCTTGACCTTTGAACTTGACCTTTAACCTATTTCTCAAAATAGATTATAGTGCTGATATAAGATATATATTTTTTCATTTAAGAGGTAAGTCTCTGCTTTTTAGCATGTGCACTGTTTGTCATAAAATATTATGAAAAATACTAGCGTTACAGTCCACTTGCCCTTTGATCTACTTTGCAAAAAATAATCCGTGCGGTATAATTTAACTCAAGTCTTTTGAATTTTGAGAAGCGGGGTTTTAATAAATAGCATTTATACATGTTAATGACCTTATTACATTGTTCTTTGAAACTGTATGATATGCAGTAACCACACAAAGTGATATTTAGATACTATGAAAATACATTTGGATCGGTATTGCAAAATGGATTCGTGTAGACTGACAATTGCAGCAAAGACAGACTGAAATATCCATTTGAGGATTGTTGGAAACACGTATTAACTATTTGATTGTCAGATTCTATTGCAGTCTTATACCATCCGTGGATGTTTTTTTCTTTGCAGGCATATGCATGAACTGTAATGCTAGTAGCAAATAAATAGCTGACCACTCTTAAATTTATTTACATCTTTAATAAAGCTACAAAACAAGCGACATATGCGTTCTTTGATACACTCTAGTTTTTTGTGCTGATGTGACTGGATCAATATAAAGCGCTTTTAATTTATCCTTCTTGAAAATTAGTTGGAGGAGTTGGTAATTGGTTTGAAGTTGTTTTTTGTGCTTTGAATAAGAAATGAACCATGCATAAATGTTTATTATCTTGTTAAGGTTTGTTTCCTTTGGGATTCCAATACAATATAGAGTTTCAGAGTTGATAGGAAAGTAACCCCAACCTTTGGATGTTACTACAGGTTTCGATATTGTAGCTTTAGGTTTGTCTGTGACCGTAGTTGGTACATACACAGTAGTTGGGATTGTAGATGTAGATATACCTTCTGAAATCAAGGAATTCATGTTTATACTTCTATTTCTTCAATCAGGTGTTGCTTCTAATACGCAATTTTCGAGATTGTAGCTCTTCAACGATAGAGGTGCAAAAAGTATCCATACCAGCATGAAAGTGGGACAGGTTATCAATGTACACAAACCTGCATATATAAATGGACGATGGCTAGGGCTTTAAAAATGTATTTAATGTTATGGAAAGATTATATATGAATACATAATGTCAAACAGTGATGATTTTGATGATTATATTGATCTATTCTTTACGTCTTTTACAAAATCTACTTTTAATTAGGATACTTGAAATCAAAAGAACCCTCATAGTTTTTCGTGAAAAAGACGCTTCCTTCATTACAAATCTTCTCTAAAAAAAATGATGGACCTTTTGAAATTATTATAAGGGAAAAAGTCGATGTGTCATTCAGAATGCCGACGTGCAATGATCAGATGCGCGTGTATAGGAGATGCATGTCTTTTCCCTCGTCTGATGTCTTATCCACTAATATTTTCTTTTATTTCCGATTTTTTTTGGTAGAAAAACAAATTGATGCCATTACTAAAATCGATTATTTTCGAGTTGATGAGAGTATCCCGATAGACAGTTATGACCGACCATGTAACGTATCCAATATAAATAACTGTCCCACCTGTCGGTTTACGCAGAAACAAAACTCCCCTTCGTAACGAAAGAGTGCACCAAGGGAGATAGTTTCGAAACTTGCGTATTAGATAACAACCAATATAAATTTCTGATTATGCATCTTGAATAATCATTTGAAGCTTTGTGTATACAGCTCTATATGCCGTAAATATATTAAATTTTGCAGTAACTATATCAGGAGGTGATCATATACGCAGAATAGAAGAAAGTGGAAACTGGAAAAAAGCACAATAAAAAAGAGACAAAATGCGATGATTACTGTTCAGTAATCAAATAATTATTAGGTCTTCCGTTTTCAACGGAAGGCCTATAGTGATTCTACTGTTTCTTCTTCTTCTTCTTCTTATTATTATTTTTCATTTTTATTTTTTTGACCTTTTCAAATCGCGATATCTCAAAAACTACACATTCATTTTCAGCCAAATTTTCAGGAATGATGTGTTATCTCATGCCATTTTGAAATATTGGAAAAGTTTGGAAAAAGTTACTTCCGGTCGGGAATTATTACGATTTTTCACTTTTTCCACTAAAAATCTAGTCCATGAATGTTCTCAGAAACTGTTAAAGGTAGGAGTCTGAAACTTTCAGGTATGATAGAATTTGGTTTGTAGATGTGTGATGGAAACATTTCGTGTGTCGTCGTCACTTCCGGTCGTCACAGGAAGTGATTTAAAAAGGGTAATTTTTTGAACTTTTTTGTTTTTCATTATTTTTTCTATGATGTTGATAGGCTAAATGAAGAGTCTTACAAGAATGCTAAATATGTAGTTTGTTCAAAAAAATTGATTAACCCATACTCTAAATATTTATCATTTTTCAATTTTAAGCGATGATGTTTGATAGCGTAATGGTTAGCATGTTGAATTTTCACGTGGGCGATCTGGATTCAATCCAAAGAATGTCCGAATTTTTTCTCACTTTTTGGGGCTCAAATATAAGATTTTATCTTTAAGGGGGGGGGGGACTATGTCATTCGACGTTAGAGCAGCGGTGTTTGACTGCACAATATCAGCGTGTCTTTTTACTCCCTCATAAAGAGTTTGCAGTTGAATTTTGCACTAATTAATGTGCATAGACGCAATTGTGATACGACAAAACGAGGAAAACATAGTACAAATGTATATGTAACTAGATACCTATGCAATTGTATCACAAATTGGATAGTTGCCGAATTGTACTTTGAAAGTAGAATTTGTTACTTTCTCATGTTGATTGAATAACATATAGCAATTTCAAATGAGAGAAAAATTAACTTCAATGATATTTTTCTTTGATTTTAGTAGGCAATATTCCTTTATAGATGCAAGTTACTGAACATAATAGGTATCAGATTCCTTGAGCGTCATATGGCGAGACGTGTTTTGTTGCGAAACATTCCACTCTTTTCATTAATGTGTTACTAACTGGAATAATCCACTTTGGGGTTAAAGAGGAATATAAAATGTGTAAGAAAACTTAGCGCTGCATTTATGTTACTTGTCCGTATACGGTATGTTATATGTACAGTGTGATAAATATACATTCCTAGGCTCGAAAATCAGGCTATAGCAACATATTTTTTTTTAAATTTCATTGAAGCTATCACGTACACTTATTCAATTGAAGACACATTCCAAAGAAAAGGCGCGAAGATTTACTCGTGACGTTTGGCGCGAAATAATTATCTTGACCCGCCTTTCACAAATGGTCTGATGCAGTAGTGTAGAAGTACAGAAAAAGATTACACGGACATGTCTGAATTTAGAATTGCATAGAATAGAAAGTTGAATGCATAAAGAATAAAGGAAGTAAACACAATATTTTTTTTTTAGTTTTTATCAGTAACAGATTATTTTCTCTGCTATCAGTTATTGTTAAAACTCAAGTAACAAATCCGATGTAAATCTACTAGTACTTGCACAAAATTTAGCTGGTTAGTTTCATCCTATAATTCCACACCATAAGAAAAAAAGATTAACCAGCCTGACACTCGTTACTTCAGGGAATGAGTGCAAGGTAAACATCGGTGATGGCTGGTACATTGCGCTAGTGTAGTGGTTTCAATATTAAAGAACAAGGTTCACTTAGGGCCTTTTTTGGCCCTGTGAATTTCAGAAAAACTGAAACTGCTTGGTTTTAATTGACAATGCGTTAATATCATTTAGACTTTTGATGACTGCGTATCTATCAAAAATGACGTAATTTTCTGGCTAGCCTATGCATTAAGACGTCATGAAATGCGTCATTTTCCTCGTATCCTGAAAATTTCTACAAAACAGCCAATTTTTAAAGCTATTTTTTGATATTTAATATAGGACGTAACCTCTGATCTTAAATATGCAAGTATCAAATGATAGAACTATTTCTGAGGATTACAAAACCTGTTTAATTTTTAGATCAGAGGATGCGCTCATATTATTTCTCTTCTTTCTTTTTAAAACTAAAACTTGCATCACTTTATTGCATCTCTTTCGCTGTTTTGAAATATGTTAGATTCCACCGGAAACAAAACGTCAATTCCGGTCTATTGTTCGGCAACAGTAAACGACTGAAGTCTAAAACTTTCAGGACTGATAGTCAGTCATCAGTTTATTTGAATCGTGAGAAAATCTTGTATCGCCGTTGCTTCCGGTCGTGACAGGAAGTGATGCAAAAAGGGAATTGTTAATGGTTAGCATGTTGGATTTTCAGGCTAACGACCAGGGTTAAATCTTCAGAGTGTCTGAATATCTTTTTTCACTTTTTCAGCTTGAGTTCTCTTTTTTTTCAGAATCGGACGGAAGACCTCTCATTGCTCGCAATGAGTTTCTAGTTATTATTAAGGTCTTCCGTCTTCACGGAAGACCTTATAGTGATTCTACTGTTTCTTATTATTATTATTAAGGTCTTCCGTTCCAGACGGAAGACCTTATAGTGATTGTTATGTTTATTATTATTATTATTTTCTCCTTTTTTTGTCGGCAGGATTTCTCAGAGATGACTGGATGGATTTTCCTGAAATTTTCAGGGTTGATAGAGAATGAAAATACTCCGAGGCGTTTTTTTCATTTTTTCAAAATTCACTTCCGGTCGTCAGATATGTCCGATTTCCGTTTTTTTTTCAAAAATATTTTTTCTGAGTGAGATCTCAGAAACGGTAAGAGATTAAGACACCAAACTTATACGAGTAATAGATCATGAAAAGTAGGCGAGCCCATTTGGGTTAAGCATGTCAGCCGTCACTTCCGGTCGTCACAGGAAGTGATCAAAGAAATCGAAAATTTGAGTATTTTACTTTTCCTTAAATATCTTTTATAGATAAAGTATTTGAAATAATTTTTAGATATGTTATTCAGACTGAAAATGTCTAGAGTAACGTCAAAAATCTTAGTAAAATTCACTTCCGGTCGCGTGTTTTTCCTGTCCTCAAAATGAGAAGTTATCTCAGCGAGATCTCGGAAACAACATGAGATTAAGACACCAAACTTATAGGAGTAATAGACCTTGAGAAGTAAGCAAAACACATAGGGTTAGACGCGTCAGCCGTCACTTCCGGTCCTCACAGGAAGTGATCAAAAAATCGAAAATTTCAACTTTCCTTTATAAAATTAAAACTTGCATCACTTTGTTGCATCTCTTTCGTGTTTTGAAATATGTGAGATTCCACCGGAAACAAAAACTGTAAACTTCCGGTTTCAATTCACTTCCGGTCGTGTGTTTTCCTGTCCCCAAAATTAGAATGTGTTCTCACAATTGCTCGGTAAGAGTAAAAGACTGAAGTCTAAAACCTTAAGGACTTATAGTCAGTCATCAGTTCATTTGCATCGTGTAAAAATCGTCTGTCGTCATTACTTCCGGTCGCGACAGGAAATGAAGCAAAAAGTATTTTTTAAAGTTATTTTGTTTCTACATCAGTTTTAGGCTTATACCGACGTTGGAAAAGACATGTTCATGCAAACAGGAAGTAGTATAACGAAAGACCTTCTCATTACTAGTAATGAGTTTCTAGTTTTGATCTATAATTCTGCTAAATTGTATACATAGGTCATCTCTAGAACAAATCTCAACTTCTGTTTGTATTCATGGGGAAGTCTGTCTTAGATGGAGGAGTTGGTAATGGACTTGAACTTGTTTTCTGTGCTGTGAATAGGAAATGGTCCATGCATAAGTATTCGTTAACTTGTTAAACTGTTCCTCATACACATAAATATTAGGTTTA
Source organism: Saccostrea echinata (assembly GCF_033153115.1). NCBI lineage: Eukaryota > Metazoa > Mollusca > Bivalvia > Ostreida > Ostreidae > Saccostrea > Saccostrea echinata. The sequence continues at coordinate 12,055,389 of NW_026889759.1, read as the reverse complement.
TAGATCTACTATTTTTTTGGAATATATAAATACAATGTCCATTTGTCAAATGTTAAATTGGTCAATGACTATAAGTGAATTGGTTTAATATAACAGCCATCTAATTTCTCTCCTTAAGGTGTACGGATTTTTCATTCATCATTTGGCACATTGTAAAAGAAAGCGCCCACCAAGCAGAAGTTTTCCATGGCTTAAAAACCTTTAAACAATAATAAATAGTCAGAATTCCCTCCCTGTCCTCTATTTATGCAATTTATGTTCCTTTACAATATGAAAATACTAAAACAAAAAAGGTAGCTTGGTAATGTTGTAAGAATACGTTTACACTCATTCTTATGCATACATGTTTACAGATATAAATAATTCTTGTCAGTGTCAAAATCTGGCAGTATACTAAAGAACGATGCAGAATCGTAGCGAAAACGTTAATAATATTGAAGGAAAATTTCAATTTGAAAACAAGTTACATTATACAAAGTATATTATGTATTTTTTATTTACAATAAATTATTAAAGCTAGAGTTCAATGCAAAATGGCAGAAAGAAAAAAAAACTAATAAATCTGACATTTTACTTGAATCCAAGTAATGAACCAGCATCAGTCTAATTTTTACTAGCTTTCACAATTGATCACAAGAGGAAACAAACACAAAAATTGTACAAGACAACATATTAGAAATAAAACACCAAAGGATGGCCACAAATGTTTCGTGTTTAAGTCGTATTTCTTTAATTTGCACCAATTTTCCCCTTGCTGTTCAAAGTATTTGAATGAGCTTCAAAGCCCACATTAAATTGTAATAAAGCAGTGTAACAAAGCAGTGTAAAACATTCACGTACACAAATAATGAAGAAATATATAAGATACTGCAATTCTGTGTTTATGAAGGTGAAAATGTTGGTACATAACGCACTCTAAATGGGAGTTTTAACAGATAATGTATTAAAGTTATTTGGTGACAGAAGTGTACTAAATGATTAATTATAGTTAAAGATGATAAAAACTTTCACGAAGTGTGCTGTCTTCGTCAGCAAAGTTTTCACAATCCTTTCTGTTGTCACAGAGTTTGCTGGCCTCAATATACAAGGACCCGTTTTTGTAGCAGTCAAATCTGTCAGCTGGACAGTGACTTACTGGTGGAGCTAAATGAAAGGAGATATGAGAAAATTGTTTCTGTATTTGTGATACTTTAAAGATAAAATAAGAAACTTACGACAACCAGCTTCATCAGATCCATCTATACAATCCATATAGCCATTACACTTGAGAGAGTGATAGATGCAGTCACTGTTTTTGCATTTAAATTGATTTGGTTTGCATGTGGCTGTGCCTTTTAAAAAGAGAAATGATCTATTAAAGTTTTTATTTCTGTGTTATCTTTTTATTATCGTTAATGCTATTAAAAATCATCTTTCAAAATACATTTGAATTAAGGATTCATGTTAAGATTTTATCTTTTGCGATGTCACTGAAGCGATAATTAATAATGTTGAAAGTGTTGCAGATATTTACATGTCATAAATTAAAAAAAACACACTCAACTGGTCATGGCTGCAAACTATTTATACAAAGGTGCAGACTGTATGTAGTTTGTTCTTGCTGCCTTTATTTTTTACCTTTTAAAATTTCTTTGTTAAAGACCTTCCAAACTCTATTGCTCTTTAAAAATTGTTAAATGAATTTTCTGAATGTGGTAATGTATATTTGTGGCAATTTTTTTTGTAATTTCCAATATTAAACATGTAAAGATTAAACATGGATCATTTCCGGTAGGAACCAGTAAAAGAAGATTACTGCTTACAGCAGTTGCACTTATGATCAAGTTATTAAAGGAAATATAAAAAAATTCATTAGATATGTAGTAATATACAAATACATGTATTTAGGGTACATTATAAACAAGAGGCCCATGGGCCACAACGCTCACCTGAGACTTTTAAAGATTTTTCCTATTAGATATATTTCAATGTAAAACTTGGATTCCCTAATGTGGCCCCACCCTACCCCCAGGGGTCATGATTTGAATAATTTAGAATCTGCACTACCCTAGGATGCTTCCACATAAGTTTTCCAGCTTTTCTGGCTCATTGGATCTTGAGAAGAAGACTTTTTAATGATCCCACCCTATTTTTGTCTTTTTTTGATTATCTCCCCTTGGTCCAGTGGTTCTTGAGAAGAAGTTGAAAATGAGAAAAGTTTACAGACGGACGGACGTACAGACGGAAAAACAGCTAGACGAATGACGGAAAACGGGTGATCAGAAAAGGTCACTTGAGCTTTCAGCTCAGGTGAGCTAACAACAGATCAACTGTGAAGTATTATCTCAGAACAAAAATACATGTACTACAACAATTATTATATATATATTAACTAAATAGCATGTAATCTGTTTTCATAAAAAGGGGACATGCATGTGGTGCACCTTTTACGTTTGTGACTTTTAATACGCAATGAATGCACCAAGTGGTGGTCTTTAAATACAGTAATCTCAAGAATCAAACTAACATTGCAATTCATCTGATCCATCCAAACAGTCCTCGTCCCCGTCACATTTCCACGATTTGTGAATGCACTGTTTACCAGAGTTGCACTCCCATTCTGTGATCTCTGAACAAATAGATACATTTTTGGTTGGACAATTTGTTTCATCGCTTTGGTCTTTACAATCAGCACCACCATCACACTGCCATAACTTGTCAATACATTTCTTGTCTGAACACTGAAACTCATCAGCAGTGCAAGTTACAGCATCTATCACAAGAAAGAAAAAAATAAATTATTTACTTATATCAATTTAAGCATATTCTACAATTTTTACATGATTTGATAAAAAAAGAAGAAAATACATACGACATAGTTTTTCATCGCTGTTGTCACCGCAGTCATCATCTCCATCACACTTCCATTTGTTGTTTACACACTTAGAGTTGTCACATCTGAATTCATCGCTAACACAGGTAGGGGAATCACAAGTCTCATCCTCACCATTAGAACAGTCTGGAGAACCATCACAACGCCATCTAGCTGGGATACACTCTCCATTTCCACAACTAAACTGGTCTTTATGACATGTTTTATTTCCTGCAAATAAACATGATTTTTTTAACAGGAATCATCTTGTAATCTTTCAATGACAAAACTATGGACTCAAAGCATCTTCATTAATATAATTAAAATCTTAATTTATTTAAAAAAAAGAAAATATTATGAGATATTAACTTACTGCAAATGTCAGTTTCATCAGATCCATCCAGACAATCTGTTTCATTGTCACAAGTCCACCTCATTGGCACACAGTGACCAGATCTACATGTAAATTCATCTTCTGGACATGTCTTGGAAGCTACATTGCAATTTTATAGACTCAGTAAATATACAGAATAACCAAATATAAATTGGTTATAAATACAAACTTATAATACATAATATTACAGAATTTGTTGCACATTGAATATTCCTGTTTTATTGTCCTCCTCACTAGCATATAATTTTATTTAAACTCGTAAGAAAATTGCCCCAAAATCAATATTAATTTCTATACTTTTAAAAAATCATTCATCATGAAAAAATTAAAGACCAGATTTTTAATATCATAAACAATTATTTTTTCGATAAATATGAAACTCAGAAAATGTCATGTCTTGGGACTGGTCATTTACTAAGTTACTTTGTTAAAAACCCTTCTGATTCTACACATAACTACTCTGAATCGGATTTAAAAAGATGATGGAGTTCCTCATTGACTGTGAAATAGGTGAAGACAGTAAACAATGATCTCTCTAATAAAATCCTTAAACAATTCAAATTTTGAACAGCGCAAAATATACTGCCCCTTGAAACACAAGAGATGGGATCAGGTGCCTAGGAGTAAACATCCCCTGTCGACCGGACACACAGGTCGTGAGTCATTTCTATTAATCACATAAACGGAGTAATCCATAGTTAAAATCAGTATTTAAAATATGGTCTAACAATAGGTATTAAACATGTCAGTGTAGTCTTTTTGATATTGTGTCTTCCATCACTCTGTTGGAATTTCGATGGGCTCCAAGCTAGCCTACTTGTTTTTTTTTTATTATTATTATTTTCTTATAAAAAAATGATTCATTCAAATACTTCTTCATGAAAAGAAAACTCTTGCCTTGGCCTTCAAATCTTTTAGATATATTGATGACGTTTTATCATTTTACAATAGCTATTTTCATTCATACATCGATTTGATATATCTCAGTGAACTCAAAATAACAGGCACCACAGAGTACCACAAATATTTCATAACGGGTGTTTTCTGACTATAGACGTTCATGGCTACCTTGCAACTAAACTTTATGACAAATGTGATGACTTCAGCCTTTCCAACTTTTTATGCAGTTATGTCATAAAAACTACTGCATATGGTGTTCGTCTCCCAACTGATTCGGTACGCAATGGAATGATCCAAGTACGATCAATATTGTACCAATGCAAGCTAATGAACATAGGCGTCGGAAGCAAATTGAAAGTGGGGGGGGGGGGGCTAAACCAACAAAAAAGGTAAGCCCCAATTTTTAATGCCTACATTATGTCTATCTTTGCAAAAAAAGTGTGGGGGGGGGAGCTAAGCCCCCCCTAGCCCCTCCGGTTCCGACGCCTATGGTGAAATTTAAGTTGATGCTACGGGGCTTTTAACAATCTCTTTTATAGTCAGCATTTTGCAAATTCAACTTTGGATTTAAATAATGTCCTTATTTGCAGGTACAATCTTTCGTTGGGTCGTAATTGAATGACATGTTTCATACCAATTGTCAGGCCACTGTTTATACACCAATTTTGAATACAGATACTCTGTTTACCTGATCAGAAAAGAGGACTCATTGCCGGTGTAACCGGTCAATAGGGGATTATTACTCCTACTTTTCACCTGCACCTGATCCTAACTCTGAAATCTAGACACAACCTGAAAGGCAGATATACCACATCGGTCATTCGGACAATTGGAACCTGAGTGGACATAAAAAGCCGGTCAAAAAACATAATAACGTTTTGAATTGAGTGTCTCCTTAAAGATCGCAGATGGTGGTAACAACAGAAATCAATTATCGTCTTGGATTTTAATTTGCTTTCTTCACTTTAATTTGGAGCAATTAGATTTGCAAATAGATGATAAATCGTCAAGAAGGTTTTGTTATCTGAAATTTCAGAAAAAATATATGAATCTAACTTTAGTCCCTGAAAAAGAGTGCCAGAACGAGAGATTGTTACAATTAATGTACCTCCCATAGTCTAAACTATATCATCCATTCAAAAATAGACTCATCTATGTTTTTGAAAAAAAAAAAAAAAACGGGTGCGTAAAATTGGTCAATAAGGACCGTGAGTAACTTAAATTTAAGGTCAGACCGATACGTTCCACAAATATATGTTTGGTATTTCTTCATAACATAAAAAATATTCAAAATTATCAATACCTTGTTATTTCTAAACTGTTTATAATTGTCTTCAAAAAGATCAATATGGTACCGAAAATTGCAATATTGGCAATCCATGTTATTTCCAATTAGTAGGATTAAAGGATTATACAGAAAACACTACCCTCTGGTATCTTGCACAAATGCCTGGTAAAGGTACCTAAAATATTTGCTAGTAAACATCTAAAACTAGCAAAACTTAAATGACAAAATCATGAAATATATGGAGAAAACGAACAGTATTCAAGCTCAGAAGTCCATTAAACAATACAAATTTTGAAGCAGAGCAAACACGAACCTCTAAAGCATCAGAGGTGGGATCAGGTGCAATGGAAGAGTGAGCATTCCCTGCCCACCGGTCACACCCGCCGTGTGCTCCTTGTCATGATCGGGAAATAACGTAAAAAACCGTCAACAATTCAGTGTGTAAATAATGACCTAACAATTAGTATGAAAAACGTCAGTCAGCATTTGACTCAATGATAAATTGTATTTGCTGACGAGGTCATTGTATCGACCATAGAACTTACGAAATGACGACTTTAAACGAGACTGCTGATATTCTTGTTTCATCAACTTGCTTGTCAATAACTTACCTTGTTTTAGAAATTGTTTATGCTCTTGCGTTTCGAATCATCTTAGAGATGTAAACCCCGTATGTAGGTGATGAAGGTATTTTGCTGCATAAGTAAGGGAAGTTGACGAGTCATCACGTTTATCATAAAAGTTAGTTGTTAGATTACCATTAACGTCTTTTTCTAGTAAAATATCCGAATATGAAACAGGTGTGTCAGACTCTGTGGTATCTTTTATTTCAAGCTCACCGGGATATATCATATCGAAATAAGAATGGAAATAACCATTGTTAATTGGACTTTTGCGAGAAGCGCTGACTTTTACAATCGACAACTTACTTTTACACTAGGAAAATATATGGAAGCTCTTTTGTGATATAAATATTTAGCTTAACATTTACTAAATCGATAATAATCGGCCATTTCAAAGCCCATATTACGTTGTCTAGGAAGGGAAAAGCAATTGACATACAAACAACCCCCTCCCTTCCCAACTTAACCAACTCCTGCCTAGTTTTCCTTCCGGAATGTTTTTCTTCATTATTTAGTTCCTGAAGAAAATGAAAATAAAAGGAGATATTATCTCTCATAAATAAGGCATTTTAAGTAATTTTATTCTTCCTCCAATAATTTCTGGTGTTGGTAAATGATGTAAGTGCCCCTAATACCATAACTTTAACCATTATTTATGTTTTCTTATCTATTATCAATTCCGTACCTCCGTACATAACGCAGGTTTAAATGTCAAAGTAAGCCGTCAGCTGTAAAAGTCAGTGTTTTCGCAAAAGTCCATTGACAATACGTCGTCGATAGATCTAAATGTCGAGTTAAAGGCCACAGAAAGTTTCATTCTTTTCACGTATAAGATTTTGAACAAACTCTGCTTCATATGAATACAAAAATAGGTCTGCTATTAACGGGGCGCAATTGGTACAAATGGGAATTCCAATAGATTGTTGGAAGACCTGGTCTCCAAAAACCACATAGATATTGTCAATCAGAAACTCAAGTATCTTTTTAATATCAACTTCAGAGTACTTGTGTGTACAATCAGAATGTTTTTTAACAAAATAATTTTGCAAATGACCAAGGTAAGTCAATTTAAAAGTAACAAAACTTCAATGACAAAATCTTGGGGGAAAATTATATATTTTTAAGGAACGTATAGTCTGACCCTAAGTAAAAGATAATATGAACTCAATTTGTTGAACAAATCGTATGCAAGGGTGAGTCAGGGATTAAGTATGAAGACGCCTGACAAAGAATTTTTCGACGTTTGCCAGAAAAGAAAAGTAAATTCAACTTATCTCCTTAAAGCTGAAGACAACTCGTAAATAGGCATACGCCATATAAAATTTCCCATATCTTATATCTGCACTGGGGTATACTAACCATTCGCATTCGTTACACCTGATTGCTTTTACCTTGTCACTGTTGCGAGTAGTACATGTGTGTCTTACATTGTCCTTTTTATTACGTTTTATTTCAATGAACGTGCATTTTTGTTTATTTCACATTTACCTGTGCTATTGATATTGAAAATATTTGGTCACTTTTTTGGCAGAAGCAAACAGAAGTCATGTTTGTTGCAACCATGTAAAACACAATGACAATGAAGGAGAAATCCTTTCATGTGAAGTCCGTGAGGCAAAATACATTGAACTCTGTACCAAGCCGAGGCTTATATAGCAGCTTGATATCGACGGTCTTGAGAAATCTAATATGGCGGACAAAGATAACTCTTCATGTAAGAGACTTAGAGATATTCCAGAAGAAATTCAAAATGACTCTAATTACAACATTTCCTATGAATTCGGCAGCGGAATGTGGCTCTCCAAACATGAAAGAAAAATACATGTATGTGATTTTTAATATATATATATATATATATATATATATATATATATATATATATATATATATATATTATATTATATTATATTATATTATATTATATTATATTATATTATATTATATTATATTATATTTTTATGGATAAAAATAATTTTAAAACAATTATTCAAACAAACTGATTTTAGGTAGCGAAAATTTTAAGGCATTTGGTTAAGCTGTTCTCAGTTCCCGAGTTTATACGCATTGGCAAAAATGTTAGAAATAGCGAGAAAAAATGCGAATTGAATAAGTATTTGCGTAAATGATATTGAAACAACTTCAAACTTAACAAGTTAGTTTAAAGACTTGATACTGGATGCGTTAAGGTGGTTTAATTAAGTTTGGACATTAAGCCACCATTAAGCTGCAGCTTAAAGGTGGCTTAATGGTAGCTTAATGAAGTTTGGACATTAAGCACCTAGAAGCTGCAGCTTAATGGTGGCTTAATGGTGGCTTAAAGGAATTAACTGCTATAAGCCACCATTAAGCTACCATTAAGCCACCATTAAGCGATTGCTTAAAGATGGTCTTTCGTCCTGTGATAGACTCCTAATACTGTTTTTACTCGCAGTATATATGTACGTTATATTTATAAATTATATCGCTTTTGCTGTTTCACATCGGAAAAAAGAAATTTTTGTACCGACAACGAACAGCATAAATCAACGCAAGAATTCACCATATGTTTTTGTAATTTACAGAGTTTTCATTCAGGAATAATCATTTGCAACCTCAGATGTCCGCAGTGGAATCTCTCGAACAGCTCATTTTACATTGGTCACTTCCTACCTAATTTGTATTTAAAGAGTTCGCCATTAATAGGAAAATTAGGTATGTAATTGTTTATGTAGGAATGCTGTACATTGTAATTATTTATTTAATAACTACATGTAATTCATGTATGGGATAAAGGATGTTCATGTATGCCACATCAAACTTTTATTTACTGGATGTTTAAAGTGTCTCTGAAATATGATTTCATCATTGAAAGACCAATTATTATAAGCTCTTAATTCTATTTATTCATTTTTTCATAGAAAATGGAAAAAGACAAGGTATTGTAAATGCCAAATATGGCCCCTTTTTTGATCTAAAAATCAATACACAGTTGAAATTGTGATTATTTGCAATTAGGAACTTTACACGATGCTTGTTTTAAAACCAGTATTAATTTTGCTTCGAATCGTACACAAAAGGGTGATAAAATCCCTCCATTCTGATGGGATTTTATAAAATTTGAGATACCTTTCACTTCAGGTAAAATAGAGCACATGCTTGCCAATCTGAGATTTTTTTTTTTTACACAAGATGCATCTGATACTTGTGCATGAAATAGAGATTTAGTAGATTTCAAAAAAAGAAATAGAAACAAAATTGTGAATTGAAGAAAAAAAATTATCATTTAAAAATTTTGCCTGTCCCGATCTAAATTAAACTGATTCCGACTGGAATTATATTAAATGGAAATATTTAACAATTTCACAAAAATACTAGATTGCTTGCCCATAATATGTTTACAAATTAATTGAACTTATTAAGGAAGATTTCGTACAAATTTGAAAATTAGCATTTTTTCTTAAATTACCAAATTTCATTTAAATTTCTCTATAAAATATGATTGCCTGATTTTCCTTTTCCTATATGTAAAAGTTTCTTGAATATTCATAAACTATCAACAAATTATGTGTTTCATATCCATAAATATTTGTTTATTAAAAAACTAAAATGACGTCTTGACATTTTTATTAGATTTCTATGTTATTCATTCACTAACAGCAAATTTGAAGCTCAGATATGATCTTATTTGCAACCAAAACAATTCTTTCCTTTTTTTTTTTCCTAACCCCCCCCCCCCAAATCATAAAATAATCAAGCGCTTATATAAGGTTTCGAGGATGAAATTATATTAAACATACTTAAACAGCCAGTTATTATCTGCGGATTGAAACATTTTATACTGAGATCTAGTGGAACTAACGCTGAAAAATTCATAATTTTGACTCCATATCATGGTAAGAAATTCCGTGGATTTTCTCCAGGGTAGATATGGATTGAAGTCAATCAAAGAAGAGTAATGCAAGGCAATCAATGTCAGAAACTTTGAGGAAAGGATCCTAAAGTTTTTAAGATTAAAAATTAAACTATGAACTTCATTCTTCAGGGAACAATTAGAGGCCTTTCAATTTTTTTCCGGGGATATTGGTGGGAGGGGGGGGAGTATTTGAATATCCTATGTAATCAATAATAATAATGCATTTAAAATAAAATATTTAATAGGAAATAAACGAATAAAGTAAAAAAAAAAAAAAGAATTTAAATGTTTGAAACTACGATTTCTAATTTACTTTTAGACCCTTGATTTGATGTCAGAAAGCAAAAGTGTTTCAAAATATATTAATTTTACCCATATATCAGTTACTAATTTTACCCCTTAGTGCCATTTTTAAAAATAGAGGATTTTTTTTAAAAGATTTTGGGGATGTATACGGGGTGAAAAGGTTGATTTTAGGGCACAGATGGAATGGAGAGGGTCTGGAAAGATATTTATTTGCCTTTAAATGCATATAGGAAGGGTGTATAGAGGCCATATTTACCCTCTACTCAGGGTAAAGTGTAATATGTAGGGTAGACGGTATTTTCGGTGTCTTAAAAGGACTTGCAAACTATGGATTCTTTAGATTCAGAAATATTTTTTGGACTTGAATCGAAATTTATTTTTCAAGATTATTTAGTTCTAAATAAAATTGAAATAAATTTCACATGCAAAAAAGAAGAATGCATGACAGCAAAATTAAAGGAAATAAATGTCACAAATAACATCTGAAGAAATTCCCTGAAAAAGGTTTATTTTCCTTAATCTGTTTATCAAAAAAAAAAAAAAAAAATCATGTTCAGAAATTTAACGGTTACCGAAGTTGTTGTTCTTGACGTTAAAGGTCATAATTTCTAGATGTACCCGGAACAATGACAATCAAATGTTGCAGAAAGTTTCTGCAAGATCTCTGATTTACTTCCATGATCAAAGTTCCTTCACATCCATGCTTTCATGTTTCTACGACTCTTCGATTAGAAGTTTTGGATGTTAACGAAGAAAGTTGAAGAACTTAAGTGGAAGTCTAGGATAATACCATGCAGGAACCTCTGACAGCAATTAAGGTAATCAAGTTCGTCTTTTTACCTAGAATATATATATTTGTTACTATGCACTGTTGTCTTTGTGCCAACCAGAAATCATATAGACGACTTTCACATTCATAAGAGGTATCACTCTTTGTCGGCGTAACGGTTATTTTTCTCTCTATATCCGTTGTAACTTACCTGTAAATATTTTTCACCTTCAAACGCTTCCAGACAACTTTGAACAGTTCCTGTATTGCCATAGTTGGTGCAACACAGAAAAACATAATCAACATACTAGTATATATACATATTTAATTTGTATGCCAAGTTCGTGATGTTATAGAGGGAAAACAGTAGGTACGCCGATTTACCCTAGATTGACCACGCAAAGGGAAATAACTTTGGGCATTGTGATCATGCATATGTTCGAACGCACTAACAATCATGCTTGTCAAACAATAAATCATATGCGATTTCAATGGTTATATATTTCCTAGCAAAGCAAAGTTTGTTTTGTACATTACATGACAGCTTATGATGAATTCTCACCATTTCAATACATGTATTTTTTAAAGAAATACCAAATAGTAAAGAAAGACAACTCTATAATTTTATCAATAGTCTAAAAATAGATTTTGAATACTTTCATATAATTCAAAGTAATTTCTGATCCAACACTTAAAATTTCAATTTTAATCTAAAAAGTTAAATAACAGATTATTATGTTGCTTGTTTAACTGGAAATCCTTTGGCTTAAGATAATTAACAATTTTACAGCATTTTGAAATTGCAGCAAATGGGAAACATAAACGAACCAAAAAAGTGCTCCGATGACCTTCTTAAACTAAAAACCTTTGTCTACGAGGATTTTCGAGGTACCAAAAAGTGACTCTTACTAACAGTATAATACAGAACGAATCATACTGGTCTGAATGACTAAAATATTTTTTTTTAAAAATGATAGGACACATATTAATCAACCTCTACTAAAAATGCAGGCTATGTGAATAAATTTAGATTTAGAATGTAGTAACTGTGTGATCAAGTTATGGTCATGGCTGCTGTTGAAAAGAATGTTAGATCATGTCAGGAGTGCAAAAGAAAAAAACTAATGTTGTCAAAAACATTGATTTTAAAAATCTGTATCATAATCAAACCAAAAAAGAATTTTCAAAGTGTAAAACAGTAACTGAAATACCATTTAAAAGTTAAAAATGTTGTTTGAATCACAAACAGCATAAATGAGAGTCAAGTATCTGTGCATATACCATTTACATCAGGAATGCAATATTTGATGTTTTGCTCCTCAGCATGGAAAATCTTTAATCAGTGTATGATTCTTTGCTTTCTTTTTTGGAAAATAGAGACACAAATAGCATTTTACTAAATCTATTGATTACAGGATCTGTCTGTGATTCAGATCCATATTTTTACGGCCAGAAGTGCAGCACTTTTTTTTTTAAATAAAGATCCAAGTTCAACGATGAAATAACTTCTATTTATACTAATAAGTATTCTTTGATCAATAACGACCTATTTGAAGAATAGCATTAAATTATTGACCGTTTTATTATTGAAATTTGCCTCTTTTTCAATTTTATCAATCCAGATGTGTTTTTTTAATTTTATTTATTTTAATTTTTTTATGAAATTAAAAAAGAAAAACAATGAAAAATTGTTAGAAAAATCAAACAATTCCACCACAATTTCACTGGAAAAAACAGTATTTTATGCTTCACAATTCTACTTTGAAGGCCCGCGTGCTCTTGGTCAGGAGTGCAACAAAAATGTTAGAATTATGGATGATAAAATACGAATAAATATATGGGGGAAAAAAATGATGAGTACAATATTTTTGGTTGACATCAATTGCTTACAGTGTTTATCAAATGAAGTGAAATTTCCTATGAAATATACTTTTGTCTTATAAATAAATATATTTTTAGCTAGTTTTGTGACATTAATAGGGAATAATTTAAGATATAAAGTCAAATTTAAACAATTTTATGCATTTTAACTCTGAAGTATTGGGACTACATATATTGTACAATTTCGTTGCAATTTGATGACAAAACTTTTTGATTTTTTGTTCTATGGTTTTAATTTTAAATATTACTACAGTCAGGAGTGCGTGCGATAAAACTGTTTTATAATTATCAATGAACTTAATCTCTCTTAGCTTAAAAATAAATTGCAAAAAATGTTTGTTACTATTTGTTATTGAAATCATTATGTCTATAACAAATTACAGTCATTTTTGGACATTTAACAGTTAATTCACATAATAGCTTTTATCACTAAACATATACATCTATTTTCAAATATATATTATATAAGCAAATACTCATATATGGAAGATGTATATGATTTAAAAAAAATCAAAACGACAACTGCTCTACAAACTTTGAATAAGTAAATGCGTATATAATTTTTAAAACAATGATTAATGAGAAACATATGAGATGTCAGGAGTGCAACGAGACAAGGTAAAATAGGATCACTTCAGTATCTAGTATTTTTGTAAGACAACTTATATATCAAAATTCTATTTTTGGCTTAGATTTGAAAAATTGACTACATGGACAAAAAAGGTAATTTTGGGGGAATTTATAGTGTCATGTGCCTTTCATATTAAAATTGTTCAAACCAGAATTGAGACAATTAATGTAAAATAACAATCAACAAGATGTGTTTGTGAAACACTGATACCCCCGTATGACAACTTATGTAGAGGAAGATTAGACTTTCTCAAATGCAAATTAAGTATGTTGGTATCCAAAGTAAGGTCTTGTCCCTAGGAATATTCCAGTGAAATTTGAAAGCCCTAGCAGCAACCATTGAAAAGATATGGAAAAGGTTAAAGTTTTTCAAAAGTTAGTCAAACATCAAGGTCAAATAGTAAAAGAATTACACATGTGATGTATGAAAGCCCTAGCACCAACTGTTCAAAAGTTATGACCAATGTTAAAGTTTGGAAAATTTTGTAAAACTGGGTCAAACTCCAAGGTCAAGGTCAAAAGTGGTGGTACTCAAAGAAAGGTCATGTCACAAGGAATACACATGTGAAATATGAAAGCCATAGTTCCAACCAATCAAAAGTTATGAGCAATGTTAATGTTTTTGCAGACAGACAGACAGGGCAAAAACTATATACCCCCGAATCTTCGATACGGGGGTATAAAAATCCATTTTTTCCACATATACAAGAGAAGAAATTCAATCAAGGTTTATATCTAATCATTTATATCCCTGACACAAGTCTGAAGGATAAAAAAAATTATCATTTCCTTTAATTATATATTTTAAAAAGTCTCTTAGGATGTAGTAATATTTTCTGTTTTCAAATGAAGTTCTGTTTATAAAAATACTGAAACTTTAACTAGAATGTATAAACAGTATGAACTGATATAATTGAAAAATATGTTATGGTAAGTTGATTTTTTGTTTTAAATCACTTTGCCGTCATCATCCGATGAATGGATGAGCAAGGGAGTTTACCGATTTATAATCTTCCATAACCAGTACACTCACGACAATTTTCTTCGTCTGATTTGTCATCTTCGTCGATACAATCATAGTCTCCATCACATTTCCAGCTTTCCGGGACACATCGTCTCAGACATTTGAACTGGTTATCTTCACATACCAGTGGTTCAGTGTCGGCTGTGAAAAATAAAATATCCTCTAAAACTCTGACAAAACTTTGTTTACGCTATTTGTACATGTAATATCCATTTCAATTAAAGCAACCCGAAGTGTGAGTCGTGCAGAAAGATGGGGAATATAAATACCCTGAATAAATGTACTATGTATAATACTGCATATTTGAGCTCATCTCACAATATGCGTCGTTATCAAAGCTCTACCCTGTTATTAATGTCATTATTCGCCTCTTATTTTGCGAGAAACTGATGATTTAGTAAAGTCGGAATTTTGTTATCCACCCATACAGTGTCGGTACTTAGTCACTATGTTTCCGGATTATCTCCCCTTTTCTATGCATCAATGAAAGTGAAAGGTGGGTGAGGAAAGTATCTGATTTCATTTTTGTATTTTGAAATAGTCTATCACAATTTCTGTTTTTTAAAGTTAATTTTCAGTCAAAATAAGTAGCATTAATTATTTTATTGACATTTATATCTCTCGATGGCGAATATTTGATTGGATGGAAACAGATCGATTTCCCACACCGTCCTTCCGTTGTACTGGCACATGTTACAAGGGATAACAATGGCAATAACCAATTTCACCAACAGATTTTGAATAAAGAAAATGTTATTTAGTTGAATAATCGTGAAAAGAGAGCCAGCGTGAAAATTATTATTATTATAAACTTCAAATTTATTCGAGTACCCTTCTTCAAGGTCAAAAACGTATCTGGGCTGGGATTCATAAACATACTTAGATTTGTGCTAAGTTTCACACTTAAGTATAAAATAAATTTTTAGCTAAGAAAAAATTCTTAAGTCATATTCACATGAATTCTAAGTGCAATTCTTAGCTAAGTTTAATTCTGAGAAAATTAAAGCACTTAAGTTAGGTCACCCTAGCAACGCATACAATTTTCTAGTTGGATGTAATATAGCATGGTTTCTTACTGAAATATTAAAATGTCTTCTGTAAAACATTATTTTTATTTTGATAAAGAAAACTTAAGTATTTCTTATCTACCTAAGACACCTCCTGAGGACACTTAACTTTATGTCAATACTTAAGCACTAAATATGTTTATGAATTACACTTAAGTATTTCTACCAAATTTAAGTAATACTTAGGGACTTAAGTATAAAATATATAACTTAAGTGATTTTTTAAACTTAAGAATATGCTAAGAAGTTTTATGAATCCCGGATATTTAGATACTTAAATGTCCCTTGGCCATATATTTTGAGAAATGTCCATATTATTCTCACAGTGGCTTCTGTAACATAGATTTGTTATATATATTTATCAGTTTAGTACTTGAAAACATTTAGTGACCAAAAAAAAGGTTATTGTACAAGGATAGTGCTACCCTGTACCTTTAAAGCAGTAAGTAAATAAATACAGGTTGAAATTAATTAAAATACAGTAAATCTATTGCAGTGCATCCAAATGTTATTTAGCTGAATTTACAAATGGAAGTGCTGTATTTAATTTTAAGTGTATATATACATAATAGTTTATTTCCAATCAACCCCCCCCCCCCCTCCCCGAGAGGCATGAAAAAGACACATTTCTATGGAAATGCAGTAATTAATTGTAATATAAAATCATGTAAAGTAAAATACATGCAGAGCAAGTTGTTGTGCTTTACAATGTTGTATTACAATAATGCATTATAATATGTATATGAATAAAACATGAGGTAGATGTGTATTAAATTGTACAACACATTTACTATTGTCACATGTAGTGGCAAAACTCTAGGTAGGTAAAAATGAATGCATGAATGATGACTTAATATTAATATTAGAGACATAAATATCAGTTGGATGGAAGCATTACAATGAGCAATTCAGGCTATTTAAAATGTGGGCATGAGCACCCTAAGTCGAATTGTACATTGTCCAAATCCACAATACAGTCAAATTTGAGCCAGCAGCATCCTCACCTATCAGGGTATCACTTCTCCTATAGGGGTTGGCAAGGAGGACAATTTCGGCCTCCACCAGACCGATAATAGAAGGGCATCACAATTTGAAACACAATTGTTCACCAGTTAGGGTAGATAGGATTCCCCATATTTTTAATAAGTAACTAAAATTCTATCAGGGCTAGCTACTGTTTTGCATGCCGGGATATCAAATGGGTTCAGATTAATTAAGATGGACACGTTAGGCAAAAGTTTTTCTCTTTTGGTTTACGATTCCGCCGACCCTAATTTTCACCAATCATGAAAATATTTTTCCGGATTTTTCTCAGCTGAACTGGTGGGTTTTAAATTTTAGTATGCATCTTAGTCGAATAAGCGCTTATAAATATATGAGACCTTTACAAACATTTAGGTGACCGTAAATAAACACATGTGCAAACCAAAAATGGCAGTTCTGTCATGTAACAGGGTAATTCCTCACTGAAAGCAATGACACACACTTGAAGAACTTTTTCTGCATGGGAAAGTGAATAAAATCTTGGATGCATGATCCCTTTCTCCAATTGCAATGTCTCAATTGGCTAAATTCATACCGTAATATTGGGAGAGTGTATGCCCAACCCTGATCGACCTAGCAGACACAGTTACACCTATAGATAACAGGGATTTATCAGTGCCTTCTCAGGGGCCAAAATTCGGCCCCATTCCCAATTGAAAATGAGTTCAGTTTTCCCCAATTTGGCAGTATTTTTTTGCCAATTGGTGAACAATGCTTTAATTTTTAATTATCTTGAAAAAACACAAAGTAAAATTGTCTGACTGTCTGTAATTTTCATCTATTTAACTCATTTAGCAAAGCTACAGTCATAAAACATGTTTAAAAACACTGTAAAAACATCGCCAACTTTTAATTCGAATTTCCTCCGTTTTCTAAAAATGATGATGTTGTGTAATTATATAGATTTATTAAGTTATTTCCACCTATTCAATTGATCTGCGAGTTAATGGTAAGGACTTAAGGCATTATTTTAGATAGACAAATACATTTTCAATGCATTAATAAACATTAAAAGAGGACTTTTAGAAAATGTGTACCTAGTATAATTTTTTGCAGGAGGTTTATAATCTCCAGAAACAGAAACTATATGACCTAAATTCAAATCTCATACACACATGTACTACCCTATGTTGTATAAATGCTTTACACTCATTGAAGTCCAATTTACTTTTATTAGTCTATTATTCATAATTGATCTTGTATGATGAAGATGGATCATATTTAATTGTCGTTTGGTTGCCCAAATTAGAGTTCATGCTGAAATGTTAAATGAATTACCCCTGAATACAGGATTTAAGTAACATTTTAAATTTTTTTCCAATTTCATCAAATAGCTGATAATTTATTCCCAATTCCCCAAAAATGGTGTTTCCCAAAATAGGTTGATAAATCCATGGATAATAGTTAGGCCAATTTAGTGTTGAGAGATACATCTTAGTTGAAGTAACGTTGACCGGTATTTCACTGGATAAATTCAAATGTGTATAAAACATTTGTTAATTTATAGAAGTAAATTCAATATACAAATCTCTGCAAATTTCATACTTAATTGAGATCAAAGCCCTTTGAATTACTAAGTAAATAATGAGCATTGCCTACTGTGCAGGTATATAACAAAAATTTAAAGAAGGACTTGATTGAGAAATTATTAGGCTTTTGTGCTTCAGGTTGAACATTAAATTTGATAGCTGCATGATCAAACTATTATAACCTTTATTTCAACGTCAATTACTTTTGATATTGTTAAACAATTAAATTGTATTTTTCTTCAATCTAAATTTAACTTAAATTTGGACCATTATTTTTAGTTTGTGGGGATACCGAGGTTTATAACACATCACATATCACTGAAGAGCACATAGAGAAGTTGAACATCATGAACCAAGCACTGATTGAAAAAAAAATCAAAACTATATGTAAATGAAAATGACATTCAGTCTAAAGTTAGAAATGAATCAAAATTATATAAAAAGAGTTATGTGATCTAGACAATAAAACTTAAAAGTACTATTGACGTGTATTATTTTTATTAGAATAAACATTGCTGGTATTTTAAAATGAAGCTGTTGAATCCTAAATTATTTTTATTTTTATTTTTCGATCACCCAATACATTTTTTTGAGACAGAAAATCGTAAACCAAAAAAAAAAATAAAAAATAAAAAAATAAAAACTTTGGCCTTAGATATATATTCTGTGTCTGCTCATTGGTTCAGTTTTAAGATTATAAAGGAAATCAAGGAGGTGCGGGCTATTGGGTCATTTTCAAAACTGTGTCCACCTTGCATAATCATGAACTTCTCCAACAGAGCCTGTACTTTAATTGAGTGAAGGTTTAATGATAACACGTTTATTGTCCTCTCTCTCCTGCCCCCTAAAGCCCCTTGGGTATGATACATAAATTTATAGAGTTGTGTTAAGTAAAAGTTTTGTACCTTCTCAAGTTAACCTCAAAAACTCAAATAAACTTATATTATTATCACATTATATAGAATATTTCTTGTTTAGGTTTGGGAAAGTGTTTGATTTTACATGTAGGAACTAATCTCATCAAGGGAGTTTTCTTTCAATGTAATAAAAGCTTCTGGTTTTATTTGATATTTTTAGGCACACAAGGGCCTTTTAGGTTCAAATATAAATACAATTCTACAAATACAAGTCTAAATAAATAAATAAATAAATAGGTAAAATGAAATGCAGATGATTTTAGCATAGCTTCAGGATACAATTGTCACAAAAGACATTTTTACTTGACAAGTTTGTTAGAAATATGCACATTTAATTCATTGAGTTATCTGTCTTATCAGAGGGTTAGTTAACCTTGAAATATGATTATGCAACTTAAATTTCCTGACCTTTTACAATTTTACGCGAGTAACTTAGTTTTGACAAATGAATAGATTATAAAGATCCTAAATTGTTACAGTCAATGCAGGCATATTGGGAAAGGGCTGTGGATGTGAATCTTTTGTTTTTTGGTTGGGAAGGAGCATTGATCAACGGTCAAGCAGTTAGGGAGGGAAAAGGCTATAATAAAACATTATGTAAAACTGGGGCCTAATTTTTGGTCATTGATGGTTTCTGTTGTGTCTCAAAGTGGGAAAATGAAAATAAAAAGATTTGTAATTTAACTCAGGAAAAAATTGCTTTAGTTCAAATTTTAATTCATGGTTCTTAAACTCACAAAAGGTGATATGTTTGGGAAACTGGTTTTATTCATCATGAAATATAAAACATAAAAAACAGCAAGACAAGATTTACTATTAATCTGCTATGCAAGCAGATGCAAATTCTTGGGGTTGAAGGGGGAGGGGGGTTAGACATATATTGTTCCATAGACCTGAATTGAATAGAATCTGATCCTTTTCCTGCAATGTTTTGTATGTTGTTCTCAGAAATGAGGCTACCGGTTTGTTAAAGACAGCAATTCCACAAAAACTGCTGACACAATATCATGCATATATCTAGTGGGCATTTCTCCATTGAAAATGTCAGTTCAAACTCAATTGCCAATTACATATATGTCATTGGTGTACACCCCTCAACTAAGCAATTAGCATGCATGTGCTTTTATAATTATGTTTATATATTAATGTCAAAGGTGATTCAGATGCATCGTCAATGCATATTAAATTAATATAGTTTACATCTATGTATCAGCTGGTGGGTACAAATGCAAATCTGAAGGAGTTAAAGATTCATTTTAGCAAAACTTCCCCAGCATTTTAGGGTATTAAATAAAGGATAGGTTGCCATTGCCTTAGCTCATACTTGGACAAAAATTTGTATGCTGGCCTTCATATAATTACGCATATTTACAACTTTTAAAACAGATTTGAAGTCCATATATTTTTTTTCCCATCCTAGTCTTAACCATATTTTTGCCTTGGGGTGAGGGATGGAGGTAGCCCATTCTGAATTAATGTTACAGTTTCAATATTCCTGGAGTAAGAAGTTTAAGGTGACAAGTTGCAGATTTTGAGAGAGCATCAGCTGGGCAAGGGTCTGGAATATAGAATTTAGTCATATAGGTACTTCATATCTGATGCAGTACATATACATCTACAAATACTTTGGAAACATTTCATGGTCCGCCATTGTGTCTCTTGGGTTGGAAGGTAATTAGTAAGCAGAGCTTGGTTTCAAAATAAGTGGTATGACCTCATTCCTTTAGAACCAGAGCAGCTTCTGTTGAGCAAAAATGGTTTTCCAGATTAGGTAATAAAGATAGCAGGGAGATAGGTATCTCTTAATCTGTTCTCTAATTTACAAAGTGGGAATGTGATAACACTTAAATTTTTGGCATTGCAACATTGTCAACAATGCAGGAACTGCAGCCATATGCAGATGTGAAAAGGGGGGGGGGGTTAAAGAGGATTTGTGCTTTTTTATTACTTGTTTTGCAATCTCAGCTGGAAAGTAGTTTAGAACTTTTCAAATTACTTAAAATAAATAAATAAATAAAATAAATGAATAAACAAATAAATAAAATACAAGAATAGGGTAAGTGGGGATTAGAGATTGATATTATTTACATATTTTCTTACACCAGACTAGTCTAGTTCTTATTCATGCCTCAGAAAAAATAACCTGTTGTTGCTAAAAATATCAGGGTAATAAAAAGACCCTAAGCAGAATAAACAAAAACTTGTACTAGATTCCAGGGAGGGGGTGGGGTGTTTTCAGGCACACTTAATTTGTAGGGAAACCAGATCATTTATCTTAATACAGCAGGGATGGCTGATAAAGAATTGATTTAATCTTTTATTGAAGATACAGTGAGTAGTGCAGACAATGAGAAAGTGGTATTCACAGTGGGTGGTGTGCTGAGGGTTTTGAGTGGGCTAGGGGTCCACGGTGGGTGGTTAAATTGAAGCTGCCTAACCCCACCAGGTGGCGGTGGGCACCTGCGGTGCCCATGTGGCGAAATCGTCACCTTCAATTTAACCATTGAACTATTTATATTCTTGACTTGTTGTGGTTGATGTTGATATATGTGATGGTTGATGTTGATATATGTGATGTTGACTTTGAAAATTATATCTCATATAGAGTAAATCTAAAGCAAAATTATGTAATTTAATTGATATAATTAATTATAATTAATATAATTAAAGATAATTTGTTTTGAAATGTGTCCGTAGCACGATTGAGGTCAACCCAGCGTGCTACTTTTCCCGTCAGGGAGGGCACAACTTAATTGTTGATGTTGGGGGATGTGCCAGTTTGCCGGCTGCCCCACTGTTGTGTAGACCACTGTGGACAATACCTGCCAACTCGAATAAAACATAAAAAATAAATAAGGCATTTGTTTTAAATATATTAAGGTCTTTGGTAATCATCAGATAATAGACTCCTAATACTGTTTTTACTCGCAGTATATATGTACGTTATATTTATAAATTATATCGCTTTTGCTGTTTCACACCGGAAAAAAGAAATTTTTGTACCGACAACGAACAGCATAAATCAACGCAAGAATTCACCATATGTTTTTGTAATTTACAGAGTTTTCATTCAGGAATAATCATTTGCAACCTCAGATGTCCGCAGTGGCATCTCTCGAACAGCTCATTTTACATTGGTCACTTCCTACCTTGATGCTTAAAGGACTTATCGCATGTTTCTAAATTATTTGAAATTAAAAGCATAAAACGTTCATTATGACCACAGTTTATTAATTTTGTGTTTTTATTGCGGATAAACCACGGTAATTAATCAATTATTGACTCAAATGAAAACCCCTGATTTAAAAATCTAAGTTAGATAGCGATCATGTGACCCTGTGACGTCAAAGGCGACAATGGCTGATCATCTCTTCACGTTAATCTTACGAAAATATATGTGATACAACCTGAATTTTCTGCGTTGTGGACGACCAAATCGCTTATTTTATTGATATGAAATTGAATATCCAACCTTATATGTTAGAATTGTCAGCAAGAAAAAATCTGTTAACATTGTAAAAATAGCAGCGACGATAGCGAGGGATACACGGCGAAGACGAAGAAACTCGCTATCAGAATATGATTCGATTTGTCATCTCATCACATGTATTTACATATTTGATTCACAATTTTAACATAATATAACTTTGTTGTTCTTTGTTTTTAACATAATATTAATTATGCAAGTCTTCATATGTTTTTTAAAGGATGGCGATCTTGAAAAATAATTTCCCGATCATGAAATATTGCCGTAATCAGAGCTACAGATTCTAAATGTTTGGAATAAAAAAACGAAAATACCTAATAAGCCTTAAACCTTAGAACTAGTTAATGTTTCTATAGTAATTGAAAAGCACGTTAGGAATTAATTTTTTCACCATTTTTTGTAATTAAGCTGCAATTGTCGTTGATAACTCCGTAAATAGTGTGTATATTTTCATCTCTCTATCACTGAATTGTCGCCTATGACGTCAGAGCAGTATTTCGCCGAAATCCGACTGAAATATGCATATCGCCATATTTGAATTTCAACTCCCAATATCTCTTAATATATGCTTTCAACAACGTTTATTGGATTCAGTATTTTAATAAACAAGGTTGTAGATAATATTTATCATAAAATCAAAATATATACTGACACGAAAAACAAACGCAAGATCCGAGTTTTATAGAAAACCAGACACAAGGGTATATAGTAAGGACATCTTCAACTTTGTGTAGTCGGTAATTTTACGGTTCAGTGATTTTCACCGGACTGAAGTCCGCCGATAAAATTTCACATTTAGCCCCTCTCTCTCTCTCTCCCCCTCTCTCTCTCTACATCGAAAGCTTAAGCTATAATTTGGGTTTACAAGAGTTTGTTTTTGTTCATCATGAGTATTTCAACATTATTCCAAAAACTATCCTAAGGGTTCCTGAAAATGACTAAGTGCGCATTCCAATTGCACTCCAGTGGAAAATTCTAAAAGTTGAAAGAGAATTGCAGATGCAAAGATGCACAACATGCGTATTCCTGGTACGTAGAGCACTAACTTGACTGAAAGTCCGTGGACCGGAAGACCAAGTGTTACTGAATGTCTTAGAATCAAGGAATTCGACTTAGCATCTGAAAAACAGGCACTTAGAAAAAAAACTGAAAGAATATTTCTTTTGCTATAATCAAGATACTGGTGAACTCAATGCATCGTAAAATCAAGAGACTGGTGAACTGGAGAAAAATATGATCTTTTATTCTTTTAACTTTTCAACATAAAAGACATCTATGCAGTTTTAATTGGTCAGAAGCCAGTAAGCAATACTACGGCCACACTAAATATAAGAAAATGATTAACTTATGATTCAATATTAAATTATTTGTTCATGAGTTTTGTTTTGTTTTTTTGTTTTTGTTTTTGTTTGTTTGTTTGTTTGTTTGTTTTTTTTTGCCTTGTCAAATGGACCTTTGAAACATGTTACAAAAAAGGTTTGCACATACATGTGTATATGGAGAAAAATAACATTTCATTTTTTTTTTGGTCATTTTGTTATCAAACATTACCATATTTATTGCACAAAAAAAATTAAAACTTAATTTTATCTTCATAAGCAAACCGTTTTCGGTCCACTCTGCTCCATATAAAATGCTGAGTGGACAAAACTCTTGGTGAAAATAATTCAATGCTAATCTTTAAAGAAATTTCGATCCAAATTTACAAATAGCTAAAATTTTCGTCTTTAGAGGAAAAATAAAGTTCTACATAAGGAACTAACCCAATTGTTCAGTATGATTTAAATATTTATATATTAATTGTAATGATTAGTGTGTTGGGCCATATCTACCAATTCAGAATCTGAGGGGATATTTGGATAATAGACTCTCCCGAAGAGCTGGTCACCCCTTTGGTAGGTAGACTGAGCAAAATGTATAAAATCTCTCAAAATCTGTCCCAAAATCTGCTCAAAAGCTCAGGATCGAACCTCCTTAAAGAATCAAAGATATATACCATAAAAAGCATTAGTGTAAAGAGAACAGTCTAGAGGAATTGTGTTGAGGTACTGGGAGCAAAGTAATTCTGAATAAGGTTGAAAAAGCCTGGTGCTTCAGAAAAACAAACGGATCTGTGGCTGTTTCAGGAACTCAGCGCGTTACCTTGCTCAAGAACCATTTTGATTATTTTACAAATATCCAATCGATCAAATAAGAGGAAAATATATATCAAAATTGCCCCTCGTAGAACCCAGTAGATTTACACATTACAATATCATTACCGAAAACTTTATCAGTTAAATAAAGCTTACCATTTCCGAAAGTCTATTCTAATTCCCATTTCGTAAGCCATGTTATATAAACTGTTGTCTCCTTCTCAGCAAGGGGAGGTTAAGGAAGATTTTGAGCAGAATAATTCATTGAATGTAAGAGCGTGTCTCCGGTAAAACCATGCAAAATGCGAAAAAAGGTCCAGAATTAAGGTTTTTAAATTGACATAAGTTGATGTTTGAAAGGTAATGCTTAGAAACATCAAATTTTGAATCGAATCGATCTATTTTTAGTAACAGCATTTTTCATATAAGCTAATTTTTCAAGGATTTTACTGAAAAATGTCATTTTAATCACAAATGTATTTGAAAAGATGTCATGAAATATCCATTTTTAGGAAGTTAATAGCAGACATTGGACAACCTCTTTTTAGCTCTTCTAAGCCAAAGGCTCAAAGAGCTAATGCTATGGCCATTTGTGCGGTGTGCATAAACTTTTTACAATATGGGCCATATCTCAAGAACCCCTTGGCCGATTTTTGTCAAATTTTTCACAGAATATCCTTGGCCCAAGGGCTCTCATTTCTACTAAAACAAGAGATGTGACCCTCAAACAAGGGGAGATAATTAGGAAAATAAAAACTAAAGTACTGATTGTTAAAAAATCTTCTTCTCAATAACCACTGGGCAGATTATCACCAAACTTACACACAAGGATGAGGATATGTTGTATATTAAAAATTGTTCAAGGCATCACCTTGGAGCAAAGAGCATGGTCTTGATGTCACTTCAAAGTTGACCAAAAATTATGTTTTGTTAAAATATTGATATTTTGCTTACTATAAGGACTAGGATAATCAAATCTTGTCAGTTGATGCATCTTAGGACCTCATATCATGTTGACTCGGAAGTAGGTTACGGTGACCTACTTTTTGAATTTTGCAGACTTTTGTTTTCAAATTGATAAAGATGCATATTTTGGACACTTCAAGGCCTATGATCATCGAACTTTGTCAGTTCATGCATCTTGAGTCCTCGGAGTACGTCAATTGAAAAGTAGGTCACCTTTACCTACTTTTTGAATTTTATGGGTAATCTTTTCCAAAACATTTAAGGTCATTATTTCAGATACTGTGAGGTTTAGAATCATCAAACCTTGTAAGTAGATGCATCTTGGAACTTTAAAACATATTTATCAAAAACTAGATCACAGTGACCTATTGAATTTTGCAGGCGTTTGTTTTCAAATTGTTTCAGAGCCATATTATGGACATTTTAGGGTCTATGATCATCAAACTTTGTCAGTTGATGGATCCTTGGTCCTCGGAGCATGTCAACTGAAAAGAAGGTCACAGTGAACCTACTTTTGATATTTTATGGCTATATTAAATATTTCAAGAACTAATTGGCATAGAATCATCAAATTTTGTCAGTAGGTGCATCTTGGAACTTTAAAACATATTTATCAAAAAGTCGGTCACAGTGACCTATTGAATTTTGCAGACATTTATTTTCAAATTGTTTCAGAGCCATATTATGGACACTTTAGGACCAATGATCATCAAACTTTCTCAGTTGATGCATCCACGGATGCGTCCACGGAGAATGTCAACTGAAAAGTAGGTCACCGTGAACCTACTTTTGAAATTCTATGGATATAATTCAATATTTCAAGAACTAATTGGCTTAGAATCATCAAACCTTGTCAGTTGATGCATCTTGAGTCCTCAAAGTATATGAACTGAAAAGTAGGTCACTGTGACCTAGTTTTGAAACTTTATGGCTATATTTTAATTTCAGTATGAAAACCTATTAGGATCAATTTATGGAGAAAAAAAAATTAAAAGGCATTATAAAGCCTTCTGAAAAGGCGTAATAACGCGGAAAAAGGCGTTATTACTCCTTTCTAAAAGGCTGCCCCCTCCCCTTCAAAAGCACGGGTCTGTCAATAATGGCATAATAAAATGGCCTGGCATAATTATGGCTCTTCAAAAGACATGATAACGCCGTTTGGAAAGGCGTAAATACGCAAATGAAAGAAAGATTAAAACAAACAATACCGAAACAATAAAGAATAACCTCTCATTTCCCCATCTGCTCTTTTTAAAACAACCATAAATAGTGTCGGATGTAGTATATTTCCACAGAATTAGATTAGAAATTTGCTGTAATAATTGGACGCATTTTTTAAAAATTTGCTTAAACTGAGATTATTTATCCTTAGGCCTAAAAGTACTTCACACTTTCTCCACCGCCCCCCCCCCCCCCCCAAATATAGCTATAATTAGTTATCATTATTTCATTTCCAACAATATTCATCACCAATTATCAAAATATACAATAAAACGACAGTAATTATAAAATACTCATCAGCAATATCTACACACCGATATAGTTATATATATTCATATATATACAGGGAAACCTGTCTAAATAAATTCGACATGCACTGGGAGACAAATTTTTTGTGTTGGAATAGACAGGGTGTCTGATGAACATGGAAAAATAGTAAAATGGAAATTAAAATAAAAGTTGGAATTCACAGTTTAACGGATTACATAGGTGTTAGATTAAATAGTTATATATATACACTACAGTCAACGCGGTTTCCGTATTTACCGCGAGTCCTCGCGGTGTGAAATTGATCGCGGTTTAACACAGGTAACTCAGGTAAAACCGCGTGTTCTCGCGGTACGGGTCCTCAACTAATCCACACCATCGGGGTTTGTGTTATCCGTCTCAGGTAAAAAATTATTCTCTTCATGAACGCGAGTTACCTCCCCCGACGGAAAAAAACACAACAGAACAAGAATGAATAGAAGTAAAAAAAAAAATTAAAAGGATAAAACCAGTCTTAGCAGTTATTTAGGTCTCCCTTTTTATATTTGATTAATTTATCTTTTTTACTTATTTCAGACCTCTTTCAAAAATAAAAAAAAGAAAGGAAAGAAAAGGAAAGAAAGAATGCATGATATGGAGACAACTAGATATTTAATTATATATTGTGTGTTCATTTATTGTTCTTAACTTATTCTTAAATATACATATGCATTAATTTTGTAGATCACAGTTATTGATCATCCGATAACTCAATGATTTAATTCTCAATTGAAAACAACTTTTCCGTCATTTAACCATTTTTAAATAAGTAAAATAGCCGCAATACTAGTATTTAAAAAAAAAAAGGCGCTCAAAATAAAATCTTCAAAGGAATAGATTTTTTTCTGTATTCCTTATTAATAATTCAAATTTCCTTGAAAATTTTAAACTTGAGAAAGTACGTATGAACGTACATCATGTATTATAATTCTAGACTCTTTTTCATGACTTCCAATCTGGTGCGCTTTGTACGGTATTTATCCAGGTATTACAAACAAACTATGATTCGGGTGTAAAATATGATTTAAAAAATATATCCTGTCTATAAATATTATCATTCAAACTTTAATTTACTTTAGATACATGTTTATTCGTAAATAGCAAGCTTCACCCTATTTTGATTTAAAAATTGAATTAATTTTCGGTCCATATCAACTGATAATTCAAAAATTTAAATCTGATTCAAAGTTAGGTTAAGTTTTCATTCGTTAATTGTTTTCTAGTGACTGACTTCCCATGCTCTGGCCATCACACTTTATCTTCATGCATGTGATACCCCTTCCTGAATTTACGTTGTTTTTTTTTTTTTTTTTTTTTTTTAAATTTATTTACCTTCAATTACAGGCAAAAAACGTTATTAATAGCTCAGAGAATCTTACAGCATGTGCAAATATGCAACATTCGATTTTGAAATTTAATTTACTTTACACTGATAAAATACAATTGGAATAGACAGAAGTTTCTACGTGTCCCCGGGCTAGGTTCGAGTTTGTAGTACGCACAGTCAGAACCTCGGCACTGACACAGACAGGAAGTGTTATGTAATAGATATACACATACGTCTGCACAACAATAGATTAGATTTCTTAAAGTTGTGATTTACCTGTATTGCATACCTGGACATGCAAAATTTTGCATTCATATTGAATAGGAATCCGCTTCCTAAAACTTGAAATACATCGCAAACTATGAAATAATTTGTCATTTTATAAGTGGCAAATTATTTTATACAACATTTTCCATTGATTCAATACAAAATAAATTTCTCAGGAACTATTAGAAAAATGAAATTTCATTCAGAATCCCTCCAGAATTTGAAAGCTTTAAACAAACAGCAAGTTTTATGCATTAATATTACATAGAAAAATAGATTGAATAAGTATCTCATATTCAAAAATCGACGACGATAGGAGAAAGGGGGGGGGTGGTTTTAATGAGACGTACTGTACATATTTATTGATTATTTTCTAAAGATATGCTATGTATATTTTGGGCATTCATGAAGTGTGTTGATTAAATAAATATATACTGTATAGTGTAAACATAAACATACAGACAAGTTTCCTGATATGTCCCCTCGCCGTTTATTTTAGATTTTTATTCTTAACCCCCACCCCCTCCCACACAAACTAATCCTCATGTTTCTCTACCCAAAATTACAGTGTGTAATTTAACACCCACTCCCTTAAATGATTTTAAAGTTTCTGTTTTGTGAAACCTTTCTCTTTGGTTTCAATAATTACTCTAACAGTCCCAAGTTTTTCAAGGTCGCCGACCAATAAAAAAGAAGACTTTTATTGTTATTTTTTTTAAAAAAAATTCTTTATACGAGTATAACGATATTTTTGTGATTTCAGGATTGCGTTTGATCAGTTGATATAACCTACAGTACATGTATGATGGGTGATCAAGGTGTCAAGACCGGCTACTGAAATATGGTCATGTAATACATGCAGTTTTTATGGATTGAAAACACGGTTATCGTAAAAGGGCTTGATCATCTCGTGAATTTTCCGAGAACCCAAAAATTTATTGTGGGCGACCGATAGGATAAGCTACGCCCCACTGCACACGCTGTGATTGTGTAATACATGTACACGTGTTTGGTCAGTTTCAACTTATTTAGTTCATGACTTCTCTGCTTAATTATCAGCTGAGAACGCAACCATTTAATTCTTTTAGCTTTATAAAAATGACAATCTTTTAGAATGATGAACAGAGCTGTTATCCATTTTTTCATTCAGGCCCATAAGTCTAACAAATGAGGTAGTGATCAATATCGTTAATTCAAATATTCGGGATTATTGTAAATAAATAATATCTGAATATGTTGGGAGAGGTATTTTGGCGTGAAATTATGTGTTTTCATTTTTTTTTTCAGTTATATATACATTGCAATTTTCAATTCGAAAAAAAAAACCCACTGCCGTGATACTGTATGAAAAAACTGTTATGATGAAAAAAGGGCGTAATATAAATCGAATCGATATTTACTACAATAAAAAAAATTATGTTGAGTTATAGATCTCCACAATATAATTTAGGTTACTTATTAGAAACTACAACAATGATAATATTTTGATAGAATAAATGCCAAGTATCATTCAAATATCACCCTTTAGACAGAAAGAAAAAGATTTTATAAATTATTTCTAGAATTTTAAAGCTATATATGGCGTATCTGAGTTAAAAAATAAAAATACGAGATTGAGTGTAGATGAACATGATATTTGTTATTTAAGTTCAAATTAAAGTTTTCGCCGATTTTGAACTTGAATAACCCCACATTTCTATAGTTAAATTGACTTTAAACTGTGTCTGATTGGTATAAAATAAATCAGTTATTGTTTTAAAGAAGATGGGTGAACAAGGCGTGCAGAATGCCTAAAGCTTCAGATATTAATAAAATCATATTCAATTTGTGAATGAAGTATTTAAAATAAAGTTCTCATTATTGAAATTTATGAAATTATGATTAACAAAACTTTTCTGAGAAAAAAGATCTCGGAAAAAAATATTCTTTTATTAAAAAAATAAAATGGTATTCGTGGGATTCGAACCCCTATCAATAAAAATCCGGGGTATCATATTGTTTTGAGACTAACACGCTAACCACTACGCCACGCAGCTCCTGACGAATAATGTCATTTAAATCATGTTTGTGATATGACCCTTGACTTAATGGACTTCAAGTATTTCTCGGAAAGATGCGAATGCTTAGTCATAAAAGTGTACTTTTAAGGTATAGTGGGTCTTTGCTCCATGTTTTTGTTAACCAAAAAATGTATATTTTTATGCAAACTTTTAGGATCAACTTTCAAAAAAATGGAGCGAAGACCCACTCATATCGAAAAATTTTGTTAAAGTGTGAGAAAATGATCCTTTTTGTCCTCTTTAGTGTGTGTATGCTATTTCGTAGGCAAATAATTTCAGTCTTTGTGAGATTTTTGTAAATTGTAGAGATTTAGCATAAAATATACTTTATGTTAGATGAAATATCAAAGAAATTTTTTATATAATTGAGATTTTATTTTTCACTTCATGTTTGTCGCACTATAGGCACTTCGCCCGCCTTGTTCACCCATCTTCTTTCTAATATCTATAAAACGCGATTGATTTAAATTGTGTAATTTACAGAAAAGTCCTATCTTTATATAAGGCAATAAAACAAATAGAAAGACCTTTTTAATTTTAGTAAGCCTGAACTTGTAAAAAATATGCCATCTATGACTTAAATATGTTTAAGCCACATTTTAAAAAAAAAGATCTTAAATATTCACAATTTAATATCCTTACTTTGACATTAAGGATTATCGACTTCACATTGAGTAAAATACGGTAGAGCACACCGTCACGGTAATCTCGTGTCCCCGCGATCACCGCGATGATAAAACCGCGACGGTGTATCGCGGAAAGGATTAAAACACCATCGCGGGGGCGCGGGAAAATACGGGATCCGCGTTGACCGTAGTATATATATATATATATATATATATATATATATATATATATAGAGAGAGAGAGAGAGAGAGAGAGAGAGAGAGAGAGAGAGAGAGAGAGATAGATAGATATAAATGAAATAGACTGCTACTGTTAAGCTATAATGTTCAATTTACATTTAGTTTAGGTTTAAATAATTTCACAAAGTAATCTTCCTTGGCTGTCCTTAATTGTTCATTATTTTCTAGAACTTTATAAAATGGAATAATTAAAAAAGTTTTTATTGGCACATGAATCAAAATGTTCACTGCAGGAGAGAAGTTTACATTTAAATTTGGTAAAACATTTTCCGTTAATGCGAATATGTCATGCAGTATACTGTATGACTTATACTTCATGCGGAAAAACTACAATGGCCATAAACAACAAATAAGGGACATATTGTTGTTTTGTACATATTGTCGTCGTCGACAATATGTACCTACCCTAACCGCACATATTGTCGTCCATCGGTACATATTGTCGCCGGCTGAAAAGTTACACGTGTACATATGCTGGCGATTTTATGTGCCTCACCTTCACTGTACATATTGTCGCCCCACAGATATTGTTGCTTAAAGATTTCTTTTTTTTCTTCTTTTTTTTTGGGGGGAGGGGGTAGTTTTGTGAATGTAATTGACATGTGAATCACACTTGCGTGTCTCTTATTCTACGTGACGGTACATTTTGTCGTCCTGTACATATTGTCACCGGCGACAATGTGTACCTACAATCAATCCATATAAATATGACTATAATTGCTTTGCTGTTTTTGAAAAGATAATCTTTAAAGAAATTTCCCATATATCCCTATGTAAAACATTGATCGCCCATTGTGGCCCAACCCTAGGCCCGGTTTGATTTGAAGATACTTGAATCTGCGCTACCTGAGAATGCTTCAGTATAAACATCACTAATCACGGGCCTACTGCTGTTCTCAGTGGTGGATCCAGAAATTTCAGACTGAGGGGGGGGGGGGGGGATTTAAAAAAGTCGTTTGTATGTAAAGGTGTGTTACTGTATATGTTAAGTTTATTCATGAAATTTTACCTGTGGACTAAATTGAGAGTACACTAGTATGTGTCATTTTCAAAAAAGTTCATTTTTTTTTATTGGCATATTTTTGAAAAATGAAAGTGGTTTAACTATGACTTTTTCAACTTTATTTGAATAATACAGTATTAAACTACAAAAATCCATCGCATTGCAGAAAAGAAAATATTTCTTTAAAAAAAAATATTGACATTTTATCTTAGTCATTCAAACTTTAATGTCCTTCCTGTTTTTTTTTCATCAAAAGAGCTGTTAATTCTTTATTTCAAAATTTTCTTCAAATTTTCTGTAGTATATTGTTAAAAAACTAAAAATTTATCATTGAATGCCAGGATGCTGGACAATTTAAACAAGGAAACTACACTGGTAACAGTAAGGACTCAGGGTAACAGGAAGGACAAAACAATGTAACAGGATGGACAATGAAATCTAGAATTTTTCCCCATTGAGAGCCTCAGTCTCAAATGAGATGAAGTTCAACTGTTCAAGGTCACGTAATCATAGAAGTTTGTGTCTTTTCATAGTTCAGACGCGAGTTATGTTAGGTCCTTCTTTTCGGATTTTATCTATTAAATTTTTCACTGGTTTTGTAACCGGTGGATTTTAGCAATATTGGTATTCAGAACACATGTTCTTTTGCGCTTTTTCCCATGTGGGAATATTATAGCGTTGCACATTTTGTTCAACACGTGTTGATCACGATGTGCAGTACTTGTTTTCAGTGAGTTTGTAATCGGCCTTCTCACGAACTTAGCGATGATGAATCTGATGAAGAGAATTCAGATAAGTCGGATGCCGATGACGCACTCAATTTCCTTATTGAGGGAGACGATAGTTTTCATGGTTCATCAGATGATGATGAAGTCTCTGCTCTTAATGAACTGTCAGAATTTTTCGGTGATGAAGACAAGACAAGCGAGCCGCTAAGTTCTGAACTGGCAAAGATAATGGAGAAAATGTTCATGACCAAAACTAACTCGGAGAAAATTAAAGAAATCTCCAACAAGTATGATAGGCCAAAAAACATTAACAATGTTTCTGCACCAAAAGTCAACAAAGTCATATGGGAAAACATGTCATCCAAAAACAGAGCAAGTGACATTAAATTACAGACTACCCAGAATCTTGTAGGAAAAGCCATGATTCCGACATTGAGACTGTTTGATATGCTCATTAATTGCAACTCGAAAAAAGGGTTGGTTGATGTTAAGAAGGCAAAACAGCTGTGTAGTGACATCTTGAAGTTTCAGAAATGTGTTTTCCATAACTTGTCTTACAAGAGGCGGGAACAAATTATCCAGCCTGAGAAAAACAAACAGTTTGTTAGTTTATGTTCCGCAGAGAGCTCTTCAGAAAATTTATTTGGAGACGACTTGGGCAGTCAAGTGAAGAATGTTATAGAGGCAAAGAAACTTGCGCAAAAGATATCGAACAAAGATTATGGTGGGAAATACAGGATCCCCAAATTCTCCAATAGCTACGAGAAGAAGCTAAGGCATAGGACCGGAAAGAGCAATTTTTTGGCCAAACAGTTCAGTTTCAGCAAGAAAAAGAAGGGGGAGTCAAATCAGTAGTTACACATGATGTTGGTATGTCTAATATTTGTACAAATGTAGATCAGTTTGTATTGAAGAACACGCCTCAAGTCAAGTCAAGTAAAGTAAATTTTATTTATAGTCGGCATATATATACAATATAACATAATAACATGAGCTATGATAGCTCTTTAACCGACTTTAACAAACCCTAACAAAAAAAATACTATAGTAAACTATAGTTAACTATAGTACCAAAGTAAAAACTTTGGAACTTTGATTTACTATAGTGAAAACTTTGGAACTTTGATTTACTATAGTGAAAACTTTGGAACTTTGATTTACTATAGTAAAAACTTTGGAACTTTGATTTACTATAGTGAAAACTTTGGAACTTTGATTTACTATAGTGAAAACTTTGGAACTTTGATCTACTGTAGTGAAAACTTTGGAACTTTGATCTACTGTAGTGAAAACTTTGGAACTTTGATTTACTTCGGTGAAAACTTTGGAACTTTGATTTACTATAGTAAAAACTTTGGAACTTTGATTTACTATAGTAAAAACTTTGAAACTTTGATTAAGTACGATGAATCCTGTGGAATTATGTTTATGATTCCCATTCTTTACATTTTATGATATTTCAAGTTTAAGATTCATTAAAGCTTTAGAGAACATTTTTAAAACCCGACCCCTCCCCTAAAAGAATAATGTACAAGATATGAATTTTAATGTAAAGGTTGTCGCTTGCGCCGATAAATAAGCAATATTTATTTCAATGCATTTAATTTTAATCTTATGCAGATGTAACGTAAGTCTTATTTATGGAGAAAAAATAATATATTATTGTGTCATTTAGAATCAAAATATCTGCTTCATCAACTTCAGTCAACATGTATTTTTTTTTTAAATTTATAAATGTAAATATTGCATTTGAATTAACTACTTTGTATCTTTAAATAAAGATGTACAACAAAAACCAGCCTCAACCAACCCCATATCCACCCCTCCCCTAAAACGGTTAATAATAAAAAAAAAATAATAAAAATACATAAGTTGTTAAAGTAATGAAAAAACTTTGAAACTTTAATTAAGTATAGGGAAAACTTTGAAACTTTAATTAACTATAGTGAAAACTTTGGAACTTTGATTTACTATAGTGAAAACTTTGGAACTTTGATTTACTATAGTGAAAACTTTGGAACTTTGATTAACTATAGTAAAAACTTTGGAACTTTGATTTATTATAGTGAAAACTTTGGAACTTTGATTTACTATGGTAAAAACTTTGGAACTTTGATTTACTATAGTGAAAACTTTGGAACTTTGATTTACTATAGTTAACTATAGTAAACTATAGTTAACTATAGTTTACTATAGTATTTTTTTGTTAGGGAAGAGCCATAGCTGCCTCTCCGACGACATAGCCGACTCAAGAATTTAAAAGGAAATCACCTGTTTCTATTTATATATATAGCTTTTCAATTCAAGATCAAACGATGTAATATGATTTGAGGACGACTGTAATATTTTCATAGTTGCAAGTATGTCAAACGACAATCATTTAATTTGTTCAATACTCTAATTCTGAGACAAAAGATTTAGAAAATCGATAAAATTAAATCAGGTATCTATGAAATTGCAAACTTTAATAAAATAGTTTAGGACTGTCTTTTACCGCGATACTTTCAAAGTGTAATGCGTCTATTATAACTTTCTGAAATTATGTATTTTATAAAACGTAATTAAGAAAAACATAGAAAAGATACAAAAAAAAAATTGGAAAATTATGGGGCTCGAACTCGTAATCACCAGATGTACATTCCAGCAATCATACCATTGCGCCAACGAAGTCAATGACGTTGAATGGATAAATTTAAGACAGACTGCTAAATCCTACGATTATATGAGAAGAAAAATTGAATATGTATTTTCATCATTTTTAATATGAAGACCACCTTTAACCAAAATTATCTAAATGTAATGGACTGCAGTCATATCCAAATAAAATTATTCAAAAGTTGTTCTCCTGGTTAAGGGTGGTCTTTGGCAACAGTTTGTCATCTTTAGGTGGATACCTCAATATTTACTATACACTCCATACAAACTGGATAATTTTCTTATTTATCATATGAGGGAACTATTAATATTGAAATATCATTATTGTGTGGTTTGGTTTTACGCATGTATAAACTAAGATTGTATGACAAAATTTTGGATAAACAATGAATTTAAGAAATCACTAGTAGAGTAGGCGAAAATGCCTATCAAATGCGCTATGGCTCTTTACATAGATAAAAGTTAGTAAAAGTATACATAGTTAGTATAAAACATAATTTAAATAAACCATAGGAAATAAGCACATATTCTAGCAATAACAGCAGAAATTGTAATGCACATGTATAAGATGAAAATTTTACTGCAGGCAAAATCAATTTTTTTTTACATAATTGGTGTAGATTGACTCATGATAGTTGGATTCTTGATGTTGTTAAAGGTTACAAGATAGAATTCAAATATGAACCTTTTCAATTTCACGTACCAAATTCACTAAAATTTTCTGAAATTGAATATGAAGCTGCTCATAGAGAAGTAGAAAAAATTTTGAAGAAGAAAATTGTGGAAAGAGTTCATGTGAATGAGAATTTATGTGAGAATTCTTTTTATTCAAATATTTTTCTGCGTCCCAAGAAAGATGGGTCTTTTAGAATAATTCTGAATTTAAAGAATTTAAATGAGTTTGTTGACAATCATCATTTCAAGATGGAGACTTTAAGGTCCGCATTATCTTTAATTAAACCAAATTGTTGGTTTAGTTCACTTGATGTCAAAGATGCTTATTATTTTTGTGAAAATTCATGAATGTAGTAGACAATATCTTAGATTCAAGTGGGAAAGTAAAACATATCAGTTCACTTGTTTACCTATGGGACTAGCTAGTGCTCCACGTATTTTTACTAAAATCATGAAGCCTGTTTTTTTCTGAACTTAGGAAATTTGGTCATTTGAATGTTATTTACATAGATGATGTTTTGTTATTGGGCAATACAAAAGATGAATGTGAAGTTAATTTAAGAGACACTGTTAAGTCCTTGGATAGTCTTGGATTTACCATTCATCCAGACAAATCTCAGTTTTAGGCAAGCCAGAATGTTGTCTTTTTGGGATTTTTATTAGATTCGGTTACAATGACTGTTAGACTTACACCAGACAAAGCCCAATCTATTAAGGATTTTTGTGATATGGTTTTGAATCAGAATGAAGTGACAATAAAACAGGTGGCACAGCTTGTAGGCATGTTTGTAGCCTCTGAACCAGGGGTAGAATATGCTAGACTTTATTATAAGACCGTAGAAATTGAAAAAGATTTGGCTTTAAAACTTAATCGAGGTAATTTTGAAGCCCATATGACTATTTCTCATCAGAGTAGGACATTACTAAACTGATGGTCCCTAAATGTGTGTAAATCTTTTAAATCATTAACTAGAAACTCTCCAAAATTTCTTTTCAAAAGTGATAGTTCCAAGTTTGGATGGGGTGGATTTAATGAAGATTCAGGTGAAGCAATTAGTGGATTATGGGACAAGAATATTTGTGAGTCACACATTAACTATTTAGAGCTTTTGGCTGGTTTTTATACTCTAAAAGGGTTGGGAGAGAATATTAGAGACTCCCACGTTAGGCTTTGTATGGACAATTCAGTAGCTGTTTCATATGTTAACAAGCAAGGGGGCAAGATCTCCACATTGAATGAACTAGCTCGTGAATTATGGATTTGGTGTATAGATAGAAACATATGGCTTAGTGCAGAACATGTCCAGGGTGCAACAAACATTATAGCTGATTCGTTATCTCGCAAAAATGTAGACATGGAATGGAAGTTAGATGAAGTGGTTTTTAATAAACTGACAAATCTGTAGAAAATGTGATATAGATTTATTTGCATCTAAGGACAATCATCAGTTAGAGAAATATTATTCATATACACCAGACCCAAATGCTGTGGGAGTTGATGCTTTTGCACACTCTTGGAGAAATATTGACTGTTATCTATTTCCTCCTTTTAGTGTCATAAGCAGTGTCTTGAAGAAAATCAAGGAGGAAGAAGTGAAGTTTGCTCTGTTGATAGCTCCAGTGTGGAAGACACAGACATGGTTTCCGCAGTTGATGCATCAAGTTGCAGGTCCGTGTTATCTTCTTCCAAAAACAGAGATTCTCTTGAAATTGCCAAAGGATCCAAAACGACGACATCCTTTGACAAAGATGAAGATGGGTGCGTTCAGTTTGTCCGGCAATGCTTGTATAGTAGAAAGTTACCAGAAGACACTGTCAATATTATCTGCGGATCTCTGCGGGAATCCACAAAGAGACATTATAGGGGTTATCAACAAAAATGGTTGCAGTTTTGTTGTGAAAAATAGAGTGATCCATTTAAAGCAGATGTTAATTTAGTTTTAGAATTTCTTACAGATTTGTATAAGAAAAATCTTGGTTATAGTGCTTTAAATACGGCAAGAAGCTCGTTAAGTTCATTTTTGTCTCTTTTAGGGCACTCTAGTATGAAATTAAGTGATCATATTTTAGTTAAACGTTTTATGAAGGGTGTTTTTTTGTCAAGACCAACTTTACCCAAATATCATTTTACATGGGATGTAAATAAAGTTTTAGGATATCTTAAGACACTGTCTCCTGAACAGGATTTGTCTTTGTTTCAGTTGTCAAAGAAATTGGCAATGTTATTAGCTTTATTATCTGGACAGCGAAAACAAGGTTTACATCTTTTAGATGTTAGAAATATTTCTGTAAGAGATAAAATATGTTAATCATTAGATATGGTGACTTGCTGAAGCAATCAAGACCAGGGCATCATTTAGATGAAATTTCTATTGCTGCTTATCCAAATGATACAGATTTATGTATAGTGCATGTATATAAGGAATATATTCATAGAACTGAAAAATTGAGAGGTTCAGAATGTAAACTGTTTATAAGTACCCAAAAGCCTCACAATTCGATTTCTGTGGATACTGTTGGTCGCTGGATCAAGTCGGTTATGACAAATGCTGGAATAGACATGAACTGTTTTTCACCGCATGTACACGATCGGCAGCAACTAGTCTGCAGCAAAAGCTAAGGTGTCTGTTGCTACAATTCTTAGAACAGCAGGTTGGACAAGTGACAGTACCTTTAGAAAATTTTATAATAAACCAGTTAAACTGTCTAGTGAATTCAGCAATGCTTTGTTGGACAATTTTCATAAGGATAACTTGTAGCATATTATATACTAGTATGTAAATATGTTCATCGTTCTGACTTAGCGAAAATATAGTTAATTCAAACATTTGTTTGGGATTTATTTAGAATGTTAATAATGGCTTTTGAAATGTTTTTATTACTGGGTCATCAACTCTGAAGTCTCATTTGAGACTGAGGCTCTCAATGGGGAAATTATGAAGTTAAACGAGACTTACCTGGAAGGTGAAGTTTGACTGTAATTTTTCCACCATTGAAAGACGTAGGGATCAAATGCCCAGCCCTAAAATTTTTTTCTCTTCCAAGTCCCACCCTATTATTGTGTTAACTTGATGCCCCAATATTTATTACTACTCCTCTGAATTATGATTACGTGACCTTGAACTTCATCTCATTTGATCCCTACGTCTCTCAATGGTGGAAAAATTACAGTCAAACTTCACCTTCCAGGTAAGTCTCGTTTAACTTCATAATTATAAGGCAAAAGTTAGACTTTTTCTAACTTTATTGGTTATATAGAAAAAGAGAAAGAAATGTTAAACAAAAACATGATATTACTAAATCTGGTAAATTCTAGACAATGAAAAACATGTATGTCCATCCTGTTACCAAAGGATGTATTCACTAATACAAAAGAATTGACCTATAGGAGAGAACAATTTCCCGGAAAAAGTGACATTTAAAAATCAATCTTTATTTTTTTTGTTTTCTACTGATATATGTCTAAATTTTTCAAATTTGTATTTTATAACTAAACTTTACAATAAACCTCAAAAGTTGGCCGAAACACCATTTTTTCCGTTAAAGCGTTGATTTTTGCATGAATTTTGGCCTAGAAGTCCTTCGGGGCAGGCCTGCCCCTAAATAAAATTATGACATTTTGATAGGTTGGGATGTAAGGAATAATTTAAGATAGTATTTTTTTAGGGGCACCCCTGCCCTAGGGTCAAAATTCATAAAAAAAACCTACACAAAATAAGGAAACCTGATTTTGACCATCTGCTTCAAATTTATACCAGTTAATCTTATAGTCAGAATAGCTCAGTTGATATATGCGCTGACTATTATATCGTGGACATTATCTTTTTAAAGTCGGGGGGTCGAATCCACCTGGTGCCAGACTTTTATAATTTTAATTTTTTGCCTTTTCAAAGACTATTTTAAATTTTTTATAGGCTTGTTTGTTTTCCTTCAATTACCTATCCTTTATGCATTCCCATTCTTGATATAAAAAACACTAGAGAGAGATCAAATCGTAACATTCCAATGTACAGTTGTCAGTCAGGCAGAACAAATCTCAGTATAAGCACACTTTCTCCGAGGACAAGAACAACTCACTCTGTGTTACTCGATACAGGTATTCTCGGCAGCATTGAGCTGCGATGAATTTCAATTGTATATATTCCTTAGAATTTAATCACATTGCTTTTATTCTGTCTGTGCTACTAGTGCTTGTCTGGGTTACATGTAGTATGTTACGTATTGCTTGAATTATTTGAGCTTAATATATTTAGAATAACATACATGTACTTTTGTTTTCAGTCAATGTTCTAAGATCTTAAGTTTTGAAACAGTTGGGCTACATATATCAGTAACTGTACTCCCTTGGATTTCATTTAGGCCTATATAATTTGCACACATTAATGGCATGTTTTTATTATATCTACGGAATAGTGTTGTAAAATAAATAGCCTATACATAAAGAATAGAATTCCAGAGATAGTAGACATTACAATTGTGTACAATGAGAAGAAAAGAAAAATATCAATTACATGTATTACATTCGGAGATAACAAACTCAGAATATCAATGAAAGTGTTCCCCCTACCTCTACTCACTGAAATAAAGATTTATGAAAAACAAATTGTTACATGTATTCAGCCTCAAGTCATTAACCGGAACGGAAATCGACAAGTTTTTTGTAGAGAAAAAAAACCAAGCCCGGCCCTATAGGTCAGATCCCTATTTATATAGAAGTGAACCTTTAATTGTAAAGTGTTATCATAATATATATCAGTTCATTATTTTTTTTTCATTAAAGGTACTCCATGTTGTTACAAAACTAAGATTTTTTTTTAATTATAGGTTAAAAAATGATAAAACCAAATTTTATACATAAATACCAGCTTTTTAAAGATGATTTGCTCCCCCTGTTGCAATTTTTGTCCACTCTGTTACCAAAGTGCATGTTTATGTAGTAATGGCACTATTTGAGGCACAAACATATTTCAATATGATTTACATTATTTGTTAACATATTAGACTAAACTTATATTACTTAGAAAGATAAAATAAACTGTTTTTATTGTTTAAATTCAAGGTACGAAGTCCAATTGTCCTTACTGTGACCATTTTAAGGTAACAGGAGTGATAGTCCCTCGTTATTAAGTATAATGTACTCTTTTTGCATCATCGAGATATTTAAATAATTTCTTTGTAGCTTAGTACATCTAATTTTTTAAGCAGATTAAAAAAGATTAAAAGTGTTCTTTCTTATTCGAAGGTAACAGATAGGACATATTTTCTTTATACACTTCCAGTGAAACAAACTCATCGACCTCTGTGCCATTTCTTTTTTCTCTTTCAAATTATGGCGCTCATTAACGGAGATAACAGAAAATGATGAAGTGTTGAGGATTATGATAAGAATTCCTATCAAAGGGAGATACCTTTTATTGCAACATTTTCTTTTTGGTAACAGGTGTAACAGAGACACCCCCAAGAATCATGATGGATGGCCTGATATTAGTCTCTTTGTTGCATTTTTTCACATTTAAAAGTGCTAAAACCCATAAAAATGTTTAAGATTTAAATTTTTAAACTTGAATTTTGAATTTTTATGTAAATTTGGTGAAACAAAAAGCTGTAATCTTGAATTAATCATTCAAATTCATCAAACACCTTTGAAATTCCTGAGTAATTCAATGAAAAGAGGATAATTATGCATGTTCAATTGGAATTTCATGGCTAATTTGTGTCTGCAGAGAAAGCCTGTTACATAAATCACAACAATAAATTACATCTGAATTGTTTTCTACATTTTCTTATCATCAAAGCAAGTTTAATGGAGTGTCAGAGCTGTTCAGAACCTCCCCAGATGCTGATATCATTTGGACTGCCCTGTGAAATTACAACACAGCTTTTAGATAAACTTCTGCATAGCAGGTTGTAGACAAGTACCTAGGCTTTATTTGGAACATAAATTGACCAGATGCAGATTTTATTATCAGCCTAATATTTAACAATTTCTGTAAATTCTGTCATTCTTAGGAGGGTAAAATGCAATTTTGGTATGTAATAATTGCATAATGGTCTCAGACTTGTGGATTATTTTTTATTTGTTGTGAAGAACAATGCATATACTCTCCACGGATACAAAATTGGTTGCCAGGCTTAGTCTATTAAGGATGAAATTCTGCTTCAAAATATGCACAAAAAACTTCTGTCAGAGTGCTCTAATATGTGTATTCTTGACTGCTCTGGAGTAAGGGAGATAAATGCATCATATCTCCAGCAATAATGGGAATTAGATCCCAAGACTTAAGGATGTTGACAGGCCCGTAGGAAGCAATTTCACTTTGAGGGGGCACAACCATACATTTTCAGTTGAAGGGGCACTATCAACTACCAAAATTCCCCGACAAGCCCCCCCCCCCCCCAAAAAAAAGGTCATCAGACGTTATTATTGAGGGGGCACAAGCATATAGCAGCTATGTTTTCTATAGTATTCTATTTATCGGCAAAATTATTGGGGGGGGGGGCACGGCCCCCCGTGCCCCCCCCCCCCCCCCCCGGTTCCTACGGCCATGGTTGATGACAGTTATTTAAGAAATCTCAGGTGCAAAGATGAAAAAAATCTGACAACTTCAAAGGTACTTCAAAGTATCACACCGGTAATTGACCAATCAAAATGAACTTAGTCAATTGTAGTTCCTTACATAATAAAGAAATATTTTTTTTATTGTGAGAAACTTTATATTTTCCCTTATTCTATTTTTACATTTTTGGTATCTGTGCTTAGGATATTTTATGTACTTTGTAAAATATTAAAGGTTTTTGACAGGAACTATTTCTTTCGGGGCATAGGAGGCCACTTCCTGGGGTACACACAGGATGTTTATAAACACATTGAATACACGTGGTTTTGAGGGTATTCCTGTTTGCGGATGGAAAAAATCAGAAAATGTGTAGGTACCCTATTTGTGGTGTCAGCTGATGTGACTGGTAACGTTTAACACTTCCTGCTAAATATTTTTTCATGAATTCGAATACCTGATTTTTAATGATTTTTTATTCTATATAGAATTATATAGTGAAAACAATTACCGCTGTGATACCTTGAAACGTGAACAGCTGATCAGCCATTGTCGTCTTTGACGTCACAGGGT
Organism: Saccostrea echinata; assembly: GCF_033153115.1. Lineage (NCBI taxonomy): Eukaryota > Metazoa > Mollusca > Bivalvia > Ostreida > Ostreidae > Saccostrea > Saccostrea echinata. The sequence continues at coordinate 12,011,451 of NW_026889759.1, read as the reverse complement.
CACGTGATTGCTATCTAATTAACTTGGATTCTTAAATCAGGGGTTTTAATTTGAGTCAATAATTGGTTAATTACCGCGATTTATCCACAGTAAAAACACAAAATTCATAAACTGTGCTTATAAGGAACGTTATAGGCTTTTTATTTTAAATAATTTAGAAACGTTAACATGCGATATGTCCTTTAAGGTTTTCGGTTGTCTTCAATTGAAAGAAAATATCCTGCTTGAGGATTGTCAAGTCCGATGTCAGCAGCAGTAGGTATTCACAGAAAGATTTTTAGCACAAAAATTCATATTTTTAGTGTCTAGGTCACGGCTCCATCTTTTCATAAAATGCAACAAAATCATCTTTCAACAGGTTGGAGAGAATACTCGAAATGGGGTATTATCCGTGAAATCGCGTATAGTCCCCGAAATCGGGGTATCGTTGTATCCGCGAAATCGGGTAAAGGCGGTGTAATCACCTTATAAAACTTAAGAGGGCTGGGTGGTCGTGGCCATTTTTAGACTATATTGATCTCCTTTAGAAGAAGAGCTCCATATAAAGATATACAAAAATGATCAAATTTTAAAACTAAAATGTATGAATTTTTTCTTTGCCAAATGATAGTTGACAGCTTAAGATATCATATCTAAAAGAATAAGTTATATCTGATGGTTAATTTGTTGACCCCCCAGCCTCCTTAACAATGGGATGGCGCATTTTGCCGAGTCAACTTTCACCTAGAGAAAAATGTTATCTAAAGGTATCAATAGCCAAATAACAATTTGGAAGTCTAAGTCTGAATTAATGCGCATAGGACAACAAATACCAGTGGAGCTTAGTACATTTCATGATCTGCACCAAAACAAACGTTCGTTCTGCTTTTATATTTTATATAATGTTAAATGTATTTGCATCTTCTTCATGTTCATACCCAATACAACAGAACTATTAAAAATCAGAAGTCTGGAATTTATCATATTTCCACATCAATACGACAAACATGAACATTTTGTAAATAATTCAATTAATACGGAAACACATTTCACACACAAAATAATCTTACATTTAAACAGGGGGTTTTTCTATCGTATTTAATTATGCGTCATTAATTGCTTCAACATTCATCTTGTGCATAAAAATAATTCATTACAAAATGTATAAACTATTTAATGGTTAAAATGTTTCAAATTACGGCAAAAACTAATATAACGCGTATATTATTTAGTATTTTTTCGGAGGGGGGGGGGTGTTATGAATCTATTTTCATCAGTTGATATTTTTGTCGTTGAATAGCATTCCTTTCATATATCTTGTACCAGTACATATGTTTTATAAACAGAGAATGACAATTAAAGCTAATTCCCAGAAGTTATAAAAGGCGACATATTCTTTCTTATTTTTTTTTTTTTTAAATTATTAAAATTTCCTTTGGATTCAACATGCCTCCAACGTTTTAGCAAAGACAATGATGTTCTCAGCAACATAGCTTGTGAGAGAAAATAACTGTTGATCATTTAATTTCGCTGAATCGGCAATATTTTACCATTTTTCGGCGACTTCAGGGGACGAAAGTGAATAGCTATAACGGTTGTTACTAGCTGCTTACATTAATTATTCCTTGTCCGGACTATCTCGGTCAAGCGAAAATTAACCTCGAATGTGTTATGCATGTGACCAAGAGAAAAATCCCTCCCCTTTCAAAATAATCAAATTAAATGTAAAATGTTATTGTAGAGTTTTGTGCTAAACGTCATTGAATGATATATATTCATTGCATGATAAAGAGAGAAGATCTATTCATCTAATAAAAATCATATTGATTCCCTATTTTGCCTTCTTGAGTGAAATGAATTCTTCATATCTCCAAAACATTCATGCAATAATTGTTTATATACCGAAACAAGTTATTTTCTATCACATTCGACAAGTTTTAAAAATAACTAAACTTCATGTTTATTTTTTAACACATTTTTCACCATAGATGAATAATAACAAAAAGTGATAACCATGAGTAATAAGTATCACAGATTACAGAAAAGACAGGAAATTATGAAGTTTTAGTTCCCTGTCACGTAACGTACTGTCTAGAATCAATCATATAACGTATTATAATGAGGTTTAAAGCGATATAACCTAAAAATAAACTACAGACTCTGAAGGGAAAATCTACCCTGTCTATCCAATACTATAATAATAATAAAAGAAAGTGTCTCCAATCTGTATGGATGATTAATTAAAAACAATGCAGCTCAAGACTTAAGCTAAGACGCGATTGAACACTCCACTTCAGTTTGTTCATATGTATAAAAAGTAAAAACAGTATAATATGTGAAAACTTTAATATATAATTCATATTTGAATATTAACTCTATATTGAGAATGTATAATAAGCACATGAAAAGATGTGCGAATTGGATTTTTTATTTATTTTTATGAACCAAGCCCCCCCCCCCCCCCGCTAAACGAAAATCCTTTTAACAAGACATCTCGTTTTCAATTTCCACACAAACACATACAAGTAAAATAACGTCGCTTGCATCAATCAAGATGCAACCAAAACATTGGCGGGTTCTTTGAATGAAAATTTTCATGGTAAACTGACATTAAAATATTTTCATTAAAAAATACGCACCTCCCCCTTTCCCCACGGGAATTGCAGGACTGTATACATACACCATAGGAGGAACTGATGATTTTACTAAAGATTCTTTACCTCTATCAATATACACTGTATTAATTTTTAAAAATGTATTTCAGTTTACATGCATGTACACATGTAGATATTAAATTTATTTCATTTTATATAATTTTTCAACCTGCTTACCCTTTGTTGTTTTTTTTATGTTTGTTTGTTTGTTTTTATTTTATTTTTTCCCCCTTACGAAAACGTCGGTATTCTATATCCATGAGAAATACATGTACTTACCAACTGAGGAATAATTTAAATTTAACGTGAAAGGGACACCATACATTTTTAAGTAAAAAATACATAACACAGCGTTAGTCGTTAAATTTCTTCAAAGTTTTACATTTTGTGAATAATGCACAGGTTAAGAAATTAAGCTTGGGAAATAATTTATAGGGAAATAAACACAGACATGTAGTTATTTGTTTTTAGAACTTGTACTGAAAAATAATGACGCCACCGTGCCTTCTTTGCTACCCCAGCAGTGTTTGTTCGTGTGATTTTAAACTTGTCAGACAACCATTTAAATCGAGTTCAATAAAAATAAACTCCCAACATACTGATGTACAAGTAACACTAACTGACACAATACGCCGTTGCTTTATTTTTCTGTTTTTACAGAAAGTTGCACGATTTCGCGGATTCAACAATACCCTGATATCGAGGACTATACGCGATTTCACGGATAATACCCGATTTCGAGTATTCTCTCCAACCTGTTCAAAAGATGGATGTCACACATTTGAAATTCATAGAGAGAAGACACAGAGCCAATAAACTAATAAGAAAATGGGTTTAAGCCAGTTACTTTTTGCAACAAACGCTTTTTTTTTTTTACTTTAATAGGACCATTTTTCATCTAATTAAAGCAAAATTCAGACAGGTTTTCATCTTTCAGTTACGTCAACACTCTTAACTACTATTTAAAGTGAAAGAATATAGATAAAGTATCGATGAAATTTTACTTCCTTATTGACACATATTCCTGTCGAAAATATACCTCTTGTGCAAGATTGAATGATCAATTTATCATCATCTCAAAATCTGCATCAAATGAAATGAGATAATACTAATACTTGATTCGTACGTGCATGTAAATGCATGTGCATTTACCGTCGATGGATCGCCAAAAGATACCTTTAATTATTCATAATTAAAGATATCAATTCATTTGATGCGTGCAACAATTCAATTAAAGATCTCTTCAAATTATTGACTCGATGAGCAGTAATTGAATGAATGCGTGCCGCATCAAATCAAATATTGCTCTCATCAATATATTTGGTAATAAATGTAAAATTTCTTACCTCCGTGTTCTCGACATATTGTCGTGTGGAATAATAAGATCAAGTGTATAAAAATATTCCTCATCATCGGAAAATGGGTAAAAATTTTGACAAAATGACAATTTTTTAACAGGATTAGTGACACAAGAAAAAACAGCAGTGCAGAATTCGAAAAATGAAGAACTTTATCAAGTAAGTACAAGTATTTATGCACATGGGTTAGTACTGTACTTTTGCGAGAAGCACTGACTTTTACAATCGACGGCTTACTTTGACATTTAAATCTGTGCTATGTATGGAGGTACGGAATGGATGTTAGATTTTAAATAAAAAACCTTAATAGTGGCTATAAGTGTAGTTTTAGGGGTTCTGACATGATTAAACGTATACAGTCAACACAAAATATGATGGTAGGCAGAATAACAGCTTAAAATACCTTATTCGTAATCTCTCTTCCTTAAGGAATCAAATAAGAAAAAAAAAACATTCCAGAAGGAAAACTTAGCAGGAGTTGATCAAATTGGGAAGAGAGGGGATTGAGGATAGGGTAGTTACCGTTTTCTTCCTAAGAAACGTTATACATACTTTGAAATGACCCATTAGTATCTTTAACTGTTTAGCTAAAATTTATATCGCAAAAGAGCTTCCATATTTTGTCCTAGGTATGCCGTAGACTGTAAAAGTCAGCGCTTCTCGCAAAAGTTCACTGCAATTATGGGCACTTGTCCCACTATAATGGAGATTTTCACTAAATTGGTCGATCCTTTCTAACACCGTTCCTTATATTTTTTAAGAATAGTTACGTCAAGTGGCATTCCTCTTCTTCCATAAGTAACCAGTTTTAAAAAATGTACTAATCAAAACTTCGTAACCCGTCAGCCTAATGGACACTTGCATGTATCATTGTGGTCGTACTTTCTGCGATGTTACGAGCATTCACAGTTAAATTTGTGTACTGGATCACTGAATTTTTTCTACTTTCATGATAATATTTAATTGACAGTGGGGTAGCTAGACAACAATAATGTGGATGCATGCTTTAATGATTGCAGGGGGTCTGGTGCAGCAATAAACCTCCCTCCCTTTATACACAAAGTGGGTTCAGGGAGAGGATCAAGCCCCCTGAAGTACCACAACAATTTAACTGACAACAATTAATACGTGTACTAATTAAGGTGATAGATGAGTCTATAAGGTTGCACAGTTTGAAGATAATATACACAGAGCAATTCATTTATCTTTGATTAATGAAACAAATGTTTTGATTCAATATTATATGTTCTTTTTCAAAGAAATAAGCATTCATGTATATAATTATTATTATCATTTATTTTTTGTTGGAAATGAGGATGCTTTGGAATACAAGCATACATGTACATGGTAGCTGCATGTGCCACTGATTGAATCAATGACTGAAATGAAACATTTGATGCTATGATTAAGGTATATTTAATTCCATATACATCATGTAGAATCCAAAGAGCATGATGGGAATGAGAATCAAAATTTTAAGATATTCATTTATTTAAATTATTATATTTATTACACTGTACTTTAAATTAACATGGAAATTATTATATTAACTGTTGGAATCCAAAATATTTTTTGGTGGATCAAAGTATATATTTTACTTTCATCATTGAATTCAAAGAGAAACATAAATATTAAATTAAAATCCAGTGTAGTGAGCGGTGGATCCAAAGGGAGTGGAAGTGGACATTAAAACTTAAATCAAATATATGCACAAGGGATCTAAAGTATCTAGTGGAAAAAAAAAATTTCTTCTTCTTTTTCGTGGTAATATTTACCTGAATGAGACTGTAAAGTTATCAATAACAGATGACTTATGAGTATAGTTTATACAAGGTGAAATGGGCTCATCATTTGGTATACCTGTAGTTGTACCGGTAATCCAGAAATGTAAATATTTTTATCTGAGTAGAGTACAGAAGCTATTTGAAATTAATATCTATATGTTGTGGGATATTTAGCTCACCTTAATGAAGTTTGGGGTGTCGGCATCCCAGGTTAAAATTTTTCGAGCAGATTTCTTTTTAAATATACACTGTACTTATATGGCCTACATTAATCTGAGATGCATGGAGAATGCTTCTATTGTGTTTCATTGTACCAGACAAGGTTTCAGATGCTGCAATTTCAGCTAAAGAATGACCAAGTTAATGTTTTTTGAAGCAGGTTAAAATTTTAGGAGCAGGTCTCATTCCCAAGTAATTATACAATATTATGTCGACTTGTCAGAAAATTATGTTGACTTGTCAATAATATATCGACTTGTCAGATCTTTATGTTGACTTGTCAGAGACTTATGTCGACTTGTCAAAAAAATATGTTGTTAACTGATGGCCTAATCTGGGCATGGACACATTATGTTGAATTTTTTGAACTCGTGAATAAGTGACAAGTACACAAAAAAATCTGACAAATCGACATAATTATCTGACAAGACAACAATAACATCTGACAAGTCGACAACTGTACACCATTGTATGGTGTACAATATTCCATTGTACTCCATACAATGGAATACAGAATTATGAATCGGTTAACCGTTGAACTCCCAACCAATTAATCGGTTAATCGAATCAAAAATTCTAATTTATCATGTAGACTCTATTGAAACAAGCATTCTGAGAGTATTGCATCGGCAATACTAGTCAAGAAAAGCAAAGCCATGATTATAATATTTATGAGGAAGCATCCTCACGTAGTGTAGATTCAAGATTGTTCAAATCATGGCCCTTGGGGCTAGGGTGGGGCCATGTTAGGCGATCTAAGTTTTACATAGGAATATACAGGAATGATTGGTCATATTAATATTTAAGCATCTTCTCTTCAGGTAGCTTAGATTCAAGCTTCTTGATATGATGACAAAGGGGGTAGAACGGGGCCAAAATAAAAGATCAGTGTTTTAGATGGAAGATATAAGAGAAATTTATAACAAATCTTTTAAAGCCATGATTAGTCATATAAATAAGGAAGTATCTTCTGAATCAGTTAGTGTAGATTTGCTCAGATCATACCCCCCTCTCCACTTTGGGGTAGGGTGAGGCCGCTTTTAGATTTAAACTTTTCAATGCTACTAGACTTTGACCCGTGCATGCACGGGTTGACATTGTTATGAATGCATCCATGTGCATATTATCGGACATTTACCAAGGGGATTCTAAGTAGGAACTTGAAAGTACTTCTAGCTGCAATAATGAACCTTTTCCTGGGGATGGGGGTGGGGGGTTACAATTCTTTTTGAATCATACAATATCATTTCCATTTTTTTTTTTTTTGAAATCACACAATGTATTCAGATACATTTTAAAATAAATGTTTTGATGTAATCATTCAGAGCATAATTTTTTTTCAAAATATTTAGTAAAGTCTGAGTTTACCGCAAACTTTGAAGTTTACTGACCTTGACCGATTTTATTTTGGGACAGCCAATGAGAATTTGGTAGCGGATCTTGAACTGAACATGGGAATTTTTCTTACTTCATACGTAAATAATGCAGCAAAAATAAAATACATACCTCATAAACATTTATATATCTGTTTAGTGATAACAAAAGTTAATCTACTGCAGTATTAAACGTTTGCAATCAAAAGTCATTACATCACATGAGAACTGTCATGGCTGCTGAAGAAGACAACTTGTTTTCACGCTGGTGTATTTTTTCTTGTGGCGATTTAATAAAACGTTAGTTTGTTTGCTACGATTAAATATAATTCATTTCATCAATGAATAAATATTTTTTTATGATCTTAATTTTGTCCCACCTCATAGTTTTGAGATTTACTATGCATGGATTATATTTTAAAAATGATCGATATTTTAGCAGCATTGATAGAATGAACTGTACGGGCCACAAGGGCTGACTTCAGACTACCTATTAAGCGTAGTTATCAAGACAACCTTTACATATTTAGAAGAACAGTTAGATTGTCCCTTCTATATAACGTACTGAAGATCAATAACAATAATTTACATATTTCACCCACTTTTTTTTTGAAAGTTAAAGAATTTTTTGGAGGTGAATTTAAATATGAACAATAAAATGCTTTCTTTGATGGTTCACGTGGGAAATGCACGGCGCAAGCATTGCAGAAAAAAATTACATAATCCGCTAATACGGGTTACATGTTTTTTTTTTCTGCAATGCTACTTTTATGCTCGTGTCATGCATATCTCACATGAACCACTTAAGAAAGCATTTTATTATTTAAATAACACTACGAATGCATGATACATATGCATGAACATACACGCGGACAAACAGGCAGGACGATAAACACAAGGGCATACATTAAAGACAGGAGGTACGTGTTGTTGACAACATGGCTATAGGATTTTACTGCTTATACCTGGTTCCCAGGTAACTCAGGGGGTGTTCACAGTATTGTTGACAGACCAGGGTCAGAGGTCATTACACAGTGTTACATGTATTTACATAACAAAGCTATAAGCAGATAAGCCTACAATAATGCTATTAATTTCATTACACTCTCGTAAGAAATATAATGTGAATTTTTTGCATGGAATCAAATATTTCTTTGCCCTTAGTTTATGTTTCATATTTACCGCGTTATAAATCTCAGCAATGAAGGTAATAGTAAACATGGCGAACAAATTCAAGTTGCAATCACTTAGACACATTTCAAATTGAAAATATTGGTTATATTGACGTGATTTGATTATTTCGATTTATTTCAATGCTAAGAAATGGAAATAATGTTATTGTAATTTTTGGCGGAAAAAGAATGCCTACTTCACTAAGATGTGATTCTAGCTGGAGTTGTAACCCCCTCCCCCCCCCCCCCCTTCCCCTCAAAAAAGCATCAAAGAAAGGAAGGATAAAATAAAATCGGGTAGTTACATTATATTGCTCCTACGATCATGAGCTTTTTGCTTCCGTTGAGATGGCCAGAGACATAAATAACATGTAATAAATGTGTCTCCGAGATGGCGAATGAGTACCCACGTGGCCACAATATCACATTTGCGTGGATGAACTCAGATACGATAAATAAATACAAAAACGTGTAAATTTTCATTGGAAATTTGCTATATATTCTGTTCAAATATATTTATGATTTCTTATTAGAGAAATTATAAAATAACAAATATATATCTACTTAATACTTTTGTCTTCTCTGATTTGAACACCGTGATTTAGCGTGAATGTGATGCGCACGCGCAAGATTGTAAAATCCAGAAAATCCAGATGATTTCCGGAATTTTTTGAGGAATTTTCGTTGATTATTAATTAGCGAAGCTTAGTTGAGAAAAAATAAAAATAAGTTGGTAATCTTCAAGTAACAATGATGTTTAAAATATATAAAACAAAAGACAGTACTCTTCCGATTTATCGGTATTAAAGGCCAAAAATTCGAGTCTATAATTTTAATATAGTTGTATAGATACTGATTTCTGCTTTTCACTAACCAAAGTATTCAGATGAGCGATTTCGCCCACGGGCCTCTTGTTTGTATATTGCGTCAATAAACTTCGGCCTCAACATGTTTGATGCTTTGGAATTTGGAATTGTGAGATCCACCACTCAAACTTGAGAATATTTTAACATTGGGTTCAGAAATATTGAGGACCTCTCCCGCGGGGACTACAATTTTCACGTAAAGTTAGATTCTAGCCATCAGATTACATCAGTCAATTAAAAAACGTACAGAGAACGATTTCTAGAAAAAGATGAAGCTATTACAAAATGAAGTCAACTAGATTTATGACCCCCCCACCCCCCCACCCCCCGCAAAACTCTTATAAATCAAAGCCTTCTTTACCTTTACAACCCATAACGTCTTACATTATTGATTATAGAATTAACACTTCATTCATCAGTATAATATGTTCTTAATATGTCCTTAAATACATATAAGTAAGTAATAAGTATAACATGTCCTTATTCATATTTTACACGTTGCGTTGTCTATCTTATAAGTTAATCACCACACACCCCTCATGCTACCCCATCCCATCCTCAAGACTTGGTAATTATGTGAATTATTATAGTAATTTTTTTGAAATGGGCATTTTTGGAATGGAATTTTTGGTTTTGAACAAAATGCACTGACTTCACTTATTGATAATGATTTTCTTTATCTGAAATCTAACGATTGATAAAAGTATTGAAATTAATTACTTGTTACACACTATCTGATTGAATGATACAGATAGATATATGTTAGAAATATTTTTTAAGAAATGATGATAATTTTTACTACCCAATTAATAAAACTGCACATGATGCGCTAAAGTAAGGCACTGTCGTTTAATATAAGTAGAAAAAAAAAACGGGAAAATAATTAGGCTCTTTTAATGATTTGATTATATTTCACAACGGTTTGAGAGCATGACGTAAGAAAATTCTAGGAGGGAATGGCCCAGAAGTTGGACATCTGTGCATTTTTTCGAAAATGATCATGTTAAATACCTGTCATCAAGTATAAGAAAAAACGTGCATTTATAAAGTTTTATAAGCTTTATCGAGTTAAAATATTAGATATCAAAGGAACATCTTGTATTGAATAATACACAGTATTGAATAATACACGTGTCGATTTAAATGAAAAATATTGGATATGATCTACTACGGTTCAAAAATATTTTTGCCCCCCCCCTCCCTTTTTGCGAAATGGCAGGATTTGCCTCATAATTGGGAATCTTCGCTTTAAAAAACCCATACAACCCAAATTTTTAATTACCTACATTTAATTGACGTAAAATAGATAGGTCCTTAAGGCAATGCTGATTTTTTTCTTCCCAATTTATTTTAAAATGGAAAGTTGCCGAAATATTCAAAGAACTGCGAACAAAAATATTGTTCTACCGCCTACCTCCAAGTCAATTTACAGAATAAAACATATGTGAATGATTTTTCATACTTACGTAAAATTTATATGAATTTTTACAATTCATAATTTATTTCGGCAATTAATAGAGAAAGAAGTCTATAATATTAGTATAACTTTTTTTCACAATAGAAATCCATGGAAATTAAAAGGAAAATATTTTGAAAGGATATGCCCCCTTTCACATTAAAGAAAAATACAAAACTCTTTGTTGTTTCACGGAGGAACATGTGTTTACAGCAAATTTGTTCTTGTTATCACCAATTTCAAAAAAGTTTACAACTGAAAATGGTGTTTTATCAACCTTATATGTTTAATTTTACATGAGTTAAACATAACACACGGAAAGATTTTAAGGACATTTATCCATATCCATGAGTATCTAAAAGCCCGATGATGCTTTAGAACCTCAGTGGATATCTTTCTTTATCCCCCCCCCCCCCCAAAAAAAAAAAAAAAACTCCAAAAAGCCCTGTCATGATGAATGTTTAACTATTTGACACTGGTATTAAATCTATTGAATAATTAATATTGATTTTTTTTCCTTTTTTATTTCTTTTGCATTGAAAAATATTTATAAGGACATAATTGTCATTAATATTATTTTAAATGGGTGTAAAGTATAGGCGAAAATCGAGGGTTAGCGTGCGTAGTTCTTTCGTTGAGACGGGGTCACAGGAATTCATTCATTGACCTCGCAGTTAGTGCCATTCAAAATTGAAGTTTCTGTTTTCTATCATTGCCTTTGTTTGTGCAGTGTTTCTTTAAATACATAGACGTAAGAAAATACGTTTGTAACAATTTACAGGTTGCATATTTATCGCAGATTCAAAATTCATGAAGCGTAATTAGAAGGATGTAAGGAGGCTTCTGTTTATAATGCCCATGTGTATATTGATTTCAGTCTTTCCGAACCCGATGTTTATTCAATAACTAAAACAAAGAACGTATTATAGGGGTTTTCCCTAATTTTGACCGGGCTAGCTAAATAGGTTACCGCTCTTGTAACCTCAATTCCTTCTGACAGTCAAGGGGTCCCTCCCAGACCCCTCTCCTGTGAAAAGATGAAGGTCAAAAAATGGGATCCAGGATGTTAGCCAGCCCCTAGAACTATGTACTCTTATAATTGAATTATAGGTGTTTTTCCTAATTTTGACCGGGCTAGCTAAATAGGTTACCGCTCTTGTAACCTCAATTCCTTTTGACAGTCAAGGGGTCCCTCCCAGACCCCTCTCCTGTAAAAAGATGAAAATCAAAAAGAGGGATCCAGGATGTTAGCCAGCCCCTAGAACTATGTACTCATATAACATTCATGTACGTAATTTTTCCAATTTGACTGGGCGAGCTAAATAGGTTACCGGTCTTGTAAACTCAATTCCTTTTGAAGATGGAGGAGACCCTTCCTCTGTTGAAAGATGAAGGTCTAAATATTGGATCCAGGGTGTAAACCAGCTCCATGTTCAAGGTTTACCTTTTCTATCCATTGTCATCATTTTGTCAGGCTAGCTACATTGGATTGGGGTCCTAACTCTTCTTTTTTAAGTGATATCTTTGATTTGCTTCTTTAACATGTATTGATGGACTTTTGCGAGAAGCGCTGACTTTTACAATCGACGGCTTACTTTTACACTGGGACAATATACGGCAGCTCTTTTGCTATATGAATATTTAGCTCAACTTTTAATTAAACGATAATAATTCAAAGTATATATAACGTTGTCTACGGAGGGGAAGGAGATAACACCCTATACTAACCCCCTCCTTTCCCATTTGACCAACTGCTGCCAAGTTTTCATTCCGGATTTTTTTCTTCCTTATTTGATTCCTTCATAAATTGAGATTGAAAGGAAATACTATCCCTCACGAACAAGGTATTTTAAGTTATGTTATTCTACCTCCCATCTTCTCTTGTGTTGATTGCATACAAGTAAATTATGTAAGTGCCTCTCACACCATACCTATGACTTCTAGTGAGGTTTTCTAATCTAATATCAATTCCGAACCTCCGTACATAACACATATTTAAATGTCAAAGTAAGCTGTCGAGTGTAAAAGTCAGTGCTTCTCGCAAAAGTCCATAATGAGTTATTCAAGTTTTTTTGGAAAAAAAATTTATTAGGACACTTACGGTAATTTGAATAGGGAACCGGTCGCAGCATGCGGTTCGCCATTCGAATAGTCAATAGGGAATAGGGAATAACCTTCTAACTTCTGATTGCCTCTTCCAACAATCTATTGGAATTCCCATGGGTACCAATGGCGCGCCCTGTTATTAGCAGACCTTTTTTTCTGTATTTATATGAAGCAGAATTTGTCCAAAATCTTATACGTGAAAAGAAGAAAACACTTGTTGTGGCCTTCAGCTCGACATTTAGATATATCGACGACGTACTGTCAATTAAAAATGGTTATTTCCATTCTTATGTCGATACGATATATCCCGGTGTCAGACACATCTGTTTTATATTTGGATATTTTACTTGAGAAAGACGTTAATGGTAATCTTACAATTAAGCTTTATGATAAATGTGATGACTTTAACTTTTCAATCGTCAACTTCCCTTACTTATGCAGCAATATACCTTCATTACCTGCATACGGGGTTTATATCTCTCAGTTGATTCGATACGCAAGAGCATGCTCTACGTATGTACAATTTCTAAAACAAGGTGTAATTATTGACAACCAAGTTGATGAAACAAGAATATCAGCAGTCTCGTTTAAAGTCATCGTTTTGTAAGTTCTATGGTCGATACAATGACCTTGTCAGCAAATACAATTTATCACTGAGTCAAATGCCGACTGACGTTTTTCATACTATCTATTACTTTCATACTATCTATTAGGCCATTATCTACAAACTGAATTGTCGACGGATTTTTCCGTTATTTCCCGATCATGACAAGGAGCACACGGCGGGTGTGACTGGTCGGCAGGGGATGCTCACTCCTCCATGGCACCTGATCCCACCTCTGATGTTTTGGAGGTCCGTGTTTGCTTTGCACCTATTTTGTAATGTTTAATGGACTTTTGAGCTTGAATACTGTTCGTTATCTCCATATATTTCACTTTAGTGGAAAAGCATTAATTCTTTAAAAATCTTCTCCTGTATATACATGTATAGAAGATAATCTAAGTGCATGGTTATAATGAGCAAGGGTTCCTCTTCCAAAATCTGTAAAATTTGTGGCCCCAGGGTCAGGGACTCTGGCGTTGGGGTGGGACACTAATGATCATATACTGAAAATGCATATATATTCTTTAAAAATCATCTTCTCTTCCCCTCTACATTTAGAAGATTAACTAGGGCTGGGCTGTAATGATCATATAGTGAAAATGCATAAATTCTTTAAAACTCTCTCTCTCTCCCCCCCCCCTGTATATTTAGAAGATAACCTAGGTGCATGGTTATAATGAGCAAGGGTTCCTCTTTCAAAATCTGTGAAATTTGTGGCCCCAGGGTCAGGGGCTCTGGCGTTGGGGCAGGGCTCTAAAAAAGATATGTTGTTGTGGGTAGATTTCTGTTTATTTTGAATATATTGTTTCTGGGTCTTAGAATCTCTCTGGTCACTGGATAAATTGATTGTCAGCTCCGGGATCATTGAGCACTTTTTGCCTGTGAGAGGTTTTTAGACACAGGGGAACAATTCCTACAATCCCCGGGTCTTGACCAGATTGACCCAAGTTAGTTGGGTTATTAGTGGTCCTTTATTTCTCAAACTGAGGTTCCAGTTTGAATCTACTCTTCCTAGGACATGTTCCCTTCCTGTCCATAGCGCATCACAGGTTAAGGGGAGTGGCCCTAGCTGTTACCCAACCTGTATAAATGCAACCAGAAAGAGACAATATCCAGCAGACCACCCTTTATTAAATTAACAGATACATTCTAATTATTTAAAATTACTAAAGATACACAATATAATAAACATTATAATAAATAAGAAACATTACTATTAGATTATGAAATAAATTAACCTGTAAATACATTGAGCCACCTGAAAATTTTACGCATTTTACAAGTCTACAAAAATATCTTACCTGTATAAATGCAACCAGAAAGAGACAAAATCCAGCAGACCACCGGCTGGATATGTCTCACTGCGCTACATTTATACCCCCGTACATGCCCTGCATGTTTGAGTATTTCCTCAAAATTAGCACTAATGACTTTTAATTTTGCTCTGAATTTAAATTAATATTATCCGTCCTTAAACCCTCTTTTAATTGCACTTTAAAATTCTTGTTGAACTTTATGCATAATCTTGACTTTTTATTTACCGTAGATAATTTATTCAGATGCATGACCTCTGCTCCTTTGCATCAACCTCTTTGATTGGTTACACCCTTATTCTTGACCAAACCAGCATCTTATAAACAAGTTCTTAATCTACAAACAAACAGCAATCTTCATGAAGCTAATTATCAGCGGTGAAAAGTTCATCCTGAACTCCTGCCCAGCATCTGTTTTCTTCTATTTTTATCCTGCGCGATCGGCTAAACCTTAATACGTTTGCTACTTTACCCCCGAGACTTATAAATTCCTCAATATTCTATTTTTATGCAATTTTTGTTTTGATAATATACTGAAAATGCATATATTCTTTAAAAATTGTCCTCTCTCCCCCTCTATATTTAGAAGATTAACTGGGTCCCTGGTTATGATAAGCAAGGGTGCCTCTTCCAAAATCGTGAAATTTCTGACCCCAGGATCAGGGGTTCTGGATTTAGGCGGGGCTTTAATGATCATATACTGTAGTGGAAAAACATAAATTCTTTTAAAATCTTCTTTTCTCCCCCTGTGTATTTCGAAGATGAACTAGGTGTCTGATTATGATGAGCAAGGATGAAATTGTGAAATTTGTGGCCCCGGGATCAGGGGATCTGAAGTTAGGGCTGGGCTTTAATGATCATTTAGCGAAAATGCATAAATTCTTTGAAAATCTTCTTCTCTGCTCCTGGGTATTAAGCAAACATTCAAACTAAGTGTATAGTTAATAATAACAAATGTGCCCCTTCCAAAATTAAAAGAACAAGAGAGACCAAAGCGAGAAGAAATGCAATTGGTATCTTAATTGTGCTGAAGTACTTTTGTTTTCTTTAGTTAGAATGGTGATAGTGACAGATGGGGGGACGGGGGGGGGGGTACAGACAAGTAAATAGATCCGCTTTAACATTTGTTACTGAGTAATAAACTAATTATTTTGTTGATTCCTGATCATCTGATTTCTCTTGCTTTTGTGCAACATAGCTTCGATCATCTATCAGTGTATTTTTGTTTTATTTTATACCTCTGTGGGTCCTTTACAATGTTGTATTATACTCAGGTGATCGTTAAGGCCCTTGGGATGTTTTTTTGTTTTTTTTTTTAATACAAGAAAGGTTCTATTTTTACAACAGTTTCAGTAATAATAAAAATAGCCTCTCTGTCACCGATAGACTCCTTACATTTCTAGCAGACCGATGCACGACTGGAACGGAAATGGTTTCTGTCAACAATTCTTCATCCGTAGTCGCGACTCTCTTCAAAAAGCAAAAAGCAAGAAAAGGAATTCGAATTTATTTTTAAGAGAAACACTTACAAACGTGTGATTTAAATTTTTATTTTAAAGAATAAAGATAGATTAATGTCAACCTGTGAACTCGTCTTGAAGAAAAGCTTTCTTGGTACAAAAATGTCGCCGTTGTCTGCGTCTGCTCTTCAACGTACTTTCTTGGTTCGAAATCCTATTTTCGAAGGAATAAGTTCGGGTTTAGATCAAAGGAAAACAATGCTGGTATACACTTCATTTATAAATTAAAGTATTTTATTAACATGACCCTTTCATCTGAATTTTTATCTATATTTGGATGGACCTGATCTGCAACTAATTTTGAGGAAACCAAAAAGAGCAGTCTTTTAATATTGTTGAAATTTTCAATGCAGAACTTGCTCTTGTGGACTTTTCTGTTTTGAGTTTTGGCTTTCAGAAACAAGCTTAAAAGTTTACACCTACCCGAGAAGTTTCATTCAGTAGCTTCTCATTTGCAGCCAAAATAATTTTCCTGATGTAATTCTGGAGTAAAAAAAATCCCTATCAGTATTTTGATCAATTCTGGACATAAATTTGATTTAGATTGGTGCATTGTTACTTAAAAGTTTAGCAAGAAAAATAGCCTACTATAATGAGTTTTTCAGCCTTCTTTTTTTCAAGGGTCTATTATAAATATTTTCAATAAATAAATAGATGTAACATCATATTCTCGAGAATATGTTATACAGTTAAAATTGATGAGGAATTGATTGTAATCACTCGTTACCATTAGCTCTGCGTGCACAGCAGCCATCATTTCCCGTTTTCAGACCATGTCCTCTTGTATTTATTTGGTTGCACAGGTCTTTTTAGATAATCACATTCTATCATTAATTAAATAGATATTATTTTCAAGCAGAAAGTTATTAAAATCACAATTCCTATAAAATTTGTATTGATTTTTAAAAATTGATTACGGCTTATATATCGGCGGATCCAGCTTTAAGAGTTCGGAGACCCTAGAATTTTTCATTCATAAAAAAGGAACAAGAAGAAGAAATTTGCATTAAGCTAATAAATACACCATAATGCCAAGTTATCAATCTATTTTGACAACCGGTGGTAGTGGGGCATGAAAAATCTTGGATCCTCCACAACACTCTGAATTACTTACAATTAATCCCCCATGTACTTGTTGCATGATATTGCATTTTATGTTCCGTATCCTTTCAGCTTCCTCTAGCTCCATAGCCTTGAAAAACACATACAAAAGTGAATAAAGTACAATTGTTATATTTCATAACAACAGAATATTTTATGAGGTCTTATAAACAATGGCAATATTAAGTAAAAAATATGTACCTGCTGTAGCTCCACGGCCAACATAAAAAGACTAGTTTGAAAAAACTGTTTTAATATCCTGCTCTAAAACAAATAAATTTGGTCAGCTTGCTGTGTGATATTTGTCAGTAAAGCATATACCTGAAGAAATTCCCGATATAAAAAGTACAATAGTTTTTCTTTTTAGTCATTTTTGCAAGTACCAAAGTTGTTCTTCTTGTCGATAAAGTTGATACTTTATAGGTACCTAGGCCTGCAATAATGACAATAAAACGTTGCAAAAAGTTTTTATATATGGTATCTTGATTACCGTACCCTAAAACATTGCATCGATCCAAGGTTGAAGTTAAAACAAAAGTAATAATCTATTTTCGCTTTTGCCTTTACAAAAAGGAACTGGAGTTGGGGATTGGGGTGAGTACGGATGGTAAGCAGATTTAGATAATTATATAATGAGGAAAATTAAAAGATGATTTGATGTTAACAATGACATTGACTCGCTTTTAAGGTCAAATATCAGTAGTTCCATCTCTGTTGCTCCCAAGGTTCTACGACTCCGTGATTAGAGGTTTTGGATTTTAATAAAGAAAGGTAATGAACTACAACTCCACCCCCTCAAAGTTGCTGCCATAAATTGTCTCACCGCTCTTTTGAGTTCACTCCTGTAGAAACTGGACGCAATGGCTTGGACGGAATCCATTTAAAGAATGCGAATCGGGAGCAGAGCAAACACGGACCTCCATAAAGATCAAAGGTGGGATCAGGTGCCATGGAGAGGTGAGCAACCCCTGCCGACCGGTCACATCCGCTTTGTTTGTTTGTTTACTTGTTTGTTGTTTTAACGTCCCATATGAGTTTTTCACTCATATGGAGACGCCACCACTTGCCGGTGGAGAGCTGCAAATTTTGACCTATACTCGGCACTCAGGGCCATTTAGCAATGAAGGATCTTTTTAGTGCCAGCACCTACTGCGACACAGGACCTACTGTCTCATCCGAAGGACCGGTCTCCACGTCCCACAGTTGGATTATTCGAACCCGCGACGTAATGATCAACTCCTTACTCCGCGACTCCAGAGCAAACGCTCTAACTACTGCGCCACGCGGGCGACTGTCACATCCGCCGTGTGCTCCTTGTCATGATCGGGAAAAACGGAAATGGGTATAATTTAAGTTGGATTACCATTTGCATAATTAAATCTTAATCCCAAGAAAATACAGTTCAAATAATGAGCCTTACAAACAAATCAAATATCCACTGGTTTAAAGAACCCTCTATACGCTGCACACTGAAGAGTTCTGATTCTTTGTATTTTTTTATGAATTAAGAGCAATATGCCCTTGATTTCAAATAAAATGTATTAGAATATACAGGTATATTATATTTGTGTTCAATTAAGCATTCTTCACATTTTAACATTCTAATGGACCAAGATGAATAGATTGAACACTTTATATGCATATATTTTCCCTTTTTAAGCAAACAACAGTATTTCTGTTGATCAGTACTTCATTGTCTTTAAGCATTTTTCCGGAGGGTAAAGACCAGGTACCTTAAGTTGAAACCTGAAAAGATAAGTTCAATATTTACATTTTTATACAATATAATTTTCTGAATGTCTAAAAAAAAATATTTTCCTGTACAGTGTATAGAGCCTTCCCGCCTTTTTTCGAAAGGGGAGGGGATTTGGAGAGGCACTGTAAGCACTGAGCTTACCAAATTAATGATAACACCCCCACCCTCACATTCATAACTGTATATAAACTCAAAGTTCATGTTTTGCAATAGGAAATCTCAAATATCTGCCAGATCGAAATGTACGAGGGGCATTTGAAAAGTTCTGAGAACTGCTTTAAAATTCATATACTGTATGTCCCTTCTGATGCTATGATATGAAAATAGATCTATTTAGGCAAGTGGTTTACGATGGGCCTAATTTTACAAATCTACATGATTGTAAAATTTTGTTAATATAATTATTCTGTTCAAAATTGCTTGCAGATTTTAAGCAGGGTAAATCGAAATCCAAAGGCACCTCTAAAGAATAAATTAATGTATAAATAATTACGGAAACATATGGAATTAAAGAAACACGCAGTTTACACAACATTTCCTCAAATTAATCGTTTGTTAGATATTGCTTTGAAATTTCAAAATTATTGTAAAAGTAAATAATGTACCATTTTCAAAAAAATTAATATAAAGAAGAAACGCAAGTTATTCGAATAATATTTCTTTTTCTCTTATACTGTACAGCAGGAAATGAACTCGCGGAGTTAATATTCACTATATTCGCGGAAATAAAAATTCCGCGAATTCAACATTCAGTGAATAATTCCTCAGAAATTGATAAGGATAAATTGAAATATTACCGATATCTGTGAATAATTTAATTTTGTTTGTATTCTAGCCTCTGATTGGTTAATATCCAAAAAGGAACACAAATTATTTCTGTATAATCTGGTTTGGTATGGGACCCCCCCCCCCCCCCCGACAACCAGCTGAATCATCTGTATCCATATAATCCTCTCATTTCCAGTCCTCGGGATTCATGGAAAATTCCAGATTTAATAAATGTACCTTTAACTTCAAACAATAATTCGATCTTACCACATGTAAACAAACAACAAGTCTGCTAGGCCTATGTATCAGTTTTTACCTCCCCTCGCTTCCCATCACTTCCGTTACTTCCATTACTACGTTTGTATTATTGAGCGGCAAATTTGAACTAATGAAAAGCAACGAAATTTTACACCTATAGTTATTTAATGATTTTAAAATTAAATTATAAGGAATGACTCTAATTCTTGGCCAAATTATTCGAGTATAACCTGGTTTGGGTCAGAATTTGGCCAACAATTAGAGTCATTCCTAAATTAGATTCGTTAACTCTATTTGTTTTTCCTTGCAAACATAAAAGCAGTAATTAATATAGCGGAGATGTAGACTGTCTTCCTAATTATGCGGGTGTACTGATCAATTACTAAGACGTAGTTGTTTTTTTTTTTAACTTAATTGATAAATAAACATCTATAACTAAAATTTAATTCTGCCACCCAGTAGAGGTGTGATGTACATGTAATTATAAAACATGTACTGTTAGATTTCACCCGTGCGTATCACTCAGTCCTATTATCTTTAATCAAGGCACTTACGTAGTAAAGACAACACAACACATTAATTCAATTTTATTAACAGTACCGGTACTGACAACTTATTTAGATTCATGGTGATTTCAATATACTGCAGTAAATACTACTCTGTACTCTACTCAAAACATACATATGAACGAACACCTGCCAAAGGGCTTCTTTTTTTACATGAATGTTTTGGATACGACTTGAAATCACTTGAATAAATCACTCTAGTATAGACTCATGTATTTCAAAAATATTCAATAAAAAGAAAGAAATCAAGAAAACGAGAAAGAAAGAAAATTTATCTGAATGCGTAACATTGTAAATCGTACAACAGTTTGTCTTCTAATCGGGATCAGTACGGTGTTCTGTTCGATTTAATCGGGTTCAGAATCGACACAATACGCAAGAAAAATATTTGCAGTGCTGAAAAAGTTTTTTTTTTTTGTATAATTTTTCCTTTCCGCGAATTCAAAAGACCGCGATTTGCTGCAAGATGAACAAATCGAGATCTTTTCCGACCGTGATTTTAACCTGCTGTACAGTAGTTACTAATTGGTAAGACCTACCTGTAATATATAAGTATGCATTACGTATATGTATACCTTTGTAGTGCAGAACAAATAATAGTCAAAACAAAGGATCGAAAAAGAACAATAATTTTCAGACGAGGCACAAGAAGGAGCCCCCCCCCCCGACACTCTTTTGGGGGAGGGGGTATTGTTCTTTTTAATGGTAAAACGATCTGTTTCAGAGAAAACTGTAGCAGACCAAATCCAATCAATGAAAGTCGTTTCTAAAAGAAAAAGCAAATTTGAAACTCTTCCAACCGAGTTTGAACAAGTAGAACTTGGGTAGCTAAAAATTTTAATCTCGAAATCGGGTATTATCCGTGAAATCGCGTATAGTCCTCGATATCAGGGTATCGTTGAGTCCGCGAAATCGGGTATACATGTACCGTGCAACTTTCTGTAAAAACAGAAAAATAAAGCAACGGCGCATTGTGTCAGTTAGTGTTACTTGTACATCAGTATCTTGAGAGTTTATTTTTATTGAACTCAATTTAAATGGTTGTCTGGCAAGTTTAAAATCACACGAACAAACACTGCTGGGGTAGCGAAGAAGGCACGGTGGCGTCATTATTTTTCAGTACAAGTTCTAAAAACAAATAACTACATGTGTTCTGTGTTTATTTCCCTATAAATTATTCCCCAAGGTTAATTTCTTAACCTGTGCATTATTCACAAAATGTAAAACTTTGAAGAAATTTAACGACTAACGCTGTGTTATGTATTTTTTACTTAAAAATGTATGGTGTCCCTTTCACGTTAAATTTAAATTATTCCTCAGTTGGTAAGTACATGTTTTTCTCATCGATATAGAATACCGACGTTTTCGTAAGGGGAAAATAATAAAATAAAAACAAACATAAAAAAAAACAACAAAGGGAAAGCAGGTTGAAAAATTATATAAAATGAAATAAATTTAATATCTACATGTGTATATGCATGTAAACTAAAATACATTTTTAAAAATTAATACAGTGTATATTGATAAAGGGAAAGAATCTTTAGTAAAATCATCAGTCCCTCCTATGGTTCATGTATACAGTCCTGCAATTCCCGCGGGGAAAGGGGGAAGTGCGTATTTTTTAAAGAAAATATTTTAATGTCAGTTTACCATAAAAATTTTCATTCAAAGAACCCGCCAATGTTTTGGTTGCATTTTGATTGATGCAAGCGACGTTATTTTACCTGTGTGTGATTGTGTGGAAATTGAGAACGAGATGTCTTATGAAAAGGATTTTCGTTTAGCTGGGGTGAGGGAGTGGGGGTGGGGGGCTTGGTTCATATAAGTAAATAAAAAAAAAATCCAGTTCGCACATCTTTTCATGTGCTTATTATACATTCTCAATATAGAGCTAATATTCAAATATGAATTATATATTAAAGTTTTCACATATTATACTGTTTTTACTTTTTATACATATGAACAAACTGAAGAGGAGTGTTCAATCGCGTCTTAGCTTAAGTCTTGAGCTGCATTGTTTTTAATTAATCATCCATACAGATTGGAGACACTTTCTTTTATTATTATTATAGTATTGGATAGACAGGGTAGATTTTCCTTTAGAGTCTGTAGTTTATTTTAGAATATATCGCTTTAAACCTCATTATAATATGCTAAAATACGTTATCTGATTGATTCTAGACAGTACGTCACGTGACAGGGAACTAAAACTTCATAATTTCCTGTCTTTTCTGTAATCTGTGATACTTATTACTCATTGTTATCACTTTTTGTTATTATTCATCTATGGTGAAAAATGTGTTAAAAAATAAACATGAAGTTTAGTTATTTTTAAAAATTGTCGAATGTGGTAGAAAATAACAGGTTTCTATTTTAACCTCATATTGTTTCGGCATATAAACAATTATTGCATGAATGTTTTGGAGATATGAAGAATTCTATTCACTCAAGAGGGCAAAATAGGGAATCAATATGACTTTTATTAGATGAATAGATCTTCTCTCTTAATCATGCAATGAATATATACCATTCAATGACGTTTAGCACAAAACTCTACAATAACATTTTACATTTAATTTGATTATTTTGAAAGGGGAGGGATTTTTCTCTTGGACACATGCATAACACATTCGAGGTTAATTTTCGCTTGACCGAGATAGTCCGGACAAGGAATAATTAATGTAAGCAGCTAGTAACAACCGTTATAGCTATTCACTTTCGTCCCCTGAAGTCGCCGAAAAATGGTAAAATATTGCCGACTCAGCGAAATTAAATGATCAACAGTTATTTTCTCTCACAAGCTATGTTGCTGAAAACATCATTGTCTTTGCTAAAACGTTGGAGGCATGTTGAATCCAAAGGAAATTTTAATAATTTAAAAAAAAATAAGAAAGAATATGTCGCTTTTTATAGTTTTGGGAATTAGCTTTAATTGTCATTCTCTGTTTATAAAACATATGTACTGGTACAATATATATATGTAAGGAATGCTATTCAACGACAAAAAAATCAACTGATGAAAATAGATTCATAACACCCCCCCCCCCTCCGAAAAAATACTAAATAATATACGCGTTATATTAGTTTTTGCCGTAATTTGAAACATTTTAACCATTAAATAGTTTATACATTTTGTGATGAATTATTTTTATGCACAAGATGAATGTTAAAGCAATTAATGACGCATAATTAAATACGATAGAAAACCCCCTGTTTAAATGTCAGATTATTTTGTGTGTGAAATGTGTTTCCGTATAAATTGAATTATTTACAAAATGTTCATGTTTGTCGTATTGATGTGGAAATATTATAAATTCCAGACTTCTGATATTTAATAGTTCTGTTGTGTTGGGTATGAACATGAAGAAGATGCAAATACTTTTAACATTATATAAAATATAAAACCAGAACGAACGTTTGTTTTGGTGCAGATCATGAAATGTACTAAGTTCCACGGGTATTATAGGGAAAAGAGTACCAATTATTTTCCCATAGAACTCTATACAAACCTTATGCCTTCTCAGTACTTGACCATATCACTTTCAGACAAATCCTTAACACCGTTTGAAAATTCATTCTAAGCGCTTCTAGAAAAACTCCCAAAAAATATATGGTCCCGTGGCGTTTATAGGTCAAAATTGCAGTTGTTTACAACTTATAGCGATCGGCAGTAAATGACACTCTGCAAAAAATATCAACCCCCACTCCTACAATCTCCCCTGATATTTCTATATTTTCTGTAATATTCTTACATTCCATCATTTATTTCAAACATTAATATTTTTACTTTAAAATGAAAAAAATTACATACCTGAATTCAGCCAATCAGGTAACGCACACTATTCAGTACTCTATACTACTTTGTGTAACAAACAAAACCACGTGTACATCCGGGGATTTGGTACTCTCATTCCTTTAGTTGTCCTATGCGCATTAATTCAGACTTCCAAATTGTTATTTGGCTAGTGATACCTTTAGATAACATTTGTCTCTAGGTGAAAGTTGACTCGGCAAAATGCGCCATCCCATTGTTTAAGTTTTATAATGTGATTACACCGCCTATACCCGATTTCGCGGATACAACGATACTCAGATATCGGGGACTATACGCGATTTCACGGATAATACCCGATTTCGAGTATTCTCTCCAACCTGATGAAGTGTAAAAATTGATATGATTTCACCTCAAAAATGCCTTTAACCTGTACAAGTGTTGTCATGTCATGAATTTACAGGGTGGTAGGTGTAATGTTGTGATTTTTAGCCGGGCTCATTGCTCGTAGAGCAATAGCCGGCTTTTGTTATGGTGTTCAACCGGAAATGCTGCTTCCTCACCGCTAAATTTACAAGTAAGAATATAGTACGTATGCCCAATCACCTTTGAGGCAATGCAATCACTAAATTAAACAAAGTAATATGACATTCTCAAAAAAAAATTATTGTAAGCATACTTTCTCTCCTCTTCTCCGATTAATTATCTATTTAAAATATGCGAAGGGTTTTTATCAGGTCCCCCTGTCTATGTCACATTCTATAAATAATTGAAGGTTGTGTAACCAGGCAAACACTAATGTGGGGGAGCATGTGACCTGATGTACACTTTGATGCAAAACTCCCCGCTGAGGACCCATATGTGCAGAAACGTTTGACCTTAATCTTGTTCCAATCAATGTTTATTTACTTCCGTAAGTGGTATATACGACCCCAAAACGATACATGTGATAAATTGTTCACGCTGTTAAATTCTAGCTACATTTTATTTAATTTTTTTTAACATTATATATATATATATATATATATATATATATATATATATATATATATATATATATATATATATATATATATATATATATATATATATATATATATATATATATATATATACTATTTGTTTTAAAGATACATTTTTGTGTTACATTTTCTTCCAGTGTCTGAACTTGTTGTTATTCATCTGTTATTACAATATGTAACTAAGCCCGGCTCTCTGTACTTCTGAGTACTTTGATTTTGTATTAACTGCCACTCGGTGAATTCAACATTTACAACATGACAGTGTTTTATTAGTCCCCTACCGGTGAAACCGGAGGGGACTATAGGTTTCCTCTGAGTCTGTCCGTCTAGCTGTCTGTCCATCTGTCTGTCCCTCTGTCTGTCTGTCTGTCAGTCTTTCCCACTTTGTTTTCCGCACTTTTCTCCTAAACGCTTACAGATATTGAGCTGATTTTTGGTATGTGAGTGTATCTTAATAAGTTACAGACCAAATTTGCATTTCGTACTTCAATGATTTTTGACGGAATTACGACTCTTAAATTTCTAATTGTTTTCCGCAATTTTTTTTCTAAACGCTTGCAGATATCGAGCTGATTTTTGGTATGTAACTTTACCTTCATTAGTTGTAGATCAGGTTTGCATTTCATTCCGCTTCAATGATTTTTGACGGAATTATGGTATTTTCAATTTTAAAGGGAACCAGATTACACATGCCGGTAGGGGACTAGTATTGCTAATGCAATACTCTCAGAATGCTTGTTTCAGTGGCATAGCTGGGTAAAGATAATGTGGATGCTTTTCTGACTCAAGCAAAGGTGTCTGGAGCAGCATTAACACCCCCAACCTCCAGCGGGTAGGGGGAGGGGGCTGAACAGAAATTGACAACATTTAGGATTGTAAGATTGAGTCCCCTCGGAATGTACAGTGTGTGGATAATGCAAAATCTTGAATCTATCTTTGAATACTGAAACAAATTTATTAAAATACATTCTCTCTTCAAAAGATTTTGGTTTTTTTTCTTTCTTTTTTTTTCCTTTTTAAAGGAGAGGGTTAAGAATTCGTGAAAATTTGGTTGCATCTTTTAAAAATCTTCCCAAGAACCACTGAGCAAGAGACGATGAAACTTATGTGAAAACTTCATTACATACTCTAGATTCAATCATAACCCCCGGGGCAGGGCGGGGCCACAAGAGGGGGTCAAAGTTTTACATAGGAATATATAGGAAATGTCTTTAAAAATTTTCTTCTCAAAAAACAGCAAAGCCATGGTTAGTCATATTATAATAGAAGTATCCTCAGGTAGTGTATATTTTAGTCTGTTCCAATCATGACTCTGGGGGTAGGCAGGGCCACAATAGGGGGTCAAAGTTTATCACAGGAATATATAGGAAATATCTTTAAAAATCTTCTTCTGAAGAACAGCTTGGCCATTATTAGTCATATTAATACAGAAGTGCCTCAGGTAGTGTAGATTCAAGTTTGTTTGTTCAAATCATGACCCCTGGGGGTAGGGCGGGACCACAACAGTGGATCAAGGTTTACATATGAACATACAGGTGTAATAGTTAAGGGGCATTTGAGTAAAACGTATTGAAGACTACAAAAAGTGAAATGACCTGACAATCCTTGGAATGGACTAGCCAAAGGGTTTATAAGGGAAAACATTGGGAAAGTCAGGCTTTCAGGTACAAGCTGAAGAATTTGGACGTTGAATCAGCAATAAAAAAGTTTAGGTATTTCATCCTAGGCCTAATAGCAATAGATTCCATGAAATTGAATAAATAACAGATGCTTAGGTGTTGAATACTCAGTATATTTAGACATAATTCCCATTTATTCCCATTAGCATATACATGTAAGGGTGGCATGTGTCCTTATTTATGACCTTGAATTTGACAAGAATTATCTCCCTCTGTTTTTAATTAATAAAAAAAAATCAATTTCAAAAAACTTATCTGGTAAAAAAAAATTGTTTTCAATTGTCATTCTATTTCTGATGTGTTTTAATGCATTTTTCCACCATATTTATTGATATTCTTATAATATTATTTGATTTTTTTATTTTCAAAAAAGCGCTTGTCCCCATAGACTTCAGTGCAATCTTTGTTAATTACATGTAATTGCTGCTTAGTTAATTACATTTTTGAAACTTTCTCTTGAAAATCCTTTTCTACTGTAAAATGCTTTAAAGTAATACATGTATCAGAGTATTATGTATGTGATGGATATTTAAGGATAGAGAATGGAAAACCTTAAGGGTAAGTCTAGAGCAAAACAAAAGTTTAAAAGTTATTATAAACACCAGTGGCAAGTATCCTAGGGAATTGGTGTTAAGTTCTTTTTGTAGTAAATCTGAAGAAGATTGAGACACCTGGTTCTATCGATCAATGGGAACCTAGGGAGAAACACGGTGCAAGTAGTACCTTACCCAGTCCCAGTCTCTGGATAAGAGAAAATTGAAATATTGTGTGAGTGGTACACCCTCAAACAAAACTGTCTTAAGTTAATAATCATTCCAGTCATTAACTCAGACAGGGTAAAGGGAAAATCTATATATCTCTTGTAAGAACCTGATCATACGCGTTACATAGGAAATATCTTTGAAATCTTCTTCTCAAGAACAACTAAGCCATTATTAGTCATATATATACAGAAGCAACCTTAGGTATAATTGTAGAATCAAGTTTGTTCAAATTATGATCCCCAAGGGTTGGGGGGCACAACAGAGGATCAAATTTTAGCATAGGAATATATAGGAACCGTCTTGAAAAAAAAATTTGCTCAAGAACAGCGCTAGCAAAGCCATGATTAGTCGTATTATTATAGAAGCATCCTCAGGTAGTGTAGATTCAACGGATCAGTGCACTTTAACTATGAGAGTTGGGTCCCGGTGCTTTGCCAAATATAAATTTCCGAAATTTATAAACTTTTTGAATCAGAATTATCAAACAATATCTTAAGAGCAGGGTTTGATATATTATATACTAGATGAAATCCCGCGCAAGCGCGGGGAATTGAATTTTTACCACTACCAACAGAAAATATATTGTAGTTTCTACTGACAGCCTACAGGCTTATAGAAGGAAGAAATACTTTGTTCAAAATCCCGCATGAAGTAGATGTACGTCTCCAACCCCCAACCCCCCTTTTGTAAAAACTTGAAAAAATAACAATTTCATTAATTGACGTTTATTGTGAAACCTGTTATACTATGTTATGGATATTGTACTTCAGATGCTCTTATTTCATTTCCGTCAAGGATAAAAGAAGCGAATATGCACATTTTACTAATAAATTGCTTTTTTAGGGGGGGGGATAGAAATTCACAGGTACTTGGGTCTTGGTTTATAAATATGTTTGTACCTTATTGATATGTAAAAAATGTACTTTACTTTTTTACATATCAGTTATTAGGTACATACCTATTTGTAAACCAAGACCCAAGTACCTGGTAAAAATTATCGCCCTATGAATAGGCCGAGTATTTGATACAAAAGGTTGTATTCAGAAAAAAAAACTGAAATGTATTGATTAAAGATCAGAATTTTACAGCTTTAATTGTATTTGAACAATACCTTATTCATTAATTTTCTCTTTTCATGTAAGCAAGTTGTTTACGAAGTACAAATTGTACTTCGGGTTCGTTGCCACGATGCTCTCAGTAAGGAAAAAATACCGATAAATCTATTAGGAAAACCTACTGGATAGTATATGTAGTAGTGTCTCTTTATATAAATATATATATGTTCACAACTTATAGTGTTATCAATGATTTACCATTATTTCAATGACCATTCACACGAAAGCTTTTTTTAAGTCCATGCAGCTATAATCGCCTCGATTTTCTTTTTAACATCGGGCTCGATGCTATATGATGCTCTAGAAGTTTCCATCAATATTAAGATCGGTGAATGACGACAATAATTTGCGCATTTCCCTTTGTAATCGGTTATCACAACTTATTTCATTTATATCATTAAAAATCAAGTTTTGATTGAATAATTCAGTGATGACGTTTTATGAAATAAATAAACGATTGTTTGTTGTCAGTTTCATTAAAAATTGCCAGTAACTTAGATCCGCCAACCGGAAACGCCACCGTACTCACGTCTTTGCTATTTCATGGCTGTTTATAGAAAATGAAAGTAGACTTTAAATTTAATGCACGATACTTACTATGCGAATGAAATCTAAATATAGTTTACGGACATCATCTTGTATATAGTGTATTGTTAGAGGAGTACGTAAGTACTCTGGTGCACCCGTTTCGGAGTTTATTTGCAAAATTTATTAATTTATAAGTATAGATTATTATATCATATATAAGCCCTACCTGCATTATATCACATGAAAATATTGAATAATGCCGAGGGACACTGGTTTTTGCGACGGGGGTCTAGCAGTTTTGTCACATTTCTATTGTTATTCATAATACCAGTTTTCAACGACATTGTTTACATCGAGCCGTATACCCTCAAACAAAACTGTCTTAATAATCATTCCAGTCATTAACTCAGAGTAAAAGGAAAATCTATATATCTCTTGTAAGAACCTGATCATACACATTACACAGAAAATATCTTTGAATTCTTCTTCTCAAGAACAACTAAGCCATTATTAGTCATATTAGTACAGAAACAACCTTAGGTATAATTGTAGAATCAAGTTTGTTCAAATTATGACCCCCAGGGGTTGGGACGCACAACAGAGGATCAAATTTTAGCATAAGAATATATAGGAATCATCTTGAAAAAAAAATCTGCTCAAAAGCAGCAAAGCCATGATTAGTCGTATTATTATAGAAGCATCCTCAGGTAGTGTAGATTCAAAGGATCAGTGCACTTTAGCTATGAGAGTTGGGTCCCGGTGCTTTGCCAAATATAAATTTCCGAAATTTATAAACTTTTTGAATCAGAATTATTAAACAATATCTTAAAGGTGCTTAGACACAGATTTGAACTTAATATTTTCTCAAATTTTCTGTATAATATCACAACTTATATTTTGCAATAGCATTTCACTCGAAAATATAATAAAAAACTTATTTCATCTGGAAATTGTTGGAACTACGAATTTTGGGACGCGTTTGGTTAACACATCCTTGCACTTTCACAAATTTTAATTTTATCCTTAATATTTAAGAAAGGAAGCAATTTTGTTGTGTATTAATGAAAAATATTACATCTATAATTAAGAAAATTCAGAGTAGAAATGTTCGAAAGCAAAACCCACTCATTAGTATTGTCAGCCGTGCTCAGTGTTGTGTACAGAGTGTAACGAATTGAACAAACCCGTGAAACGTTAGCTGTTTTGTAAACAGGGCACGAGCTCTGTTATTGTTAATGTTTATGATTAAACGGGTGTATTCAATTGTTGAACTCTGCACACACCACTGAGCAGGGACTGACAATACTGTGAATGGGTTTTGCTTTTTCACATTTCTACCCTGAATTTTCTGGATTATAGTCTGAATATTTTTCATTAATACACAACAAAATTGCCACTTTTCTTAACACATCCAGAAATTCGAAGTTTCAATAACTTCGAGATAAAATAAGATTTTTATTCTATTTTAGTATGAATTGGTATAGCAACATATATGTCATGAAATTATACAAAAAATCTGAGAAAATATTAACTTCAACTCTGTGTCCAAGCACCTTTAAGAGCAGGGTTTGATATATTATATATTATTATATTATATATAAGCCCTACCTGCATTATATCACATGAAAATATTTAATAATGCCGAGCGACACTGGTTTTTGCGACGGGGGTCTAGCAGTTTTGTCACATTTCTATTGTTTTTCATAATACCAGTTTTCAACGACATTGTTTACATCGAGCCGCAACTTGTCCATTCGTCTCATTTGCACGGAATGTGTATTTTGATTTAAACATATACATATCCAAAGGGCAATGTTGGACAATTTGTGGCTCATATGTAATTTTTTGAAATGTTCTCCAAACTATAAAGTCGAGTTAGCTACTAAATTAACAGGTCACTGAGTGTCAACCAATTTTGACCCGTTTGATATTATAATCACTTTACTCACATGACATTCCACTGTTCAATATGCTTTCCTTGTGTCTGTCAATCGACTTCAGGGCTGTACACGCGGATATGTATTAAGTACAAAATCTTAATATGTATAGACTTAAAACTAGTACAGTGAATCATAAGATTTTTCGAATCTTATAAAACTGTTTTAAGAATAGGACAATGCTCTATTTTTTAATGCAAGTCTTAACTTACCTTTAATTTTTAAATCAATAAAAAGTACTCACATTGGGGTCATCCTATTTCTATCATAACAAAAAAGGCACATGGTAAATAATGGTCGACTTTAGCAATAAATTTTTTTCGAAAAACTCGTTGTTTTGGGGGGAAGATCAAGAGGAGTAACTAAATGTAATTGTAAAAGTTGCTCAAATGCTGCATTATCTATATTATAAAGAAACTTTTATAACTTCTGGGGTCATCTCTTTCCACCTCATCCAGCGATACATTATGTGCACCGAGTACATGTACGGGTGTTCCGCCGCTGTTTCCATTGTGGTCTTTTCAGTTTTAATGCAATGCATTATACGATAACAGATACTGCTAACAGAACCTCGTTTTCCATTATTGAGAGAGAGAGAGAGAGAGAGAGAGATATTGCGGGGGAAACACGTAGAAATACCTAAAGTCTATTAACAATCTAATAAGACATGCATAAGCGTGTGTACAGGAAGTATTATAATACAAATATAATACATGTACTTTATTATGCTACAAATTTAACCGTGTGTACCGGCCTGAACAACCTCAAAATATTGAAGAATTTTGCGAAAATTTTATTAGGGTCTTCAAGTTTACCTTGTCTTCTTTCACAAAACTGTGTTTTTCGCTTGGTATTTTGAAGGAAATTCTGGTATTGGCAGTGCAAATCAGGTGCACGATTAGTTGGTAGCTGTGCTAGCTCATGTCGCCTCCGTAGTATAGTCTGCAGGCATCTACAGACACATCCCTAAACACTAGTATCATACCTGACAATATTTGGATTGCCGAAATGAAACAAATATTAAAGACATAATCGAGTGAATATCGACATAGTAACGTTGACCATGTATGGTTTTTAATATCAAATATACTTGTTTAAATACTAGTATAAATAATAAATGCAGATGTATGCACAATAATCATAGATTAATTTAGCAATATAGTCTAACTCAAGGCTTAGAATGGGTGGCTGAAAAGGTGCACTCATTTTTTGTTCACATTTAGCGTGGGTAGGATGGGGACACAGTGCGTGATCAGAGCTTTACATAGGAATACTTAGGGAAAAAATCTTAAAAATTCTGTTTAAGAACAGCAAAGCCATGTTTAGTAATGTCGATATGGAAGCATCCTGAGGTAGTGTTAATTAAAATTTGCCTCCCTCCGTTCAATACTGAACTGATTTCTGCTTCGTCCTATCAAATGGGCGACGTGGCCCATGGGCCTCTTATTTTTAATGCTTTTTGACTGAGTTAATTTGAATATCATTTTGCCACTTTGCCACAATGAGTTAACATAATTTGAATATCATTTTGCCACTCAATACTCATGGATAAAAGGACTAGACTTTTTTGAAAAATTCTGTGTGCTGTAAACACTGCACAAGTGGCAGAGGACAGTAAACGTTTGGCTGACGTTTTCCTTAATATTGAGGTGCTTGTAAAATGTGTATTGGAAAATTTCACTTTCTTTATGTAAAAATAGCTTGATTTAGTCACCTGAGGAATTTAAAGTTTTTAGGATTAAAACGTACAACTTACACACTGAACCCAAATGACGAAACAGGAATAGTCTCAAAATTTCACGAAATTTTAAACTGTTTTCCCAATTTCATAGTGCATTTGGACATAGAATATCTCTTACTTGGAAAACTGTTAAGTCAAACTTTTTTTTTCCAACTTGATAACTATGGTTGCAGAGGTGCAACTCTCATTTGGCCAATATTAAATCTGTTTCTACAAAATTTGCCTATAACGGAACCTTAACATACAAATGAACAAAATTTGATAAGAAAAATCTGAATACTCGTATAATTATTTTTACATATTATGATTGACATTGTCTTTCATCCTCAGAGGATTGACACTGATTAAGTCTTACTTATCTGTATTCTGAGAACAAAAATGTCTGAATGACTGTAGTTTGGCCCTTTTTCCAATGTTTTTCACGATCTTAAATTGAGATAATGTAGGCATATAATGTCTGAAAACTGGCTTCAACTTGGAAACATTTGAATGGCATGAATACAGACTAGGTATATGTGCATTTCTGCCCAGAACTATAGGTGTTTTATGACCTTGACACAAAGTCGAAGGTCTTATTAAAAAAGGTCAATTCCCTTGGCACTGATGTTGACATTATGAGAAAACTCACATCTATACTTATAAATTAATAAATTTTGCAAATAAACTCCGAAACGGGTGCACCAGAGTTCTTACTTACTCCTCTAAGAATACACACGATGCAAGATGATGTCCGTAAACTATATTTAGATTTCACTTGCATTGTAAGTATCGTACATTAAATTAAAAGTCTACTTTCATTTTCTATAAACAGCCATGAAATAGCGAAAACGTGAGTACGGTGACGTTTCCGGTTGGCGGATCAAAGTTACTGGCAATTTTTAATGAAACTGACAACAAGCAATCGTTTATTTATTTCATTAAACGTCATTACTGAATTATTCAATCAAAACTTGATTTAAATGATGTAAAAGAAATAAGTTGTGATAACCGATTAAAAAGGGAAATGTGCAAATTATTTTCGTCATTCACCGATCGTAATATTGACGGAAGCTTCTTGAACATCATATAGCATCGAGCCCGATGTTAAAAAGAAAAAAAAAACCTTTTGTGTGAATGGTCATTGAAATAGTGGTAAATCATTGATAACACTGTAAGTTGTGAATATATTTATATATCGAAAGACTATTACATACGTATATGTAGTAGGTTTTCCTAATAAATTTATCGGTAAAATTTGTATATATTCCTCACTGAGAGCATCGTGGCAACGAACCCGAAGTACAATTTGTACTTCGTAATAAACTTGCTTACATGAAAAGAGAATATCAATGAATAAGGCATTAATCAAATACAATTATATGTTATATAATTTTGTGCTTTAATTAATACATTTCAGTTTTTTTTCTGAATACAGTCTTTTGTATCAAATACTCGGCCTATTCCAGTGGCGGATCCAGGAATCTTGAAAGGGGAGGGGGGGGGGCAACCAGTTTGGGGTTGGGGTAGGGGCCCACGGACACACCAAAAAAAATGATTTATTAAATTTTATGTATATTTTGGACACAAAACGGGAGGGGGTTGGGCCCCCTCTAAATCCGCCAGTGTATTCATAGTGCGTTAAATAAAAGCTAATTTTAACACGGGTACTTTTAGGTCTTGGATTATAAATATGTATACATGTAAAAAAAAAAAAGAGGTAAGGTACAGTTTTTACATATCAATAAGGTACATACATATTTATAAACCAAGACCCAAGTAACTGTGAATTTTTACCCCCAAAAAATCTATTTCTCAGTAAAATGTGCATATTCACTGCTTTTATTCGTAACGGAAATGAAATAAGAGCATCTGAAGTACAATATCCATAACATAGTACATTGTATATAACAGGTTTCACAATAAACGTCAATTAATGATATTGTTATTTAAGTTTTACAGGGGGTTGGGGGGGGGGGGGTTGGAGACGTACTTCGTACTTCTACTTCATGCGGGATTTTGAACAAAGTATTTCTTCCTGCTATAAGCCTGTAGGCTGTCAGTAGAAACTACAATATATACATGTATATTATTAGATTTTTCTGTCGGTAGTGGTATAAATTCGATTCCCCGCGCTTGCGCGGGATTTCATCTAGTCCATGTAATTTTGAAACTCTTGGTTTGAATGCATTAAAACTTTAGGGTAATGTGGTAATTCTCAAGAATCAAAAGACTGAAATTATGCAGCTTAGCTGCAATAATATAGCCCTCCATTTTTAGCTCACCTTGACGAA
Source organism: Saccostrea echinata (assembly GCF_033153115.1). Classification (NCBI taxonomy): domain Eukaryota; kingdom Metazoa; phylum Mollusca; class Bivalvia; order Ostreida; family Ostreidae; genus Saccostrea; species Saccostrea echinata. The sequence goes on along the minus strand of NW_026889759.1, from coordinate 11,975,770 downwards.
ACCGTGATGAGCTTATACTTTACCCCCGGCGTTGGCATCCCGTTAAAGTTTTAGGAGCAAGTCCATTCCACAGTAACTATTAGCCCTACCTGGACCAAACTTGCAAGGATGATGCGTCTGGGAATGGACAATACCTGACTTGTTTCGAATGCTGGGTCTGTCCTACATTTTCTAGATGAGTGACCAAGTTAAAGTTTTGGAGCAGGTCCATTCCCAAGTAACTGTAAGCCCTGCCTGGACCAAACTTGTATGGATGATGCACCTAGGGATGGACACTACCAGACTTGCTGAACGGATGCTGGATATGACTTAAATTTTCCAAATGAGTGAACAGGTTAAATTTTCTGGAACAGGTCCATTCCCAAGTAACTATTTAGGGATGGACAGTACAAGACTTGTTTCGGATGCTGGATCTGACCTACATTTTCCAGATGAGTGACTAGGTCAAAGTTTTTGGACCAAGTCCATTTCCAAGTATCTATAAACTCTAATTGGACCAAGCTTCAAGGATATTGCAACTAGGAATGTACGCTATCCAATCTGCTTCGGATGCTGGATCTGACCTATATATTCCACATGAGTGAATTTTACTCAAACGTTGACCATGGATGATGTATCTAGGGATGGACACCTCCAGACCTGCTGAACGGATGCTGGATATGACTTAAATTTTCCAAATGAGTGAACAGGTTAAATTTTCTGGAACAGGTCCATTCCCAAGTAACTATAAGGTCTATCTGGACCAGACTGGCATGGATGATGCATCTAGTGATGGACACTACGGGACATACTTCGGATGCTGGATCTGACCAACGTTTTTTTTAAATCGGTGACCAGGCTAAAGTTTATGAAGCTAGTCCATTCCCAAGTAACTATAAGCCCTACCTGGATCAAAATTGTATGGATGATGCATTTAGGGATGGACACTACAAGACTTGCTTCGGATGTTGGATCTGACCTACATTTTAAAGATGAGTGACTAGGTCAAAGTTTTTGGACCAAGTCCATTTCCAAGTATCCATAAACTCTAATTGGACCAAGCTTCAAGGATAGTGCAACTAGGGATGTACGCTATCCAATCTGCTTCGGATGCTGGATCTGACCTATATATTCCAATTGAGTGAATTTTACTCAAACGTTGACCATGGATGATGTATCTAGGGATGGACACCTCCAGACTTGCTTCGGATGCTGAATTTTACCTATATTTTCCAGATGAGTAACCACTGTAATGGTTTTTTATGACGTTCTGTAACTATATGGCCTGTTATGAATAAGCTTGCATGGATGATGCATCTAGGGATGGACATTAACATGCTTGCTTTGGATGTTTGAACTGACCTACATCTTCTGGATGAGTGAACCGGTTAAAGATTATGGAGCAGGTCCATTCCCAAGTAACTGCAGGTCTTACTTAAACCAAACTAGGATGGGTATTGATCTTGGGATGCACATCAACTAGAAAACTGGAGATTTGCCTTACTTGTAGATAACATTCATCAAGTGAGTTTTGTAATCATTGAGGGCTACATTATGTAAGGGTAAATGTACGAGTAGCGCTCCATTCCTTAAAAGTAATGGAGCCGAGGCCCCAAAGGGGCCGAGACCCATTGCTTTTAAGGAATGGAGCGCTACGAGTATATTGACCCGTGCAAAATCCACCTTTTTAAATGCTTGTAATTATTGTTTGTTAATATATAATAAAGAATATTTTTAAGATACACTGTAAATATACATGCAAGTAGTTTTCATTTAATCATAGAGAAAAAGTAAGACGAAAACAAGAGGCCCATGGGCCACATCGCTCACCTGAGCACATTGGCTAGGCAAAAGCACAAATCAGTACAGTATTGAAAAGATTATGGGGGGACTTGAATAATAAACTACCTGATGATGCTTCCATGTCAGTATAACAAATGACTTTGTTGTACATGAGGAGAGTTTTAAAAAAAAAATTCCCATATAATCCTTTGTAAAAATTTGATCCCCAATTGTGGCTCCTCCCTATTCCAGGGGTCATCATTTGAACAAACTTGAATCTACACTACCTGAGGATGCTTCCATATCAAAATGACTAAACATGATTTTCTGTTTTTGAGAAGAAGATATTTTCCTATATGTTCCTATGTAAAATTTTTGATCCCCATTGTGGTCCTACAGTAACACTGGGGGTCATGATTTTAACAAACTTGAATCTACACTACCTGAGGATGCTTTCATATCAAAATGACTAATCACGGCTTTGCAGTTCTTTTTCAGAAGATATTTTCCAACACATTTTCTATTTAAGATTTTGATCCTCCATTGTGGCCCCACACTACCCACGGGGCTCATGATTTGAACAAACTTGAATTTACACTACCTGAGGATGCTTCCATATAAATATGACTCATCATGGCTTTGTTGTTCTTGAGAAGAAGATTTTTAAAGATTTTTCCTATATATTTCTATGTAAAACTTTGATCCTCCATTGTGGCCCCACCCTACCCCCAGGGGTCATGATTTGAACAAAGTTGAATCTACACTACCTGAGGATGCTTCCATATAAATATGAATTATCATGGCTTTGTTGTTCTTGAGAAGAAGATTTTTAAAGATTTTTCCTATATATTTCTATGTAAAACTTTGATCCTCCATTGTGGCCCCACCCTACCTTCGGGGGTCATGATTTGAATAAACTTGAATTTACACTACCTGAGGATGTTTCCACATGAGTTTCATCTTTCCTGGCCCAGTGGTTATTGAGAAGAAGATTTTTAAAAGATGCTATTCATTTTTCACTAATTCTTAATTATCTCCCCTTGAAAGAGGGCATGGCCCTTCATTTGAACAAACTTGAACCCCCTTCACCCAAGGATGATTTGTGGCAAGTTTGGTTGAAATTGGCCCAGTGGTTCTGGAGAAGAAGTCGAAAGTGTTAAAAGTTTACAGACGGACTACAGACAAAATGTGATCAGAAAAGCTCACTTGAGCTTTCAGCTCAGGCGAGCTAAAAGTGTCCTGGAGTTATTCAAATCCGCTGTCATTCAACAACTTTGATAGCGTAGTGAGATGAGTACCTGAATCCGAAGGTGAAGGTACCGGGTCCGATTGTCAACAGTGCCACATTAATTTTTCTTCATCTGAAAATAAGCTTGTTAAAATTTACTAAGTTCTTTCCTCGGTAGAGGTACGGGAATGAGAATATCAACATAACAAATTCTGTTTTCAATGTAATTTGCAACTCTCCATTCCTGAAAAATAATGGAGCGCTCAAACAAAAGAGTGACGTCACAGGTGCATTTTACTGCAGCTACATGTAACTGTCTTCTAAAGTTTGTATTAATTGTCTGCCAGCACAAATACTTGACTGGGCATGTCTTGGTGAACACTGGATTGATAAATATGGTACCAAATTTAGGGTTATGTAACATCATGTGTTAAACAATGATTTTTTAAATCTTTATACAGTTGTATATCTTCTACATCCAACTCCTTTTGCATTCTTCACAAACCCTATTCTGAGGCTCATGTGATCAGCTATATTTTGTATGACCAGTCAACAGAAAGTGAGTAGAACTGTCTATATGTTATTCAAAGGTTGCTCCTCTCAGGCAGCTTATTGTGCAAGCCCAAGACAGTAATGCACAAATTCATCTTTTGTGTGATGTTGCCAATGACATATGTGTCATAATGCTAAAGGCCATGCGTAAGATGATGGCTAGGGAAGAAATTGCTGGAGAAAGGGAAATATTCTATTTGTTACCATGAAATCCCCCCCCCCAAAAAAAAAAGAAAACTACAATAAAATACCCGTATGGGTTGATAATACAGTGATTCTTTCCCCTAAAAAGATATTAGGTGTTGTTCTGATTTTTAGTTATGTCTATTTGTATTAATTAACATTTAGAAGAAAAGAAAGGAAAACTTTAATATATATTTACTTTGCCTCATAACTGTCAATACATGTCAATAGAATAATGCATAACAATGTAGGTACTATGGATATAATACACTCTGAATATATTTTCTACCATTTGTACATGTAACTATCAAATTTCACACAAGACTGAAATGTTTGATTATCAAAATTATACACTTGCAACACACAACTCATATCGGTGAGAATTCTAAGATGAAAAATCATCAGCATCACTAACACATGTGAACATTACTTCTTAAACCGGTACTTTCTTTGAAGTCTTTCAGAATTTTTCATGCTTTATGACATGAATGTTCCACATAAATTTTGCACATGTTCAACCATCTGATTCTCAGGTTTTCAATTCATATATGAAACCCTGAACATCAACTAACAAATATATAAAAAGTTTTTGTCTATGAATTTGATCGAAAAAATTGCTTTTGATTTAGTTATTGCACAAGACACAAACAATTAATTCCTACATTAATTAAAAATACATTTTCAGAAGAAAGATGTACACTCTGGTGTACTTGTACAGGCAAGAAATCAGTCATAAAAAGACATCAATTTTACTTCATTCAAGTATAAATCATGCACTCATAAAGTACAAAAACTTTAGTTGGAGAATAATCAGAGAGACATCTCAGTAAATGAAATGTCCACTGTAAAACCAACCACACACTTAAAACATACATACATGTACATGTTCTAGGGAGTAATGGTGAAATCATGTTTTAATTAGACTTCCAAGAGCAAAATAATAATCGTAAAATTTTAATATATAATGTTTTAACTACTTGATTAATATACAGTTATAGATGAGAAAATGAATGTCAAAGATCGTAATCCCTTTGAGCCTCATGCCATCAATATACACTGGTATTATCTTCTTGTGGATACATCCTGTTACGGGTATCGTAGAAGCTGTCTTCATCATAGTTAAAGGATGGGTTCATTCGGGCATATGATGAAATCAGTCCTCTATTGGAGCCATTGTCAAAAAGAGAAGCATTGTCATCATAAGCATATTCCATTGGTTCCTTGGATGGATATTTGGATTCTTTTGATCTACAATTATAGCAAAAGATTCAGTTGATATATAAAAGGCAACTTCATAGAAGAAATTAAACCTGTTTTATACACTGTCTCACTGTACTTCTACTCACTAGTACATCAATGCAAAATTCTAAATTCATACTAGAAAATTAAATTAAACTTTCCAAGTTATATGGCAACCCCCATATCTCAAGTATGCATAGATAAACAAGCAATCTGAGAGTATTGCATTAGCAATACTAGTCCACTACCAGCAAGTGTAATCTGGTTCCCATTAAAAATGCCATAATTCCATAAAAAAAAAATCATTGAAGCGGAGCAAATGCAAATTTGATCTATAACTCATCAGTCATCAAAGTAAACTCCTATACTAAAAATCAGCTCCAAATCTGCAAGCGTCTAGGGAAAAAATGTGGAAATCCATTAAAATTAAAAAAGGTCATAATTCCATTATAAATCATTGAATTTGAATGAAAAGCAAACTTGATCTGTATCTCATCTAGATACACTCACATACCAGAACAAGAGACCCATGGGCACATCGCTCACCTGAGCACATTGGCTAGGTAAAAGCACAAATCAGTTCAGTATTGAAAATATACCGGGGGAGGAGGGCTTTGTTGTACTTGAGAAGATTAAAAAAAAATTTTCCTATATAATCCTTTGTGAAAATTTTATCCCCAATTGTGGCTCCTCCCTATCCCAGGGGTCATCATTTCAACAAACTTGAATCTTCACTACCTGAGGATGATTCCATATCAATACCACTAAACACAGCTTTTCTGTTCTTGAGAAGAAATTTTTTTTCTACATGTTCTGATGTAAAACTTTCAATTCCCCATTGTGGCCCCACCCTACCCCTGGAGTCATCATTTGAACAAATTTGAATTTACACTACCTGAGGATGCTTCCATATAAATATGACTCATCATGGCTTTGCTGTTCTTGAGAAGAAGATATTTCAAGATTTTTTCCTATATATTTCTATGTAAAACTTTGATCCTCAATTGTGGCCCCGCCCTACCCCCTGGGGTCATGATTTGAACAGATTTGAATCTACACTACCTGAGGATGTTTTCACATGAGTTTCATCTTTCCTGGCCCTGTGGTTCTTGAGAAGAAGATATTTGAAAGATGCTATTAATTTTTCACTAATTCTAAATTATCTCCCCTTGAAAGAGGGCTTGGCCCTTCATTTGAACAAACTTGAACCCCCTTCATCCAAGGATGCTTTGTGGCAAGTTCGGTTGAAACTGGCCCCGTAGTTCTGGAGAAGATGTCAAAAATGTGAAAAGTTTACAGACAGATGGACGGACAGATGGACAAAATGTGATCAGAAAAGCTCACTTGAGCTTTCAGCTCAGGTGAGCTAAAAAGGTGTACAAAACAAAGTAGGACACACTGACAGACAGAAGAGGAGGAAACCTACAGTCCCCTCTGGTTTCACTGATAGGGGACTAATAATCTGATCTGTTGACCTTAATATGCAGAGCATATGACTTTGACTTGTTGAAATATTGTTAAATTCTTATCTGATCAAAGTAAATTAAAAAAAACAACAACAACTATTGACTTCTGAATAAATTAATGCATGGTTTCAAAACGAATTGTTCATTTCATCTAACAATAATCAATTTTCATCTAACAATATTTACCAATGTACCAGTGGTAAAATAAAATTCTTTTGTGAGCAAAATAATAAAGGAAAGACAAACAAGTATTATGAAGACTGCTTGGGTTCTAAATATCAACTTGATTAAAAAAACCACTTTTAAAATGTGATGTAATTTTCCTTAATATGTTTTTTTTATATGGGGTAGGGTTGGGGATTGGAAGGGACATAGTTTATTATAATTAATTTAGCACATATCTTTCTTGCAACCTAAGTGTTCATCATTTCCCAGGATAGATCTGCTCAACTGTACCTACATTTAACAGGCCTGTCCTGTATACATGTACAGAGTTGAATTACTCTAGCTATGTCAATTAGACATACTTATAATCTTGCACTTTTATAAGTGACATCAAATTTCATTTTATTCTAACCATTCTTTAACTGCATGTAGTAAAAGCAAAGAATTCTCAAGTTATTGCATCACAATGGCAATATCAATGATGCAACATTTGAGTTTGATTGACTGCTATAGCTACATGTATATGCTTGTATATCAGGTGGGGAAAAATGTTGGCCAGACTGGGACTCGAAACCCGGGACCTCCCGCTAACTGTGCTGGTGCTCTAGCACTGAGCTACTGGCCCGACGTACCCAATCCCCGTTACACTTGTCTTGTGCACCACTTACATTCTAAGCATATTGTTTCAAAGTTTATTCTTCTCAAGAAATTCTCACCTAAAAGGCTTATGGTTCTTTGAATTTTGATAAGATGTCAAGCATTCTTAAGCATTTTTAATATATTAATTATCAATAATTATACTGTAATAATATTACCTTTGAAGACATCTAATCAAGCATATAATAAGAGCTATAACCATTATTGCAGCTGATCCACCGACTGCTCCTCCTATTATATAAGGTGTGTTTGATGTAAGTTCTAGAAAGAAAACAACATTTGCGTAAAATCAACTGTAAAATATTTTTGACATAAAATATTATCAAGTAAATGACTAAATGTATATCACTTATCAACAAATCTGTATTCATAATGATAATTGATCAAAGCTTTAAGAGGATGAAGGACACATGTCATAATTGACTGCGACATAATCCCTATTAATAAAGATCCTAAAACATTATTAAAATCACCAGTAGTTGTATAATTTTTGCACATACTGTTGTGCTTTATCATCTTATATGAAAATATTTCAAAGTTTTGAAATTCATATCAATATTTACAAATTGTAAACAAGATGTGTTTGTGAAACACTGATGCCCCTGTAAGGTAGCTTATGTCAAAGGTTAAAGTTTCTCAAATGCAAGTCAAAATCCAGGCCAAAAGATAAAAAAAATGTTGGTACCCAAAGAAAGGTCTTGTCTCAAGGAATATACCTGTGAAATTTGAAAGCCCTAGCTGCGACTGTTCAAAAGTTGAGGCGAAGGTTAAAGTTTTTAAAAGTAAGTAAAACGTCAAGGTCAAGGTCAAAGTGGTTGGTATCCAAAGGAGGGTCTTGTCACAAGGATTACATATGTGAGGTATGAAAGCCCCAGCACCAACCATTCAAAAGTTATGGCCAAGGTTAAAGTTTTTCAAAAGTAGGTCAAACTCCTAGGTCAAGGTCAAAGTGGTTGGTATCCAAAGGAAAGTCTTGTCACAAGGATTATATATGTGAAGTATGAAAGCCCTAGCTCCAACCAGTTATGGCCAAGGTTAAAGTCTCATAACATTTTGCAAAAGTGTGTCATTTCCATGGTCAAGGTCAAAAGGTCAAATATGATGGTACCCAAAGAAAGGTCTTGTCACAAGGAATACACATGTGAAATATGAAAGTCATAGCTCCAACCAATCAAAAGTTATGGGCAAGGTTAAAGTTGACAACAGACAGACAGACAAACAGATAAACAGACAAACAGACAGACAGGACAAAAACAATATACCCGTGGGATCTTTCGATCCGGGGGCATAAAAAGATTGACCCACTCCTCTGTTTCCCCTCCAATGTGTGTCTAACAAGTCAGTGATGTCATAATCTGTTAGAGCAGCAAAATCAAGTACACTTGATTACACGGTCAGTTTTATAATACGAAACAGGTATATTGTCTACCTATTTTGTGGTATTAAGTGAAAGAGGAAATACCATTATAAATTTTGCTTGGATGTAAGTAGAATTTTTATTTTTTTATTTATATCTTATATCGCTCACACAGGCTTTCATGTAACATCATAGTTGTTTTTCCTGTTCTCGGAAAATATAAAGATACAGCGTTTTTATCAGGATTACGCCATGTTTAACAATGTCATGTGCAATATTGGGGTAAGGTTCACCTTTTGATATTTCTGCACTTAATTATTAAAATGAAGGACTTAAGTTGAGTAATATTCAAAATATTTATTGATAGAATCTTGTTCTCAAACAAGTTTTTCCTCATTAAAATTGTTTCGAAAAGTTCCTAACTTATAATAAAAATCTTGTTTGAAGAATGTTAAACTTGATTCATATTGTAAAAACATTTGAAGAAATACATGTCCTCATACATATCTTTTTATTTGTTCTTTAAAATTTCCACTATGGACTCGGTTTTGGCCCGCATACAGAGCAATATTTGTGCGGCAATATCTCTTAAATAAGTCAAGAAATCTGATGAAAAAACTGCTTTAATATATGTAGGACTAGAACATTCTAAATTAGTAATTTACTATATATACAAAAATTTTCTGAAATGATTTTTTTCAGCTCAAGCTCCTGCTCCTCCTTAATGTTTAAAAATACAACATTCCTACTCTTAGGAATGTTGTACATGTGTATTAATTTTTTTTTCTACAAATTCTTTTTTGAGATTGTGATCCTTACAGTCAGAAAAATTGACATGATAATTATGATTACAGTGTTTACACATCTATCATCCACTATAAGTGACAGAAACTCATGAGTTTATATGTACATCGACTTACCAAATTGCTCTCCACATCTGGGTCCTGTATATCTCTCCTTACATGTACACCATATTGTCACATCATTAGATTTACATGTTCCTCCATTCTTACAGTAATTTGGATTAGTACTACATTCAGCTAAAATCATTTACAATGAATTCCTTTTTTGATATTGTCAAGCTGGGTTAATGTTTTAATCTACTGTATATTCTTAGAAACAGTTGATACTTGTAGCTATTTTTTTAAACCAAGTTTTAACAATATACATGTAGAAAAAGCCTGACAAATTGAAACAAAAGTATTCTTATACTAGGTTGTGCAAGTAACATTTGTTGCCTATTCACAAAATCAAGGATGTTAGAAAAATTATATCATGTACATAATGTGGTGAAGTTTGCATGGCAATACATGTACCTTGTACATGTGTATGACAAAATTTGGCCACAATGATTTTCAGACAGAGATTTTCCCTTTAGTTGTCAATTAGTAGTTCAGTGTACAATGTTTGATACCCTAATGTTTAGTCTACACTGTCTAAATTGTTGTTGGGAAAAATTAATGAATAGACAATTGGATGGATATGGCTTGGGTGAGTTTGAGTTTGACTGGATACTTACACACGCATTGACTCTGTGAATTCGAACCCTCTGATAGTGTAAACTTTTTCACAGATCCTGGACATGCTTTACAACTTATCTCACCATCCTGATCCTGGTAGAAATTCCTGGAACAGTTTTTACATGTGCCCATGTTAGTGTCATGGTATGATCCTGTCGCACATTTCACTGAAAAAAAGCATAAATATTTGGATTTTCAAGAACAGTGAACAAGGCATGCAAAATGCCGGATGAAAGTCACATAGAACTTGTGAATTTGGGTATTTATAGTTATGTTTTATTATTGAAAGGAATATAATTATGAGAAACAAATCTCTGTCAAAAATCTCTTGGAAAAATCATTCTATCATTTAAACAAGAGGCCCAGGGCTTTAACAGTCACTTGAGTATAATGTGATGATCCACAGATTAAAACAAGCTAATAAATGAAGCTATGTTGTCCAAAAGCAAGAGAAATAGGATGATCAATTATCAGCAAAATATTAATTTAGTACCCAGTAACAAATCTTAAAGTTGATCTATTTATTTGCCTGCACTTTCCCCAATTTGTCACTATCCCCATGTGGACTAAACAAAACAATAGTTCTATAGCACTCTTAGTTAACACATTTCCTCTCATATTGACCTCTCTTAGTCTCTGAAGATTATTTAATGTACAAAGATACAGTATTTTTGTCCTATTTTCATTTGAAAGTCTACCTGACCATTAAAAATTTTAAAAGTACTTTTTGTATTAAATATTGTAAAAAATCTTGTATAATTTTTCAATTGATCTTTTCACTTACATTGTGAATTGCAAAGGGGAATAATTTTTTCAGTAAAAGTTAATAAATTGACCAAAGGTTACAGAATTTCAAAATCTGGTAAAAACACCCTTGCTTATTACATCTTTATATACTCTGTTTGCCTCTTGAGATGCCCAGGAACAGAGAAGAAGATTTTCAAAGAAATTATCCATTTTCACTATTGATTCAATATAGCCCCACCCTAATACCAGAGCTCCTGACCCAGGGGCCAAGATATTCGCAATTTTGGAAGAGGCACCTTGCTCATTATAACCATGCACCTAATATTTTTCCTTATTAACAATGGGCTGAGAAGAAAATGTTCAAAGAAATAATGCATTTCTACTACACAGTACATGTATATTTAAAAGAGTCTCACCCTAACACCAAAACCCCTGACCATGGGACTATGAATTTCAAACTTTTTGAAAAGACATCCTTGCTCATTATAACCATGCAATTAGTTTTTTTGTTAAATACCCAGGGACAGAGAAGATTTTAAAAAAAAATAATGCATTACCACTTTATATTTGATAGACCCCCCCTCCCATGAACCCCTGACTCTTTGGCCACAAATTTCAAAAATTTGGAAGAGGCTCCCTGCTTATCATAACTACATATTTGGTTTATCTCCTAGGAGCAGAGAAGAAGATTTTCAAAGTTTCACTGTACAATCAATAGCACCCCCTTTCCCTGCAGAACCCCTCACTCTAGGGTCACAAATTTCACAATTTTGAAAGAGGTACCCTTGATCATCATAACCATACACTTAATTTATCTGCTTTATATACAGGGAAAGAGAAAATTTTTAAGGAATTTATACATTTTCACTATATGATTATTAGAGCCCCAACCTAACTCTAGAACCCCTCATAATGGGGCCATGAATTTCGCAATTTTGGTAGAGGGCTCAATGCTTATTACAACAAGAGGCCCATGGGCCACATCGCTCACTTAAGCACATTGACTAGGCAAAAGCACAAATCAGTTCAGAATTGAAAAGATAACGGGAGGGGGGGACTTGAATTTTAAACTGCCTGATGATGCTTCCATGTCAATAACAAATGGCTTTGTTGTACCGGTACTTGAGAAGATTTTTTTTTAAAAATTCCTATATATTCCTTTGTAAAAATTTGATTCCCCATTGTGGCTCCTCCCTATCCCAGGCGTCATCATTTGAACAAACATGAATCTACATTACCTGAGGATGCTTCCATATCAATATGACTAAACATAGCTTTTCTGTTCTTGAGAAGAACATATTTTCCTACATGTTCCTATGTAAAACTTTTGATCTCCCATTGTGGCCCCACCATACCCCCGGGGGTCATCATTTCACCAAAATTGAATCTACACTACCTGAGGGTGCTTCCATATCAAAATGACTAAACATGTCTTGAAAAGAAGATAATTTCCTATATGTTCCTATGTAAAATTTTCGATCTACCATTGTGGCCCGACCCTATCCCCGGGGGTCATCATTTTAAAAACTTGAATCTGCACTACCTGAGGGTGCTTCCATATCACAATGACCAATCATAGCTTTGCAGTTCTTGAGAAGAAGATATTTTCCTACATATTCTTATGTAAGACTTTGATCCCCCATTGTGGCCCCACCCTACTCCTGGGGGTCATGATTTGAACAAACTTGAATCTTCACTATCTGAGGATGCCACCACATAAATATGACTAATCAGGGCTTTGCTGTTCCTGAGAAGATTTTTAATATTTTTCCTATATATTTCGATGTAAAACTTTGATAGTCCATTGTGGCCCCACCCTACCCCCGGGGGTCATGTTTTGAAGAAACTTGAATCTACACTACCAGAGGATGCTTCCATATAAATATGACTCATCATGGCTTTGCTGATCATGAGAAGAAGAATTTTAAAGTGACAATACGGCTGCAAAACGTGTGCTTTTTCATTCAAATTTACCCAATTGATATATCATTAAGAAATAAGGTATAAAATTGATGTAAGCAGTTTGAGAAACAGAAATATTCTCTCCTCATACAAAATTAACGTAATTAGAATCTGCCGGAAAATCAAGGGTCGTACGTACTGGAGCAATTTTAGATCTGTTTATTTGTACCACGTGAATTCTAAAACGGCACGTGCCTACGCTGTAGCGTTTAAAATTATAATGAATATGAGGTAAGAGCAATTTTCAAAAGCAAATTATCATAACTTTATAATAAAATAATCTAAAATAATAATCGTAAAGATTTTAGTCTGCTTTCAGGCGAATTTAACAGAATTAAAAGTACAAATGTTGACGTTTTGTGTATTGGGGTCCGAGAAAGGAAAAACCACCACATCATACGTTATCGCGGCAAATGTCAAACAAAATATTTTTCTGCACAGTTAAAATATTAGCACTTCAAATGGCAACAATGTTTATAAATCATAGGTGTATTTTTATATTGAGTTTACACTATTTTTTTTTCTTTGAAAGCGATGGAAAAATGAGAAATGAAAACAAGTATCAAACAAGAGGCCCATGGGCCACATCGCTCACCTGAGCACATTGGCTAGGCAAAAGCACAAATCAGTTCAGTATTGAAAAGATTACCCGGGGTGGGGGTGGGGGTTACTTGAGAAGATTTTAAAAAAAAAATTCCCATATATTCCTTTGTAAAACTTTGATCCCCCATTGTAGTTCCTCCCTATCCCAGGGGTCATCATTTGAACTTGAATCTACACTACCTGAGGATGCTTCCATATCAATATGACAAAACATAGCTTTCATGTTCCTGAGAAGAAATATTTTTTCTATATGTTCTTATGTAAAACTTTCGATCCCCCAATGGGCCCCACCCAAACCCTGGGGGTTATCATTTGAACAAAATTTTATCTACACTACCTGAGGATGCTTCCATATCAAAATGACTAATCATGGTTTGCAGTTCTTCAGAAGAAGGTATTTTCCTATATATTTCTATTTAAGACTTTGATCCTCCATTGTGGCCCCATCCTACCCACGGGGGTCATGATTTGAACAAAATAGAATCTAATCTACACTACCTGAGGATACTTCCACATAAATATGATCAATCAGGGCTTTGCTGTTCCTGAGAAGAAGATTTTTAAAATTTTTCCTATACATTTCTATGTAAAAATTTGATTCTCCATTGTGGCCCCATCCTACCCCTGGGGGTCATGATCTGATTAAATTTGAATCTACCCTACCTGAGGATGCTTCCATATAAATATGAACAATCTGGGCTTTGCTGTTCCTGAGAAGAAGATTTTCCTATATATTTCTATGTAAAACTGTGATCTTCCATTGTGGCCACGCCTTACCCCCGGGGGGTCATGATTTTAACAAACTTGAATCTACACTACCTGAAGATGCTACCATATAAATATGACTCATCATGACTTTGCTGTTCTTGAGAATAAGATTTTTCAAGATTTTTCCTATATATTTCTATGTAAAACTTTGATCCTCCATTGTGGCCCCATCCTACCCACGGGGGTCATGATTTGAACAAAATAGAATCTACACTACCTGAGCATGCTTCCATATAAATATGACTCATCGTGGCTTTGCTGTTCTTGAGAAGAAAATTTTTAAAGATTTTTCCTATATATTTCTATGTAAAACTTTGATCCTCCATTGTGGCCCCGCCCTAACCCCGGGGGTCATGATTTGAACAAACTTGAATTTACACTACCTGAGGATGCTTCCATATAAATATGACTCATCGTGGCTTTGCTGTTCTTGAGAAGAAAATTTTTAAAGATTTTTCCTATATATTTCTATGTAAAACTTTGATCCTCCATTGTGGCCCCGCCCTCCCCCCGGGGGTCATGATTTGAACAAACTTGAATCTTGATTATCTGAAGATGCTTCCACATGAGTTTCATCTTTCCTGGCCCTGTGGTTCTTGAGAAGAAGATTTTTAAATGATGCATTTATTTTTTCACTAATTCTTAATTATCTCCCCTTGAAAGAGGGCGTGGCCCTTCATTTGAAAAACTTGAACCCCCTTCACCCAAGGATACTTTGTGGCAAGTTTGGTTGAAATTGGCCCACTGGTTCTTGAGAAGAAGATGAAAATGTGAAAAGTTTACAACAACAACGACGACAGACAACGGACAAATTTTGATCAGAAAAGCTCACTTGAGCCTTTGGTTCAGGTGAGCTAAAAACCTGTCGAGTAGAACCTTCGCGAGCCTTCGTGAGTGTCGCCGAGTTCCTGTTTCTTCCTAATCCAACGATTATATTAATCCCCAAACTAAATTTTAGTCAGGAAAGTTGCTTTTTCAAGCTCTATTTTCAGTTTCATTTTCTTTTTGGTCGTTTTTGTCAATGTAGCAGGCCTACCGGGCTTCTCTCTCTTACCATGCTGTTTTGTTTATGAAAACTACGCATGCGTGCATAGTATGGAATGTGGAACCCCGAAACGTTGCAATGTATATATTTATGTCCCATAAATAACTATTAATTTTAATGAAATAATCAAAATTATTTAATTGTGAAAGTTGTAATTTTCTGAAAGTTTATACATTTATGAGTAGTAAAAAAAATTCCAAATCTTGCAGGAAAATTTTATCAAGTCAGTTTTTTGATGAGATGCGCCGTACTGTCACTTTAAAGATTTTTCCTATTTATTTCTATGTAAAACTTTGATCCTCCATTGTGGCCCCACCCTACCCCCAGGGGTCATGATTTGAACAAACTTGAATCTTGACTACCTGAGGATGCTTCCATATAAATATGACCAGTCAAATCTTTGCTGTACCTAACAAATAGATTTTCAAAGATTTTTCCTATACATTTTTATGTAAAACTTTGATCCTCCACTGTGGCCCCACCCTACCCTCGAAGGTCATGATTTGAACAAATTTGAATCTTCACTACCTAAGAACTCCACATGAGTTTCATCTTTCCTGGCCCTATGGTTCTTGAGAAGATGATTTTTAAAAGATACTATTAATTTTTCACTAATTTTTAATTATCTCCCCTTGGAAGAGGGCGTGGCCCTTCATTTGAACCAACTTGAATCCCCTTTACCTAAGGATGCTTTGCGGCAAGTTTGGTTGAAATTGGCCCAGTGGTTCTTGAGAAGAAGTCAAAAATGTGAAAAGTTTACAAATGGACGGACAGACGGACAAAATATGATCAGAAAAGCTCACTTGAGCCTTCCGCTCAGCTGAGCTAATCATGCCAATAGTTTGACTGCTTGATGTTCAGGAGTAAAGAAATAGATTTTAAAAAATATCACTAATTTTGATGGTTTTAGCCCCACCCTAATGCCCCAGAGTGACAGTCACCATGAAATTTCTCCTCCAATCATAGATGTTCTATGTCAAAATTGGTTGAAATTGGTTCAGTAGTTGGAGAGAAGAAGCTGAAAATGTTCAAATGTTAATGCATGACACATAATGCATGTCAACGGACAAAACTGGATGGTAATAGGTTACCTGAGTGACTAAGGTGACCTAAAACATGAGCCCCATCGCTCACCTGAGGACATTGGCTAGGAAAAAGCACAAATCAGTGCAGTATTGGAAAGTTTACATGGGGGGGGGATGAATTTTAAACTACCTGTTGAAGTTTTCACATCAATATACCAAATGGTTTTGCTGTTCTGGAGCAAATATTTTTTTACTTCATATTCCTTTGTAAAAACTTGATCCCTCATTGTGGCCCCTCCCTACCCCGGGGTTCATGATTTGAACAAACTTGAATCTACACTACCTCTTCCATATAAATATGACTAATCATGGCTTTTCTGTTCTTGAGAAGATTTTTTCCTATATATTCCTATGTAAAACTTTGATCCCCTATTGTGGCCCAACAATACCTCAAGGCGGTCATGATTTGGAGAAACTTTGATCTACACAACCTGAGGATGCTTCCATTTAAAATGACTAATCATGGCTTTGCTATTCTTGAGAACAAGATTTTTAAAGTTTTCTTCATATATATTCTCATGTAAAACTTTGATCCCCGACTGTGGCACCACTCTACCCCCCGGAGGTCATATGATGATTTGAACGAACTTGAATCTACACTACTAAAGAATGTTTCCATATCAATATGACTAAGCATGGCTTTGCTGTTCTTGAGAAGATTTTTTAAAGATTTTTTCTTATATATTCTTATGTAAAACTTTGATCCCCCCTTGTGACCCCACCCTAACCCCGGGGGTCATGAGATTTGAACAAAATTGAATCTATACTACCTGAGAATGCTTCCATATCAATATGACTAAACAAGGCTTTACTGTTCTTGAAAAGATTTTTAAAGATTTTTTCCTATATATTCCTATGTAAAACTTTGATCCCCCTATTGTGACCCGACCCTACCCCGGGGGTCATGATTTGAACAAATTTGAATCTACACTTTATTTAGAAGGTTTCCTATAAATTTAAACTTTTTTTTGGCCAAGTGGTTCTTAAGATCTTTAAAACATGCCACCAAATTTTCACTTATTCTTAATTATCTCTCCTTGAATGAGGATGTGGCCCTTCATTTGATTAAACTTGAATTCCCTTTACCCAAGGATGCTTTGTGGCAAGTTTGGTTGAAATTGGCCCAGTGGTTCTGGAGAAGAAGTCAAAAATGAGAAAAATTTACAATGAACAAGAAGCCCATTGGCCTGAAGGGTCACTTGAGGCAACTTTTCCTAACCCAGCCATTGTTTGTTTTCTCATCTATTTCTTTGTAAAATGTGAGAGCCCTCAAGTACCTATTAGTACAAATAGTAATAATTTAAGAAAATCTGAATCTATGGTTCATGGAAACACTCCCATATTAAATCTAAATTTGTAGTCTTGTTTCTTTTTTCATTTAATTTAACAAAAAAAATAAATGCTAATCCCCTCCTCCTTTCTCCTTGAAGCCTATTCTGCACTAAGGGCCATGATTTAATTGAACAGATATGATTCGAAGTTGCACACTGATTTGAAAATTTGTGGCTATGGAGTTCTGAACAAGATTTAAAAAAAAAAAGTCAGATGGATTTTTAATGTGGAATTTTTTTTTATCTTTTCCTTACTGCATGTGTTCTGGTTTGAACCTGTCACAATTTGTAGCTGGCTATGAAGAAATCAATCTAGTACATGTATGTTTTTCAAGTAAATCTTTGGGTCTCTTATGTTGACTTGTTCTAGCCATGGATTGGACTAGGCCTGAGTATCGCAAGCTGCCTAACGATACATATCACGATATGGTCATGTGATACATGTATAATGATACAGCTGTCAACAATTGAATTAACCGTTTTCTTAACATATTATTCTTTGCAAACCTTCACAGTTACAGAAAATATAAAAAAGAATATCTTGATATCCCTGACCAAAGTTAATAAAAGATGGATTTATAGTCTTGACATTGTATTTTTTCTTTGCTACCTTTTTTCCAGCCTTTTTATAACATTAAAATTTGTTAGGTTGTATGTAGAAGTCTCAAACAAAACAATGACAATTATCTTGTACTGTATCATGATACATACATGGCAATACATTACACGTATTGTGAGCCCTTGCAATCAATACAATCAATGTTTTGCTGTATCGTTACACCTCTAGATTGGACATGAATTACATTCCATGAGGGACTCTTTACTTGCGTAAAATTTTACAATTTTTAGCTTTATAGGTATGACTAAATAATATACAGTTAAACTTCGTTATCTCGAAGTTGTTGATGAACTTCGAGATATCCGCGGGTTCGACATATCGAGGGTTATAATTCAAATGAACTTCAAATAAACTTAGCGCAGTGAATGTGAACTTAATAAAAACATGTCAAATTCCTCCTTGTTTGAAATTCTGTATTGAGCAATAAAAAGATTTTTACATTCTTTTTGTAATTCACAAAAAAAACTGTTTAATATGCACAGAAGTATAATCCTTCTACCAGCCCGGCAAGCCAAACGCCAGCATCATTTCCCATGTATACATAACCGGATATCGTCTATGCATTGTAAATTTAAAACCGGTCGCTGTCAGAATAACGAAAATGAAATATACATTTTTTTTATTATTGGAAAACATGTTCACACATGTACATGTATAATCAGTTAAAACAAAATTATTTTACCATAATAAAATCAAACGCAAAAGAAGAAACACATATACTTTTTTTTAACTACACTAAATCACAAGGCACTATTCCACAAGTATTCACTGCGACACATGCTCACATGATGGTGTGTACTGACGATTGTAAATTCTGCATGCTCATATAGAAAAAATAAATTCTAATTGCATTAAATGACAGAGTTTTGTTTCACTTTGTTTATATTTTTCACTTTGATATGCATAAATTATGCGAGTGGATGCGCATATTACACATAGCAATAATAGCGGCGATTATCAAGATAAACATACCCCCGTCACAAAACAATTAACATGTCATCCACGCGTATGCGTTAGACTAATACACACAACCTTTGGCTTGCATAATTAAAATCAAGGTAAGCCATACACACACCTCCTATAATTATCGCACTATTATCTGTCGATCACAGAACACAGGTAACCCAAGTGTGACAGACAGGTGGATGTTATCAATTGAGTGTTCAGTTTACCTAACGGACTTGATCATCAGAGCGGAAAACTATCCTGACTTCGAGATAACGCATGTGATTTTAATGAATGGGTACACAATTTTACTTTGAGATTAACGGGGTATTCGACATTACCGTGATCGACATAGAGGGGTTTATTTTAATCATTTATAGAGCAGATTTCGTCAGGACCGCGGCCTTTCTTCGACATATCCGGGGTATTCAAGATATCCGTGTTCAAGATTTCGAAGTTTAGCTGTAGTCTCATTGTTCTGGAGAAATTTTATTTTTTTTCTAAATACAATTTGATCCCCCATTTTATCTCCATCCTTAATCCCAATTTGTACAAACTTGAATCCACACAATTTATTATTTTTTGCATATCAACATAATTAAGTGTGGCCCTGTTAATATTTTCTATATTTTCTTATTCTCTCCTAAGACAGTGTTTTCCCTAAAAACCGGCTTCCAGCCAAATTGACTGCTTCAATTGATAAAAATGCCGCTTTGAAATAAACTTTGAAATGAACAAGAGGCCCATGGGCTACATTGCTCGTCTGAGCACTTTGGCAAGGAAAAAACAGAAATCAGTTCAGTATTAAAAAGTTTAAATATATCAGTGGTCCCAACTTATTAAATGAGGGGGGGGGGGGCATGATTTGAACTTCAACTTACACTAACTGAGGATGCTTTAATATTTCTTTGATTATATATGGCTTAAAAAGATTTTTAAAGATTATATTCCATTATCTACTATTGCCCCCTTCCCCCCTTGGAGTTACCGTATAACAGGTATTTTCTGTGGTTGGAATTTTTTGACCACTAAAAGGTAGCAAATTAATTCTTGTTTCAATTTCTGCGGTTTAACTATACTGCAAAAATTTATTTACAGGATTTGAATACCAAATTCTAAGGATGTGGCAGAACACTGCAATGTTTACATGTACGTTTTAAAAATTAATTTAACGAAATGTTGAACAAAGTTGGGAACTGGATATAAACTTTTCTCTCTTTTAGTTAATCTTCATAAATTTTTTTCAAATCCTTTGTATTTCATATATGTGTAAGCATTCTTGTTTCATAATATAGCATAAGAAGTTATGAAATAATATTAAGTCAGGTTGACTGACATATGCACCACGTATCAGAGAAGTATGCATAAAATATAAAAATTCATATTGAAGAAATATTTTGCGATTGTAATTTTTGCGGATTTGTACTGTCCGCAAAAATTGGACAACCGCACAAAATAATTGTTATACAGTATAGATTGATTTGAACAATATTGAATCTTCATATCTGAGGATACTTCTGTATTAATTTAACTAATC